>NC_090371.1:230213723-230519223 GCF_036365525.1 Heterodontus francisci
TTAGGGGCAGTCCAGGTGCATGGAGGCAGCAACACAGCGGGAAGCCAGTCACGGCTGTCCCAAGAAATTATGTGGGCCCCATGAAAAGTGCAAGAACAGTAGGGCAGTAATAGTAGGGGATTTTAACTACAGTGGCGCAGTGGTTAGCACCGCAGCCTCACAGCTCCAGCGACCCGGGTTCAATTCTGGGTACTGCATGTGTGGAGTTTGCAAGTTCTCCCTGTGTCTGCGTGGGTTTTCTCCGGGTGCTCCGGTTTCCTCCCACAAGCCAAAGACTTGCTGGTTGATAGGTTAATTGGCCATTATAAATTGCCCCTAGTATAGGTAGGTGGTAGGGAAATATAGGGACAGGTGGGGATGTGGTAGGAATATGGAATTAGTGTAGGATTAGTATCAATGGGTGGTTGATGGTCAGCACAGACTCGGTGGGCCGAAGGGCCTGTTTCAGTGCTGTATCTCTGTAACTAAACTGTAACAATATTAATTGGGATGGTTTCAGTGTGAAAGGAATTGAGGGAGCAGAATTCTTGAGGTGCATTCAGGAGAACCTTTTTGTCCAGTATGTAGCAAGTCCAACAAGAGAGGGCGCAGTTTTAGACTTAGTTTTAAGAAATGAAGATGGGCAGGTGGAAGGAGTGGCAGTGGGAGAATATTTTGGTGGTAGTGATCATAATTCAGTTAGTTTTAACATAATTATGGAACAGGACAGAGATAGAACAGGAGTTAGAGTTCTCAATTGGGGCAAGGCCAATTTTACTAAGCTGAGGAGTGATTTGCGAAAGTGGACTGGAAACAGCTACTTGAAGGTAAATCAGTGTCAGAATAGTGAGAGGCATTCAAAGGGGAGATTCAAGGGGTTCAGAGTAAACATTGTTCCCACAAAGAAAAAGGGTGAGATGGACAAATCTAGAGTCCCATGGATGTCAAGGAGCTTACAGGGTAAGATAAGGCAGATAAAGGCTTATGACCAATACCGAGAACTCAATACTACAGAAAGGTGAGAGGAGCATAGAAAGTGGAGGGGTGAAATCAAAAAGGAAATTAGGAAAGCAAAGAGAGGGCACGAAAGAATATTGGCAAGTAAAATCAAGGTGAACCCAAAGATGTTTTATAAATACATTAAGAGTCAGAGGGTAACTAAGGAGAGAGTAGGGCCCAGAAAAGACCAAAAAGGTAACCTATGTGTAGGGGCGGAAGATATTGGTATGGTTCTTAATGAATACTTTTCATCTGTTTTCACAAAAGAGGGGGACGATGAAGATATTGTAGTTAAGGAGGAATAGTGTGAAGTATTGGATGTGATAAACAGAGAGAGAGGAAGTATTATTGGGATTACCATCCTTGAAAGTTGATAAATCACCAAGGCAAGATGAAATGTACCCCAGGCTGTTAAAAGAAGCAAGAGAGGAAACAGCAGAGGAACTGACCATCATTTTCTGGTCCTCATTGGATATAGATGTGTTGCCGGAGGATTGGAGAACCTATAACGTTGTATCTCTGTTTAAAAAGGGAGCGACGGATAGACCGAATAATTACAGACTAGTAAGTCTAACCTCAGTAGTGAGCAAATTATTGGAATCTATTCTGAGAGACAGGACAAACTGTCACTTAGAAAGGCACAGGTTAATCAAGAACAGTCAGCACGGATTTGTTAAGGGAAGATCTTGTTTGACCAACTTGATCGAATTTTTTGAAGAAGTAACAAGGGAGATAGATGAGGGTTGTACAGTGGATGTGGTCTACATGGATTTTAGCAAGGCTTTTGACAAGATCCCACATGGCAAACTGGTTAAAAAAATAAAATCCCATGGGATCCAGTGAAATGCAGCAAGGTGGATACAAAATTGGCTCAGTGGCAGGAAACAAAGGGCAGTTGTTCTGAAGAAGGGTCACTGACCTGAAACGTTAACTCTGCTTCTCTCTCCACAGATGCTGCCAGACCTGCTAAGTATTTCCAGCATTTCTTGTTTTTATTAAAGGGTAGTTGTTGACGGCTGTTTTCGCGACTGGAGGGCTGTTTCCAGTGGCGTTCCACAGGGCTCAGTACGGGGTCCGCTGCTTTTTGTGGTACATATTAATGATTTGGACATAAATGTAGGGGGCATGATCAAGAAGTTTGCAGTTGACACAAAGATTGGCCATGTGATAGATAGCGAGGAGGATAGCTGTAGGCTGAAGGAAAATATTGATGGTCTGGTCAGATGGGCAGAAAAGTGGCAAATGGAATTCAACTTGGAGAAGTGCGAGGTGATGCATTTAGGGAGGTTAGACAAGGCAAAGGAATGCGCGATTAATGGGAAAATACTGAGAAGTGTAGAGGAACTGAATGTCCACAGATCCCTGAAAGTAACAGGACAGGTTGATAAGGTGGTTAAGAAGGCTTATGGAATCGTTTCCTTTATTAGCCGAGATATAGAATACAAGAGCAGGGACATTATGCTGGAACTGTATAACTCACTGGTTAGGTCACAACTTGAGTACTGTGTGCAGTTCTGGTCACCTCATTACAGAAAGGATGTAATTGCACTAGAGAGGGTACAGAGGAGATTTACAAGGATATTGCCAGGATTGGAAAAAATGCAGCTATGAGGAAAGATTGGATAGGTTGGGGTTGTTCACCTTGGAACAGAGAAGGCTGAGGGGAGATCTGATTGAAATGTACAAAATTTTGAGGGGCCTGGATAGAGTGGAGGTGAAGGGTCTGTTCACAGCAGAGAGAGCAGTGACAAGGGGGCATAGATTTAAAGTGATTGGTAGAAAAATTAGAGGGGTGATGAGAAAAACCTTTTTTCACCAAGAAGGTGGTGGGAGTCTGGAACTCACTGCCTGAAAGGGTAGTTGAGGCAGAGATCCACAACTCATTCAAAAGGAGTCTAGATATGCACTTCAAGTGCTGTAATCTGCAGGGCTACGGACCAAATGCTGGAAGGTAGGATTAGAATAGGTGGATCGTTTTTCGGCTGACACAGACATGATGGGCCAAGTGGCCTCTTTTTATGGATACTGTCTGATATAAACTTTCTATGATTCCATGATTCTATGAAAGGCACTCAGCCATTGGGACACAGGTGCCATTGGGTGCACATATATTGCGGGGAGAGTCTTACCTACATGCTCGGCATTGCACGGGGTTTGGGTGGGGGGCACCACCCTCCTGGCATTGCAGGGCCATAAGAGGAGGGTGGTAATGCTTCTAGACACTATTTGGAGTCCATATAAGCATAAGGAAGGCAGCTGCTGGCAATAGGAGTACAACTCTTAGATTTCTGGTCCAGTGACGATGAGGAGCAACATCCTCCGCAAGAAGGACAGAATCCCAGACGTGAGGAGGCCAGTGAAGAGAGACAAGGGTCAGGAGAGCTATGGAGACCATATCCCCTGCCTAGGATCTACCACCGTACATAAAGCTACCTTGAGCCGAACGAGAGCCAGTACCACAGGAGACTGCAACTTTCCAGGCAGATGGTCAGAGATTTGTGCCCTTGTCACAGGAGACCTCACACCTGACAGCACTGTTCACTGTGCCCTGCCAGTAGCCATGAAACTCACTGTGGCTTTGAACTTCTTTGCCTCCTGGTCCTCCCAGGATTAGCTATGGTGGCATATTACATTTGGCTGCACACCACTACATCTCACGGGTTATTGAAGCCGTTTTTGTGTCAACTGAACAGTACATTCATTTCCATGCAGATGGGGCCTCGCAGGCACAATGGGCAGTGGGTTTCTCTTCCATCGCTAGATTCCCCCAGGTGCAGGGCATCATCGATTGCACCCATGAGGCTATCAAGCACTGAGTGAGTGGCCAGTGAATTCATGAACAAGAAGGGCTTCCACTCCCTCAACGTTCAGCTGGTCTGTGACCACATGAGTTTCCTGCGCTTGCTTTCTTGGCATCTGCCAAGACTCCTTCATCCCCTGGCTATTGAGGGTGCCACAGTTCTTCATTCCATTCCCCAAGTTGTGTGGATGGATTCTAGGGGACAAGGGATATCCCTTGAAGAGGTGACTGCTCACCCCTTTACCTGGCCCTGAGACTGAGCCATAGAGGGGCTACAGCAAAAGCCATCTGCTCACAAGGGCCGCCATCAAGCAGGCCATCGGGCTTCTGAAGGTGCAATTCCTGTGCCTGGTGTAAGGTGGTTCCCTGCAGTACACCCCTCCAAGGGTCTCGCACATCACTGTCGTCTGCTACGCACTCCATAACATGACATTCCAGAGACGTGCGTACCTTGAGAAGGGTGAGGCCCTAGAATGACACAGCTCGTTGGAGGAAGAAGAGGAGGAAGATGCAGAACACAGAGCTGTCCTGGCTGCACGGGAAGGTGGCCGGGCTTGGTGCAGGACTCGAGGGTCTCATCGAGATGCCATCAACATCAGGGATCATCTGATCAAGACACGTTTCAGCTGAGCCCTTCTAACCCAGGAGAACAACATGGTCTGGAACTTACTTTGAGATGCCTGTGAGAACACATCAGTTGAAGATGCAGACTAGAATAGGATGCACTCTTACCACCAAGGAATGATGCACATCTGTCAAAAAGTTTCATTTCATTATCCATGCGCCCCTTTGCCACTTCTTTTATACCAGAAATGTTGGGGAACACAGGGGTTAGTGAGAGAGTGGAACTGAAAGAAATCAGTAGGGGAATGGTGTTGGGGAAATTGATGGGATCGAAGGCCGATAAATCTCCCGGGCCTGATGGTACGCATCCCAGAGTACTTAAGGAAGTGGCCCTAGAAATGGTGGATGCATTGGTGGTCATCTTCCAAGATTCTATAGATTCTGGAACAGTTCTTACAGATCGGAGGGTAGCTAATGTGACCCCACTATTTAAAATGGGAGGTAGAGAGAAAGCAGGGAATTATAGACCAGTCAGCCTGACGTCAGTGGTGGGGAAAATTCTAGAGTCCATTATCAAAGATTTTATAGCAGAGCATTTAGAGAACAGTGGTAGAATCGGGCAGAGTCAGCATGGATTTGCGAAAGGGAAATCATGCTTGACAAATCTGCTAGAATTCTTCGAGGATGTAACTGGTAGAGTTGATGAGGGGGAGCCAGTGGATGTGGTTTATTTGGACTTTCAGAAGGCTTTCGACAAAGTCCCACATAAGAGATTAGCATGTAAATTAAAGCGCATGGGATTGGGGGTAGTGTATTGCGACGGATAGAAAATTGATTGGCGGACAGGAAACAAAGAGTAGGAATAAATGGCAGGCAGTGACTAGTGGGGTACCGCAGAGATCGGTGCTAGGACCCCAGCTATTCACAATATACATTAATGATTTAGATGAGGGAACTAAATGTAATATCTCCAAATTTGCAGATGACACAAAACTGGGTGGGAGGATGAGTTGTGAGAAGGATGCAGAGAGGCTTCAGGGTGATTTGGACAAGTTGAGTGAGTGAGCTAATGCATGGCAGATGCAGTATAATGTGGGTAAATGTGAGATTATTATCTGAACGGCTATAAATTGAGAGAGGGAAATATGCAACGAGACCTGGGTGTTCTCGTACACCAGTCACTGAAGGTAAGCATGCAGGTGCAACAGGCGGTAAAAAAAGGCAAATGGTATGTTGGCCTTCATAGCGAGAGGAATTAAGTACAGGAGCAGGGATGGCTTGCTGCAATTATACAGGGCCTTGGTGAGGCCACACCTGGAATATTGTGTGCAGTTTTGGTCTCCTTTATCTGAGGAAGGATGTTCTTGCTATAGAGGGAGTGCAGCACCAGACTGATTCCTGGGATGGCGGGGCTGACGTATGAGGAGAGATTGAGTCGGTTAGGATTATATTCGCTGGAGTTCAGAAGAGTGAGGGGGATATCTCATAGAAACCTCTAAAATTCTAACAGGACTTGACAGGGTAGATGCAGGAAGGATGTTCCCGATGGTGGGAGAGTCCAGAACCAGGGGTCATAGTCTAAGGATACGGGGTAAACCTTTCAGGACTGAGATGAGGAGAAGGTTCTTCACCCAGAGAGTGGTGAGCCTGTGGAATTCACTACCACAGAAAGCAGATGAGGCCAAAACATTGTATGTTTTCAAAAAGGAATTAGATATAGCTCTTGGGTTTAAAGGGATCAAAAGGTATTGGGCGAAAGCCGGAACAGGCTCCTGAGTTGGATGATCAGCCATGATCATAATGAATGGCGGAGGAGGCTCGAAGGGCCGAATGGCCTACTGCTGCTCCAATTTTCTATGTTTCTATGTTACTTTCTTCTTTTCCTGTCACGCCATTAAAGAATTACTGAAGATCTAGCGAGAAAGATTTGGAACCTGTTTGGTGGCACAGTTGTGTTATTTTCTGAAGTCCCCAAATGTCTCTGGAAATCCATTGGCCTGTTTTGTGGTATCTGCATTTTGAACCTTCTGAACATGTCTAAGCTTCTGCTTCTCCTTCAGGAGAATTGTACCTCTAAAAATCATTGAAACAAAATGTTGATTTAAATCTAACCAACTCTGTAACAATTACTACACATTTAATATTTCTGAAGTTAATCTAAAAGAAATGCATTCAGTAGTCAGACAAGATTGTGCCATGAACTTGCCCCCAGCAAGAGGTTTTCAAGGTCTTATTTAGATTATTCTAATTAAATTAAATTGAATTAAGTAATTTGTTTCAGATGTGTGTTTTCATTTGGCTGAAAGTCATGTGTTTCACGGCACATGATATTTTAGATGAAGTGTAGGTTTCACCTAAAAGCATCATTTTGAATAAGGCATTATTATAACTAATCCTAATGTGCCTTTAAATGATTTCATTAAATGTTTCTTTTTTCAGGGAAGATTATTTCAGGATAACACTGATGAGAGCATTTCCCCAATTTATATCCCTCATTAATGTTTTAGCTTATCTATTATGAACATACATACGAACATACAAATTAGGAGAAGGAGTAGGCCACTCAGCCCCTCAGGCCTGTTCCGCCATTCAATAAGATCATGGCTGATCTGATTGTAACTTCAACTCCACATTCCTGCCTACCCCCAATAACCTTTCATCCCCTTGCTTATCAAGCAACTATCTACCTCTGCCTTAAAAATATTTAAAGACTCTGCTTCCACCGCCTTTTGAGAAAGAGAGTTCCAAAAACTCAAAACCCTCTGAGAAAAAATTTCTTCTCATTTCTGTTTTAAATGGGCGACCCCCTATTTTTAAACAGTGACCCCTAGTTCTAGATTCTTCTACAAGGGGAAACATCCTTTCCACATCCACCGTGTCAAGACCCATCAGAATCTTTTATGTTTTAATCAAGTCGCCTCTTACTCTTCTCAACTCCAGCGGATGTAAGCCTAGTCTGTCCAACCTTTCCTCATAAGAAAGATCACAGTAATTCCTATTAATATCCTGTAGGTGTTACAAGTAACAAGGAATTCCAACACTACCAACTCTTTACTCTTTGCTTAAACTCCAACCTCTTGTTGGCCTCATGCCCACTTTCACCACAGTGAGCTCATTTTAACTTCTTCCAATTGTTCCAAGTGCTTATTATGTTAATTCTTGTTAAATGAATATTACACCTGCACATGGCGTATTTTGCCCATTTTTTCCTGTGTAGATTTGATAGAAGGCGATATGTTCTGATCAGTGAACAAGCTAAACTGGATTGAATCTGATACAAAGAGGCATCCACTGTATTATAAAAAGATCCTTCAACACCCTGCAGACTATTTGGAAAAAAGTTTTGTGCAGCCATCTGTTATCATTAATATATGAACATCTGTAACCAATAGAAACCTTTTGCTTTGATGGTTTGATGATATCATCAAATGATTGTACAATAGGACCCTTTAAAAGGAGTGTTCAGTCAACTGAAGTTGGTGTTTGATGAAGATAGCCTCTAGTAACAGAGAGTAATCTGGTTCTTATCTTAGCAGAACATTAAATTGTGATGCTATCCACAGATAGGTGTACCTTGTGACTGTTTCAATACAAATTCTTCCATGTGAAAATTATAAAATGCTATCTTTATTGAGATGTAGGAACTTTTATATGTTACTCATAAATATGATCTTGAGGAATGCTGCTTTAGATCTAGTGATCATAGCTATATTAAAATTATTTTGTTTGTTCTGGCATCAGCTGCCCACTGTTGCAGCACATTTTCTCCATCATTGCTCACCAGACCAGAACACTTTGCTAGTTTTATTTTGCCTCTTATAGAGGCCCCCTGAAGTGGCACAGATGCTAATATCTGACTTTCTACCACAGTCTTACAGTTTCAGCCATGCAATACAACCTCAAAAGTGACAGTCCCAACCCCTATATTATGTTCCAACTTCATATTCCTTCGACAACCACACAAAGCTCGCACATCTCAAATATAATTTGGCAAACATATTAGGTGAAGGCCAAGTCACACAGTACAGGACATGACTAGGTTTGCAAAGGTTAAAAAGAGAATATTGTATAAAGAAGTAGTAATTAGGCGATTCCAAGCTTGGGTTTTAAAGTGCTAACGTTTGTCGAGGAATAGGCGACAAAAGGTGGTCTGAGGTTTCCCTGAGAATGAATGAATTAGAATAAGAGACAATCAGATACAGTTTTGAAGACCCCATTTGTGCAGCAGAGTCTCGCTGGACTAGAGTATAGATGAAAAATGTGAACATGGACATCTATAGATAGGAAGGAGCATTTGGAGGAACTTCATCTCAGGAAATAGCATGCACACAGTAGGATTTTTAAACCATTGAAATTATTTATTAATGTTCAGAAAATTTGAGTGAGACATATTAATCTCTGCCCAGTCCTTGCTCTCATGTTCGAACAGCAGAGTCTCTGAAAATTTATCTGAACTTGAGCAGCGCTGATTTTTATATTGTGAAATTTCAGGAGAAACGGAAGAGGGAAGTTCAGAAAAGCAATGCTTATAGTCGTATTCATGAAAGTAAATATGTCACAATCTATTTTGTTTCGAGCAAGGCTGGAGGCTAGAAAACTTCTAAATGCCAGCAACTCCCAGCGCCAGTGTTCCTTGCCTTAATCACTGCAGTTGGTTCATATTGTTTCAGTCATTTCTTCTGATCCCCAGCATAAATAAAGGTCTTCAAAGTCTCTCCAACACAATCACCTTATTCCCGTTTATAACTAATGTAACAAAATTCCCCTTTTCAAGAAAGTGAAAATGATATAATCATATAAACTAACAACACGTTGCTGGGTGCTTTGTTAAAAATACAAACTTTCAAAATTCAGACTTGCAGAATTTGATCAAGAAAATTTTTATTAAAGTGCTGAATCCTGTCTTTCTCCAGTATTTTACCAACATTTTAGGTTTAATGCCCGAGTGGTCGCACTTTTTTATTAGTTCAAATAATGACAATAAATTATAGTGTTAGCAGAGTGTGTTACTAGCCTGAACATCTAAGATCTTAAATCTCAATTTCTAGAGTCATAGAGTTATACAGCACAGAAATAGGCCCTTCAGCCCATCGTGTCTGTGCTGACCATCAAGCAACTAACTATTCTAATCCCATTTTCCAGCATTTGGGCCCGTAGCCTTGTATGCTATGGTGTTTCAAGTGCTCATTTAACTTCTTATATGTTGTGAGGGTTCCTGCCTCTACCACCTCTTCAGGCAGTGTGTTCCAGATTCGAACCACCCTCTGAGTGAAACAAATTTTCCTCACGTCCCCTGTAAACCTCCTGCCCCTTACCTTAAATCTATGCCCCCTGGTTATTGACCCCTCTGCTAAGGGAAAATGTTTCTTCCTATCTAACCTATCAATGCCCTGCATAATTTTGTATATCTCAATCATGTCCCCTCTCAGCCTTCTCTGCTCTAAGGAAAACAACCCTAGCCTTTTCAGTCTCTCTTCAGAGCTGAAATGCTCCAGCCCAGGAAACTTCCTGGCGAATCTTCTCTGCACCCTCTCCAGTGCAATCCCATCCTTCCTACTGTGTGGTGCCCAGAACTGTGCACAGTACTCCAGCTGTGGCCTAACTAGCATTTTATACAGCTCCCTCATAACCTCCCTGCTCTTATATTCTGTGCCTCGGTTAATAAAGGCAAGTATCCCATATGCCTTCCTAACCACCTTATTTACCTGTGCTGCTGCCTTCAGTGATCTATGAACAAGTACACCAAGGTCCCTCTCACCCTCTGTACTTCCTAGGGTTCCACCATCCATTGTATATTCCCTTGCCTTGTTAGTCCTTCCAAAATGCATCACCTCACACTTCTCAGGATTAAATTCCATTTGCCACTGCTCCGCCCATCTGACCAGCCCATCTATATTGTCCTGTAATCTAAGGCTTTCCTCCTCACTGTTTACGACACCACCAATTTTTGTGTCATCTGCGAACTTACTGATCATACCTTCTATATTCACGTCTAAATCATTAATGTACACTACAAACAGCAAGGGTCCCAGCACTGATCCCTATGGTACACCAATGGTCACAGGCTTCCAATCACAAAAACCACCCTTGACCATCACCCTCTGTCCCCTGCCACTAAGCCAATTTTGGATCCAATTTGCCAAATTGCCCTGGATCTCATGGGCTCTTACCTTCTTAACCAATCTCCATCCGGGACCTTGTCAAAAATCTTACTGAAGTCTATTTAGATTACATCAACTGCTTTATCCTCATCTACACATCTAGTCACCCCACGAAAAATCCATCAGGTTTGTCAGATACAATCTCGCCCTGACAAAGCCTTGCTGACTATCTCTGATTCAGCCCTGCCTCTCCAAGTGGAGATTAATCCTGTCTCTCAAAATTCTTGACCAGTCTCCCATGCAGGACCTTATCAAAAGCTTTACTGAAGTCCATGTAGACTACATCAACTGCTTTACCCTCATCTACACATCTAGTCACCGCCTTGAAAAATTCAATCAAGTTAGTTAGACACGATCTCCCCCTGACAAAGCCATGCTGACTATTCCTGATTAATCCCTGCCTCTCCAAGTGGAGATTAATCCTGTCCCTCAGACTTTTTTCCGATAGTTTCCGAACCGCTGATGTTAGACTCACCGGCCTGTAATTGCCAGGTTTATCTCAGCTACCCTTCTTGAAAAATGGTACCACATTCACTGTCCTCCAGTCCTCTGGTACCTCTCCTGTGGCCAGAGAGGATTTGAAAATTTGTGTCAGAGCCCCTGCTATCTCCTCCCTTGCCTCACATAGCAGCCTGGGATACATCTCATCTGGGCCTGGGGAAGTATCCACTTTTAAGCCCGTTAAAACAGCTAATACTTCCTCCCTTTCAATGCTAATTTGTTCAAGAATATCACAATCCCCCTCCCTGATCTCTATACCCTACATCATCCTTCTCCATAGTGAACCCAGATGAAAAGTAATCATTTAAAACCTCACCTGTGTCCTCCGGCTCCACACACTGTCAATGCTCTGCACAATTTTCGGGCTGTAATTGGATTGGGGAATAATGGTAGATTAGCTCATGGGCCTTTTTGCCAGATTGACACAGACTGACTTTCTGCTGTCATTTCCAGCAGCCAGTGAAAGTGCCCACCACTTTTCTGCAGGGAAGCACATCTAATGGTTCCACTGAAATCAGGAAAAACATATATAGTACTTCTATACAACTGGTCTTTAAGCCTGTTCAAACCGGGGGGCGATCTCTCCAGTCTGGTACCTGTGGCATCTGTGGCAGCAATCTGAGCATCTGTGTAGAAAGCACAGACTGCCCTTAGAGCAACTGCCATGGAAGTCTCCAACGGATATCTCCCTGGAGTTACAACACGCTCCATGGTTGACTGCAATCCTCTAGAGTGCTATTCGTGTAACTAGTGAACTCTTCCAGCTGAGCAAGCAACTGCAGCATACTGTCCCAGACAACCCCCAATGCTTCCAACCACACTTGATGGTCTGAAAATATATTGTTTTTAAATACAAGGCCTTTGAATTGCACATTCCGAGGCATTCCTCCCTTCCAGCTGGTATTGTCCTCCTCCTCATGTGCCACCACCCATTTCTCTTGCTCAAACATGCCTTGGCACTGCCCAGTGCACCCTCCTGGTTCCTCCCTTGGGGTGGATATCCCTCAGCTGGTGCTTAGGAGCCATAGATTGAGTGAGAGTGTGTTCTGTGTAGTGTTGCATTGCCATATGATGGGGATCCTATGTCTTCTTGATACTGCAGCACATCTAGAGGGGTGAGAGATGGAGAATGGTTTCCTGAGAGCAAAGCACATAAGTCAATTTCTGTAGAAGTAACATGATTGTCACTGAAGATTAATCAAGAATATAATAGGCAGAGAAATTGAATGTCCTGATGAATTTTTGGCTATCACTTGTCTTCCTGCTTCCAACATCCTCGATGGCTTTGATTCCCTATATCTATAAAAGCTTCATTTTCATCAACAGTTGAAGTCTCGGGCAGAACTTTTGATTCCCCGAAGAGGTGGGGCTGGAGGCATGGGAGGGCACAAAGTTGGTTCCCAGTGCGGCGTGCCGGCTCTCTGATGTGGTCCCGCACATCCTAGCGATTTTTGAAGAGAAAACTGAACAAACCTGGTGGTTCAGCACTTTAGCATTTGAGGTACCCAATAGTCAGTTAACGGGCAGAAAGCAATTTTTGATTGCAGGCATAGGGACCACGAAGGATCGTGACCATGTCCCTGAGAAAGAGGAGGCCTCGCAGTGGGGAGCCAGTCACTGAAGAGGGTCTGTTTAACATCAGTGCATTAAAGGGGAATGGCTCAGAGAGCTGCTCAGGCAGAGTCACACAGTGGCTAGTAAGTATGCAAAAGTTGCAGAGAGGTAACTCTGTAGGCACCAGAACACTTGATGGGGCAGTGGGGAGGGAGCTACAGGGGCATGGCAGGTGATCCAGGCAGCCGTAACATCATTTCTGGAGGCAAGGGAGGTCAAGCATGGAGATGGGGTTCGGCTGCTCGGATTTGGAGACAGCATCTATGAGGAGCGGCTGCTCACACAGCAAGTGCAGGAAAGGGCATGGAGGGAACAAAGGTGATACCCTACACAAAGGGTGTACTGGCAAAGAACAGCATATCAGTGTCGCCGAAGGACCCACCTTTCAAAGAAGATCGTGGCAGAGTTGTGTGCGCTGGTGGAGGGCCACCTCCATCGTCACTGGTCATGTCTGAACATCTTGCTAGTAGCTGTCAAAGTGACCATAGCGCTGAGCTCCTTTGCCTCTGGGTCCTTCCAAGGGGCAACTGCTGACCTCACTGGCATCCCACAGTCGGCTGCCCAACACACCTTTTGGACAGTGACAGATGCCCTGTTTGAGAGGTCATTGGATTACATTGAGTGCAACATTGATAGGGTAACACAGGGACAGAAGGCAGTGGGATTTGCCTCCATTGCTGGACTCCCTCAGGTGCAGAGTGTTGTCAACTGCACCCTAATGGCCATCAGGGCACTGGCAAAGCAACCAGCAGCATTCATGAACAGGAAGGTATTGCAACCTCTCAATGTTCAACTGGTGTATAACCACCAAAAGCATCTCCTCCAGGTCTGTGCATGGTATCTGGGCAGCTGCTATGGCTCCTTCATCCTTAGGCAATTGCAGATGCTACAGCTGTTCATGCCACAAGAGAGGCTATGTTTTTTTTTATTCATTCATGTGATGTGGGCGTCACTGGCTCAGCCAGCATTTATTGCCCATCCCTAATTGCTCTTGAGAAGGTGATGGTGAGCTGCCTTCTTGAACCGCTGCAGTCCATGTGGGGTAGGTACACCCACAGTGCTGTTAGGAAGGGAGTTCCAGGATTTTGACTCCGCGACAGTGAAGGAACGGCAATATAGTTCCAAGTCAGGATGGTGTGTGACTTGGAGGGGAACTTGCAGGTGATGGTGTTCCCATGTATTTGCTGCCCTTGTCCTTCTAGTTGGTAGGGGTCTTCAGTACTATTGCCGGAATATTGTCAGGGCCCATAGCTTTTTCAGTATCCAGTGCCTTCAGTCGTTTATTTATTTATTTTTAATTATTAAGAGATACAGCGCTGAAACAGGCCCTTTGGCCCACCGAGTCTGTGCCGACCAACAACCACTTATTTATATATTCCTACATTAATCCCATATTCTCTACCACATCCCCACCATTCTCCTACCACCTACCTACACTCGGGGCAATTTACAATGGCCAATTTACCTATTGACCTGCAAGTCTTTGGCTGTGGGAGGAAACCGGAGCACCCAGCGGAAACCCACGCAGACACAGGGAGAACTTGCAAACTCCGCACAGGCACTGAACTGTGAGAACACTGAACACAGAACTGAATCCAGGTCGCTGGAGCTGTGAGGCTGCGATGCTAACCACTGCACCACTGTGCCGCCCGTTTCTTGATAGCACGCGGAGTGAATAGAATTGGCTGAAGTCTGGCATCTGTGATGTTGGGGACTTCAGGAGGAGGCTGAGATGGATCATCAATTCGGCACTTCTGGCTGAAGATTGTTGCAAATGCTTCAGCCTTATCTTTCGCACTGATGTGCTGGGCTCCCCCATCATTGAGGATGGGGATATTTGTGGAGCCACCTCCTCCAGTTAGTTGTTTAATTGTCCACCACCATTCACGGCTGGATGTGGCAGGACTGCAGAGCTTAGATCTGATCCGTTGGTTATGGATTCGCTTAGCTCTGTCTATTGCATGCTGCTTACGCAGTTTGGCATGCAAGTAGTCCTGTGTTGTAGCTTCACCAGGTTGACACCTCATTTTGAAGTATGCCTGGTGCTGCTCCTGGCATGCCGTCCGGCACTCTTCATTGAACCAGGGTTGGTCTCCTGGCTTGATGGTAATGGTAGAGTGGGGGATATGCCGGGCCATGAGGTTACAGATTGTGGTTGCGTACAATTCTGCTGCTGCTGATGACCCACAGCGCCTCATGGATGCCCAGTTTTGCATTGCTAGATCGGTTCGAAATCTATCCCATTTAGCACGGTGATAGTGCCACACAACACGGTGGACGGTATCCTCAATGTGAAGACGGAACTTCATCTCCGCAAGTATTGTGCGGTTATCACTCCGAGCAATACTGTCATGGACAGAAGCATTTGCGGCAGGCAGATTGGTGAGGACAAGGTCAAGTATGTTTTTCCCTCGTGTTGGTTCCCCCACCACCTGCCGCAGACCCAGTCTCGCAGCTATATCCTTTAGGACTCGGCCAGCAGTGGTGCTACCGAGCCACTCTTGGTGATGGACATTGAAGTCCCCCACCCAGAGTACATTTTGTGCCCTTGCCACCCTCAGTGCTTCCAGAAAGTGGTGTTCAACATGGTGGAGTACTGAGTCATCAGTTGAGGGAGGGCGGTAGGTGATAAACTTACCCATGTTTGACCTGATGCCATGAGACCTCATGGGGTCCGGAGTCGATGTTGAGGACTCCCAGGTCAACTCCCTCCCTACTGTATACCACTGTGCCACCACCTCTGCTGGGTCTGTCCTGCCGGTGGGGAAGGACATACCCAGGGATAGTGATGGCAGTGTCTGGGACTTTGTCTGTCAGGTTCCGTGAGTATGACTATAAAATCAATATAAAAATGCATTATATCAATATAAAAATGCATTTTAGCATAGCACAAACTCTTAACTTAAGTAAATAAGCTGGATTGCTGTACAAAAAACAAGCCTTCTACTATCCTCTTCAGGGACATTGTCTATCAGGTATGATTCCGTGAGTATGACTATGTCAGGCTGTTGCTTGTCTAGTCTGTGGGACAGCTCTCCCAACTTTGGCACAAGCCCCCAGATGTTAGTAAGGAGGACTTTGCAGGGTTGACAGGGCTGGGTTTGCCGTTGTCGTTTCCGGTGCCTGGGTCGATGGTGGTCCGTCCTGTTTCATTCCTTTTTATTGACTTTGTAGTGGTTAGGTACAACTGAGTGGTTTGCTGGGCTATTTCAGAGGGCATGTAAGAGTTAACCACATTGCTGTGGGTCTGGAGTCACATGTAGGCCTGACCAGGTAAGGACAGCAGATTTCCTTCCCTAAAGGACATTAGTGAACCAGATGGGTTTTTACAACAATCGACAATGGTTTCATGGCCATCATTAGACTAGCTTTTAATTCCAAATTTATTAATTACATTCAAATTCCACCTTCTGCTGTGGTGGGATTCGAACCCATGTCCCCAGAGAAATATACCCTGGGTCTCTGGGTTACTAGTCCAGCAATAATACCACTACGCCACCGCCTACCCCTTAAATGAAATGAGACCATATGGGTTGAACTGAAGAACAAAAAAGGGGCAATAACACTTCTGACAGATTGATCCCTAGGATGGCAGGATTGTCCTATGAGGAGAGATTGAGGAGACTGGGCCTATATTCTTTAGAGTTTAGAAGAATGAGAGGTGATCTCATTGAAGCATGCAAAATTCTTACAGGGCGTGACAGGTTGGATGCAGGAAGAATGTTTCCCCTGGCTAGAAACAGGGGACCAAGTCTCAGAATAAGAGGTAGGCCATTTAGGACTGAGATGGGGAGGACGTTCTTCACATAGAGGGTGGTGAATCTTTGGAATTCTCCGTCCCAGAGGGCTGTGGAGGCACAGTCATTGAATATGTTCAGGACAGAGAGTGATAGATTTCTTGATATTAAAGATATCAAGAGATATGGAGATAGGGTGGGAAAGTGGCACTGAGGTAGAAGTTCAGCCATGCTTTAGTTGAATGGCGGAGTAAGCTTGTGGCCGAATGGCCTACTGCTGCTCCTATTTCCTATGTTCCTAAGAAGGAAACCGGGGAGGAGGGAGATCCATCCCTGTCACCTGAAGATGTTCAGATCTTTTCACCCTGTCTTGGACGGACTTCCCTCTCACCATTGCCCACTCCCTCCTTTGCTGCCACTCTGGTCAGTTCAAGGGCCGTCTCCTCCATTATCATCATAACTCTACCACCCAACTGGGCCCTTTCTCTGGCCTTATGCGCTCTCTTGTCCTGCAAGGTCAAGAGGGTAAGAGTTAACACCATTATGCTTCACTACTTCCATTTGCACAAACACATGTGATGTCACTGGTCAAAGTGTTTTCTCTTAAACTTCTGGTAGAGAGGTCAGCTTTGCCCATGGCTCAGAGATGCTCCAGGGCACCCCTGAAGAGATTGTTTTGGAGGACTATGCAACCTCAGGGTGCTCAACTCGTGCATACGCTTGTGACTGCATTCCTGGAGGCATGTAATCTGCACTCACTTTACCAATTCTCAGAAGGTCGTTAAAGCGTTTGCAGGACTGAATTCAGGTCCTCCTCACCACCGTAGCTCCATTCTCTTCCTCTGTCACCTCCAGACAAGACTGTTTGGTCTGGCGGGATGGCCTGTTCCTGCCGATACCCGGGAATATATTGTCTCGGCGTGCTGACGGCACCTCCAGTAGAGTCTCAAGTGAGGCATCACTAAAGCATGGGTGATTTTTTCACTGCAGGCATGCTGTTCCTCTCCTTCTGCCATCTCGCCCTAAACCGGTACCAAAATGATGACTTCCAGATCCTTTTTAAATCTTGCCCGCCTTGCTGCTATCCTGCCTACTTCCCACCTCCGCCACTCCAAATGGGGCATCCAACGCGCATCCTGGCCACATTAGCATCACCGCTGACACAATGCGGGGTCGGGACCTCGAAATGGTCTCAACGTCAGGGGCTCATCCCTGGAATAAAAATTCTGTCCCTCATATGTTTGGGAATCCACTATTTAATTGACAATCTCACCCAACTTTTGCAGACTATCTTCTCCTTTAATGCAAAAAAAAAATTACCTTGGATATTGAGATGCCATAAAACCAAATCTAAAATATCAGCATGCAGTAAAGGTCTGCTACCCGACCCGAACCCGACGGGACCCGGCGGCATGTGTCGGGTTCAGGTCGGGTCGGGTCGCAATTCCGGGTCTGGTATTTGGGCTCGGGTCAGGTCGGGTCGGGCCAGATCGGACACGCTCTATCACCACCTCAGGTAAGTGACTCTAATGTTAATTTACTTTTTGGACTTTAAAGGTGGTTTTGTTACAGTTATTTTAAGCTTGTGCAGGTAAAGTGAAAAATGGAAGGTAGGTTAACTGATAGCCAGGTTGGGTGCGGGAAAAAATGGAAGGACTTGGGCCGGGTCGGATGGGGTTCTGTCGGGCTCGGGTCCGGTCTCATTTGCAGACCCGAGCAGGCCTTTAGCATGCAGCTGTCCCTAACCTCCTGTAGGAGCTCTTCCAAATCTGCATCTGCAAATTTGGGGCTCTATTCCCTGCCATAAGTCATTAAGACATTGTAGGATGAAATTGGGCTTGGTAATGTCCCTTTTTTGGGCACAATGAGGCCCCTTAAGTGCCAAAATGGCCTGTGCTGTGTGCTTGTGCACATTTCTAATACGACTATGCCAGATGCCTTATTGGTAGAGGAGGTAGCATGCCTGTGCCTTACTATGACTGTGTTCAGCCTTTTCAACCTGAGTTTGGAACTGACTCAAAAATACTAACTGTTTCCATTGTTCGTCCTGGGACTTCTTATTCTCCTTTTCTAGCTGGAGGACCCGGTCCTTCCAAGCATTCCTATCCTTTTGCATCTTTGCCAGTTGTTCTTTTAGGTGCTCTACTTTCCTTTCCTTTTCATCCAATACTCTCATACATGAGGCAATCGCCATTGCCTTTGCTAATTTAGGGGCTTTCTTAGCCTGGTGAGTACGAGCATTCTCCCAGTGCTGCACTCTTACAGATCCCTGACCCGTGTACTGCTTAACAGCAAACTCAATCCATGAGGGCCACTTATTCTCTAAGTACCTCCTCAGTTCCGATTCCCAATCGGGCCAAGACTGAGCCATTTAAATACTAACTTTCACTGGAGAATTCCCCGAATCCTTAACTAGCGTACACTGGAGGATTCCCCAAATCCTTAACTAACTTACACTGGAGGATTCCCCAAATCCTTAACTTCCCCTTTTCTATTTCAATGTCAAGCTTGGATCCTGCGAGTTTAAGACGAGCTTCTTATCAAGATCCTGCTGACTACTGTTGTGCTGTTCTGTTGTGCCTAATTTAACTCGGGATGGGAAGATTGACCCCTTTTCCAATTATGTCAAACTCCCAGGCACCAGACAGCGGAATACAAACATATGACAAGGAGAAGTTTAGTACAACAGTTTTATTTAGACACCAAATAAATACAAGTCTCACTTCTTGTACAAGATACTACCCGTCAACGCAGAGGTAATCAGTCTCTTGTCATGGTTGATCACTGAGCCTCTGCACTCAGGGGCCTGCCTTCGAGAGTTGTTCCTAGGTTCCCGCCGAAGATATACTCAAGCGTTAACCCTTACATATTCTTTAAAGGCTCATTTCTCAACCCATGACTCACATGATCGTGTCTTGCATGGTCTTTAAGATAAAGCTCTAAACATTAGCTCATCTTTGATTAGCTAGCGTTAGTGGTTTAGCTGCCTAAGCAGATGTCTAGACTTGTTTGCAACACCCATTGTTTGTTCCCCTTAATCTGCTGCCCTTTATCTGCACCGTTCATTAGTCACTTATTTGTTCCCCTTTGTCTGCACCGTTCAACAGTCATGTACCCTTAACCACAAATTTTGACATGTCTGTAAGCTTACTTCAGCAAGTTCTGCGCCTATCATAGCTACCTTAGAGCATGCTGGGTATAGAACAATACTTGACCAATTTTTCAAGGCCTACAATTTGGAATAGAATGGATTATCATATAATCCAATATCAATATAGCTTTTAGCTTCTTATAAGCATTTAGCTTATTCTTCTGTAACACTATTAAGCTGCCCCTTGAATGATTTCAGATGTTTGGCCTCCATTGCCCCATCTGATAAGTATTCCCCAGGCATTAATTACTCACTAAACGAAGATATGCTTCCCTACATCTATTTTGTTCTTGTTTTTTGCTAGTTTGTACCTATATTCGCCTGACCGACAGTTATGAGATTCCACATGGCAATATGAAAGAAATTCTGCAGTGTTCCAGCAGGACTTTCCCACCTACTGTTGTGTTGTGGAAAGAATCATTTTAATTGGGAAATTCTGTTAATCATTTAAAAGACTTGAATTAGGGTTAATCTATTATATTTAGATACACAACTAAAACTAATTTTAATTAGTAAAGCTATTATTATTTTTGCAACTGTATTGCAGTTACATTAACATGCAGTAAATTGTTATTTAGCATATATTTTGTATTCAAATGATGTTTGATCATACGAAATGTTCATTAAATGTGTTGGTTAATTATTGACTGATGAGATTGGAAATTAATTTATTATAAACTGTTTCAGAGAGTTCCAAGGATTTTCTGTGTTTAGCTTGTAATTACTAGAAATCTCCTGGGGAAGATTTTGTCCATGCATTATGGCAAGATTTTATATGTCGGGAGCTGTTACAGGGAATTCAGGAGCATTCTTCTGCACATGCTATATGACTGTGACCAAGGTTCCCTCTAATTTCTGTTGCTGTGCGCAGCCTTTGGTGCACTGCGCAGTCCCTTTAAGATAGTTACATGGAAGCGCATGTGCATATTTTAAAGAGAATAGTGGTTTTGCGCAGACTTGCATGGTATGTTCTGGATTGCTGCATAGCTGCGCACCTTTGAGGGAAAATTGATTGTGACCATGATAAACTAACCTTCCTCATCCTTCTTGAACTGTCTACAGCCTTTTACATGGTTGACCAAATCATCCTTTTCCAATGCCTCTCCTCTGTTGTCCAGGTGGGTGAGACTACCCTCGATTAGTTCCATTCCTTTATATGCAGTCATAGCTGGAGAATCACTTGTGATGGCTTCTGTTCCCATTCCTGCACCATTACCTCTGAAGTTCCCCAAGGATCTATCCTTGGCCCCCTCCTATTTCTCATCTATATGCTGCCCCTTGGCAACATCATTCATAAACATAACATCAGGGTTCCACATGTATGCTGATGACACCCAGCTCTATCTCACCACTACCTCTCTCGACCCTTTTCCTACCTTTGATTTGTCACGTTGCTTGTCCAACATCTAGTATTGGATGAGCAAACATTTCCTCCAACTTGGAAAGACCAAAGCCACTGTCTTCATTCCCCACCCGAAAATCTGTTCTATAGCTGCCGATTTTGTCCCCCTCCCAGGCCACTGTATGAGACCAAATCAGACTCTCTGCAACCTCAACGTCCTGTTTCACCCTGAGCTGAGCTTCTGATTCCATATCTTGTCTGTCAACAAGACCACCTACTTCTATCTTTGTAACATCGTCCGTCTCTGACCCTGTCTCAACTCATCTGCTGCTGAAACCCTCATCCATACCTTTTTTGCCTCTAGATTCGACTATTCCAATGCTCTCCTGGCCAACCTCCCACCTTGCCTCCGACATAAACTTAAGCTCATCTAACACTCTGGTGCCCATATCATAAGTTCACCCATTACCCCTGTGCTTGCTGATCTACTTTGGCTTCCGGTCTGATAACACCTTGATTTTTTAATTCTCGTTCTTGTTTTCAAATCCCTCCATGGCCTCACCCCTACCCAACTCTGTAACCTTCTCCAGCTCCACAATCCTCCAAGATCTCTGCAGTAATTCAATTCTGGCCTCTTGCGCTTCCCCACTTTTAAACATTCCATCATTGGTGGCCATTCCTTCAGCTGTCTAGGTCCTATGCTCTGGAATTCCCTCCCTAAATCTCTCCATCTATCTACTTCTCTCTCCTCCTGTAAGACTCTCCATAAAACCAGTGTTTTTAATCAAGCTTTTGGTCACCTGTCCTAATAATCCCTTATGTGGTTTGGTGCCAATTTTGTTTGGTAATGCTCCTGTGAAGTAGCTTGGGGCATTTTATTATGGTTAAGGTGCTATATAAATGCAAGTTATGATTGTTGTTGCATAATTTGTCTTACTAGATGGAAAATCATGAGAGATGTCCTCAAATTCACTATATCGCTTGCTTTCCCTATTCAAGGACTCCCAGCAAGAATTGGTATTCACAGGGAACTGTATAAAACGCTGGTTTGGCCGCAGCTGGAGTATTGCATACAGTTCTGGTCACCACATTGCAGGAAGGACATAATTGCTCTGGAGAGAGTACAGAGGAGATTTACAAGAATGTTGCCAGGGCTTGAAAGTTGCAGCTATGAGGAAAGATTGGAATGGCTAGGGTTGTTTTCGTTGAACAAAGGAGGATGAGGGGTGGCTTAATTGAGGTATACTAAATTACGAGGGGCCTAGATAGAGTATACAGGAAGGACTTGTTTCCCCTAGCAGAAAGGTCAATTGGCAGGGGGCACAGATTTAAGGTGATTAATAGAAGGATTACAGGGGACATGAGGTCTTTTTCACCCAGAGAGTAGTGGGTGTCTGGAATTCACTGCCAGGATGGGTGGTGGAGGCAGAAACCCTCAACTTATTTAAAAGGTACCTGAACCTGCACCTGAAGTGCTGTAACCTGCAAGGCTATGGACCAGGTGCTGGAAGGTGGGATTAGATTGGACAGCTAGTTATTTCAGCCGGCGCAGCCACGATTTTTTAAAAAATTCATTCATGGGATGTGGGCGTCGCTGGCCAGGCCAGCATTTATTGCCCATCACCTAATTGCCCTTGAGAAGGTGGTGGTGAGCTGCCTTCTTGAACCGCTGCAGTCCATTTGGGGTAGGTATACTCACAGTGCTGTTAGGAAGGGAGTTCCAGGATTTTGACCCAGCAACAGTGAAGGAACGGCGATATAGTTCCAAGTCAGGATGCTGTGTGACTTGGAGGGGAACTTGCAGGTGGTGGTGTTCCCATGGATTTGCTGCCCTTGTCCTTCTAGTTGGTAGAGGTCGCGGTTTGGAAGGTGCTGTCTAAGGAGCCTTGGTGCATTGCTGCAGTGCATCTTGTAGATGGTACACACGTCGGTGGTGGAGGGAGTAAATGTTTGTAGCTGGGGTGCCAATCAAGCGGGCTGCTTTGTTCTGGATGGTGTCAAGCTTCTTGAGTGTTGATGGAGCTGCACCCATCCAGGCAAGTGGAGAGTACTCCATCACACTCCTGACTTGTGCCTTGTAGATGGTGGACAGGCTTTGGGGAGTCAGGAGGTGAGTTACTCGCCTCAGGCTTCCTAGCCTCTGACATGCTCTTATAGCCACCGTATTTATATGGCAACTCCAGTTCAGTTTCTGGTCAATGGTAGCCCTTAGGATGTTGATAGTGGGGGATTCAGCGATGGGTAATGCTGTTGAATGTCAAGGGGAGATGGTTAGGACACCACCCTGAGGAACTCCTGCAGTGATGTCCTGGAGCTCAGATGATTGACCTCCAACAACCACAACCATCCTCCTTTGCACTAGGTATGACTCCAGCCAGCGGTGGGTTTTCCCCCTGATTCCCATTGACCTCAGTTTTGCTAGGGCTCCTTGATGCCATACTCGGTCAACTGCTGCCTTGATGTCAAGGGCAGTCACTCTGACCTCACCTCTTGAGTTCAACCCTTTTGTCCATGTTTGAACCAAGGCTGTAATGAGGTCAGGAGCTGTGTGGCCCCGGCGGAACCCAAACTGAGCGTCACTGAGCAGGTTATTGCTAAGCAAATGCTACTTGATGGCACTGTTGATGACACCTTCCATCACTTTACTGATGATAGAGAGTAGGCTGATGGGGCGGTAATTGGCCGGGTTGGATTTGTCCTGCTTTTTGTGTACAGGACATACCTGGGCAATTTTCCACATTGCAGGGTAGATGCCAGTGTTGTAGCTGTACTGGAACAGCTTGGCTAGGGGCGTGGCAAGTTCTGGAGCACAGGTCAACAGTACTATTGCCGGAATATTGTTAGGGCCCATAGCTTTTGAAGTATCCAGTGCCTTCAGTCGTTTCTTGATATCACGTGGAGTGAATCGAATTGGCTGAAGTCTGGCATCTGTGATGCTGGGAACTTCAGGAGGAGGCCGAGATGGATCATCAACTCGGCACTTCTGGCTGAAGATTGTTGCAAATGCTACAGCCTTATCTTTCGCACTGATGTGCTGGGCTCCCCCATCATTGAGGATGGGGATATTTGTGGAGCCACCTCCTCCAGTTAGTTGTTTAATTGTCTACCACCATTCACGGATGGATGTGGCAGGACTGCAGAGCTTAGATCTGATCCGTTGGTTATGGGATAGCTTAGCTCTGTCTATCGCATGCTGCTTACGCAGTTTGGCACGTAGATAGTCCTGTGTTGTAGCTTCACCAGGTTGACACTCCTGCACTCTTCATTGAACCAGGGTTGGTCTCCTGGCTTGATGGTAATGGTAGAGTGGGGGATATGCTGTCCATGAGGTTACAGATTGTGGTTGAGTACAATTCTGCTGCTGACAATGGCCCACAGCGCCTCATGGATGCCCAGTTTTGCATTGCTAGATCTGTTCGAAATCTATCCCATTTAGCACGGTGATAGTGCCACACAACACGATGGTCGGTATCCTCAATGTGAAGGCGGGACTTCGTCTCCACAAGTACTGTGCGGTGGTCATTCCTACCAATACAGTCATGGACAGAAGCATCTGCAGCAGGCAGATTGGTGAGGACGAGGTCAAGTATGTTTTTCCCTCGTGTTGGTTCCCCCACCACCTGCCACAGACCCAGTCTAGCAGCTATGTCCTTTAGGACTTGGCCAGCTTGGTCTATAGTGGTGCTACCGAGCCACTCTTGGTGATGGACATTGAAGTCCCCCACCCAGAGTACATTTTGTGCCATTGCCACCCTCAGTGCTTCCAGAAAGTGGTGTTCAACATGGTAGAGTACTGAGTCATCAGCTGAGGGAGGGCAGTAGGTGATAAACTTGCCCATGTTTGACCTGATGCCATGAGACTTCATGGGGTCCGGAGTCGATGTTGAGGACTCCCAGGGCAACTCCCTCCCTACTGTATACCACTGTGCCACCACCTCTGCTGGGTCTGTCCTGCCGGTGGGGAAGGACATACCCAGGGATAGTGATGGCAGTTTCTGGGACATTGTCTGTCAGGTTCCGTGAGTATGACTATAAAATCAATATAAAAATGCATTATATCAATATAAAAATGCATTTTAGCATAGCACAAACTCTTAACTTAAGTAAATAAGCTGGATTGCTGTACAAAAAACAAGCCTTCTACTATCCTCTTCAGGTTACTTGGGAGACTTGTTTTCTATGTATGACTATGTCAGGCTGTTGCTTGTCTGGTCTGTGGGACAGCTCTCCCAACTTTGGCACAAGCCCCCAGATGTTAGTAAGGAGGACTTTGCAGGGTCGACGGGGCTGGGTTTGCCGTTGTCGGTGCCTCGGTCGGTGCCGGGTGGTCCATCCGGTTTCATTCCTTTTTATTAACTTTGTAGTGGTTAGGTACAACTGAGAGGCTTGCTAGGCCATTTCAGAGGGCATGTAAGAGTTAACTACATTGCTGTGGGTCTGGAGTCACATGTAGGCCAGACCAGGTAAGGATAGCAGATTTCCTTCCTTAAAGGACATTAGTGAACCAGATGGGTTTTTACAACAATCAACAATGGTTTCATGGCCATCATTAGACTAGCTTTTAATTCCAGATTTTTATTAATTAAGTCAAATTCCACCTCCTGCTGTGGTGGGATTCGAACCCATGTCCCCAGAGAAATACCCTGGGTCTCTGGGTTACTAGTCCAGTGATAATACTACTATGCCACCGCCTACCCGCTGAGCTGAATGGCCTCCTTCTGTGCCATAATTTTTTTATGGTTCTATGGAGCACTGGTCAGAAAATTAAAGGCCTGCAGCCACTTATTTCCCATGCATTTAAATTAGAAGAAACTCTATACCAAGAATACTGAAGACAGAAATGTTTCCATATGCATGACAAAATCGTAAACCTGTTTGCAGAGATTAGATTTACAGTTTCATTCCACTTATCATAGAAATCGTCCACTTGTGAGAGACTCTAACTGGGCATCCAGACTTTTCTGACATTTAAATTCCCTGAATCATAATAAAGTTTTAAAAGTATAGGTAGAATTATGAAAGGAGCAACCCGATCCTAATTGGCCAGTACATCTCTGAAAGTTTGATCGCTAAACTGCCTCAATACCTGAGTTCTGTCTTGGAAAGAGCATAATTTCTGGACTCTCTTTATGGAAGTGAAGTTAGAGGGATGAAAAACTGCAGGGACTGGCTAACAGTGAGGGAAATTAGTAAACAAGACAATAGAATCCGTGGAACAGCATAGAAAATAAATATCAAATAGGTTTCAGGCACTGGATCACATTAAGGAGTTAAAATATCATTGTGCACCAGTTAACATGCTCGGCTGATTTTTTTCTTGTAACTTTTTTTCATGGGATGTGGGTGCCACTGGCTGGCCAGCATTTGTTGCCCATTCCTAATTGTGCTTGAACTGAGTGGCTTACTCAGCCATTTCAGAGGGCAGTTAAGAGTCACCCACATTGCTGTGGGCCTGGAGTCACATGGAGGCCAGACCTAGTCAGGATGGCAGATTTCCTTCTCTGAAAGACATTAGTGAACCAGATGGGTTTTATTAACAACCATAACTTCATGACACCATTACTGAGATGAGCTTTTAATTTCCAAATTTTCTTTTATTAGTTAATTTAAGTTCTATTACCTGCCATGATGGGATTTGAGCCCATGTCCCCAAGGTACTAGCCTCGGGGTTACTAGTCCACTGATATACCACTACACCATCACCTCCCCTTTGGCTGGGAGGAGATGGGTTTTGGGGGGTGATGCAGGGGTGATAAAGGATTGTCTGGGCACAGAACATAGAGGAAATTCAGGTGGGGCAGATCACATGCCTATAATGGAACTCTCTTGATTTTCCAAAGCTTTAAATTGAGTAGGATCCATAAGGCGTGTGTGATTTTCCTCCCACTCTATTTTCCTCCATGCATTGAGCATGCGCAATTCTTTATGCGCCCCTATCGATGCAACTACATCCAGACTGAGATCGCACCTACACCCTCAGAACTCTAATGCATTCTCCCCTCACTCAGCCAAAAGCTGCCTCAGCCCTACTTCTGGAAGTCCGACCCCCAAACCCCTTCACTCTGCATTTCTGTCTCATCCTTGAGAAGTTTCATACCCCATCCTTCTGGCAAGGTTTTAGTTCACACTTCCGAATCTCATGGCTCACTGTCCATGTCCTTGTCAATTTCCTTTGGACATTTGTATATTAAACGTATATAAGTGCAGGTTATTGTAGTGACCACAAAATGGCTGTATTTAAGCTTATCTGGCAGTCATCATCTCAATGAAAATACATGACATTAAAAAGGCAAATTTCAAAGTACTGGGATGAACTGAAATTATTTAACTGGGAAATATTGCTGAAAGTTATCTCAATCAAGGAAAGTGGAACACTTCTCAAATTATGGTGTTGAATTCACACAGTAAATATAAACCCAAGGAACTGAATGTAAACTAAACAAGCAGAGAATTTTTTCTGTTGCTACATCTCAGGTTCATGGGTCATCTCAGTGCAGTAAATACAGGAAAATTGGACATGGAGCACATACCCCATCTGAACCCACATAGTTACTTGTCCAATTGTTTAAATGGATGGAATGCTGGGTGGGCTTCGTTATGGATGTGTAATCATCCTGCCTGATGCGATGTGCCCAGGTGACTTTTCATACTCAAGTGTAACAGATGAAAATGTACAGCATTCACTCAAATATTGAATCATTCTTTGTTGAAGTAATCATGAAGTATAGTTATTGTTTTGTCGTAGAATCAGAAATCTGTAAAAGCACACTTTATTTCTTTACAGAATACTTAACTTGCCTCTTGCTATTTTTTTAAAAAAGCGAGTATACTATTTTCAGGAAAATCCTCATGTTGTCTAATCTGATTATCTATAGCAGCTTTGTCACAATACTGAATAATAACCCTTTCTATACCATAATTGTCTAAAACTGTGCCAAACACAGAATGGTGGCCTCAATGCATAAGTTATAACTAAAAGATTTCCAGGCACACTATGAAAATTAAAATGGAAACACATAAGTTTCACATTATGGAAAATAACACAGAAGTGTTTCAATATTATGGTTGTAACACATTCTTCAAAGCACCCATAAAGCTATAAACTGCTCAAGCTTTTATTGCATGGTTCATTAACATTTTCTACAATTTGCGACCTTACAGTGCACCTACACAGACAACATAGCCTAATAACTGCCACCTAAACATGTCTGTTAGTAACTAATATCCTTGACCTACAGCTACCATCTATTAGCATTACCACTCACTTTATGAATTTTCGGAAGGATTGGTAGTGCTCTTTCACAGTGGATACTCTCTCCAGGAGCAGAGCAAATTTTAGTTAATTTTGTTACACTCCTGACTACATTTGACAGAAAATAGGAATCAGAGATTGAATTTAACATGAGTTAACAGTTTTTAATTATCATCTTCTTTGTAATATTTAATTTAATAGGTTTAATTAAAAATTATGTACAAAATAACCAGATACTATAAAATAATAAATATTGAACCACATTAAGAAACTTTACAACAATGCATTTTTGGGTCAGTTATCACTGGTCAGGAAAGTAAATTTCAAACAGTGCCGTAGGTGATTGTTTAATCAAGAAGAACTTTGTAACATCACTGAAATTTGTTATTGCAACATAGGATGTATGGTTATATTATGTGATGAAAAAATAAAGCCCAAATCCACATCATAAATTATGTTGACAACTAAACACATTCAGCATGTAACACCTGCCCTCCTGTACTATCTCATTCACTCTGAACAATGCACGTGGTCAGTAAATGTTTTTAATCTTTTCAGTAACATTTTGTGATAATAAGATGTTTGATTATTAAACTGCTCAGTTTTCAAGTGTAGGGTTAATGCTAACTTCAACAAATTTAACCAGATTTGGCACAAGCATGTTTATTTGACTGCTAATTCAATATTATTTGTCTGTTAGATATGTTTGCTTTTGAATGATTTACAGTTTCTTTGAAAAAGGGCATGAAATCTCTGGACCATTTCAGCGAACTCCTGTCGTAAATTTGCATCCAGATATACCAGTTCTTGGTCTGTATGGGTGGCTTTGTGGGAGCCCAGCCTTCATCTACCCTACGAGGCAACTGATGTAAGGAGGGGTAGAGCTGAGGCGGAGGCTCGCAGGGTAGATTTTTGTTTTCAGTGATGCACATTCTTCATCAGGATAATCCCATGGGAGTGTTATTGTCCAGCTGAATGGGCAGATGGAGCCTTAGTTTAACATCCCTTCCAAAGGACAGAACTTTAAACAATACAGCATCCTTTCGGAGTATCAGCTCAAGATTATGTGCTCAAGTCCAAGAATGGGGCTTCAGTCAGCAACCTACTGATTTAGAGTTGGAAATGCCTAGTTGAATTTAGGTGAACTTAGACTTTATACAAGTTGTTGAGGAGAAAAGTAATATTGGTGTGAAAGAAAAACTCCTGTTTCTTGGAGGTAGGTTTAGCAATGGAGAAATCGTGAGTGTTGAATTTAAGACCAGAAGTGATAGTGCCAAAAATATCAAGAAATAGATGAAGATTCCATGAATGGTATTTTTTAATAACTTAGTTTGAAGTTAAAAGAGATTGAGGGATTTTGGCAGATTCAATGCTCAATGTGTCTAATCAATTGGAGGAACAATTAGCAAAACAAACAGAATGTTAACCGAAAAGCACAATACCGCAAATGTTGGAAATTAGAAATAAAAACAGAAAACAGTGGAATCATTCAGTAGGTCAGGCTTTTTGCATGTAACTCCCATTTAACAGCATTAAAAATAGCACTGGTGGAGCCCCAGGAACCAGGAAATTAGCCGATCTTTGCTGTAGTTGACTCATTTTCCAGTAACTCAGGGATTTCCCCGATTCCACCATATGGAATGGATTTAAGGGTAGGGTAGTAGAGGCAAAAACTCTGGAATTATTTTAATAAACAGTGAAGGGAGCAATATTTTTGTATTTTGTTTTATTCGTTCATGGGATCTGTGGCAGGACCTAATTGCCCTTCAGAAGGTAGTGGTGAGCCACTTTCTTGCACCGCTGCAGTCCATCTGGTGTAGGTACATCCACTGTGCTGTTAGGGAGTTCCAGGATTTTGACCCAGTGATGGTGAAGGAGCAGCGATACAGTTCCAGGTCAGGATGGTGTGTGACTTGGAGGGGATCTTGCAGATGGTGGTGATCCCATGCGTCTGCTGCCCTTGTCCTTCTAGGTGGTGGAGGTCACAAGTTTGGAAGGTGCTGTCGAAGAAGCCTTGGAGAGTTGCTGCAGTGCGTCTTGTATATGGTACACACTGCTGCCACTGTGTGCTGGTGGTGGAGGGAGTGAATGCTTAAGGTTGTGGATGATGTGCCCATCAAATGGGTTGCATTTCCTGAATGGTGTTTACCATCTTGAGTGCTGTTGGACTTGCACTTATCCTGGCAAGTGGAGAGTATTCCATCACACTTCTGACTTGTATCTTGTTGTTAGTGGACAGGCTTTGGGGAGTCAGGAGGTGAGTTACTCACTGCAGAATTCCCAGCCTCTGACCTGCTGTTGTAGCCACAGTATTTATATGACTGGTCCAGTTAAGTGTCTGGTCAATGGTTGGGGACTCAGCGATGGTAAAGCCATTGAACATCAAGGGGCGATGGTTAGATTCTCTCTTGTTGGAGATGGCCATTGTTTGGCACTTGTGTGGCAATTATGTTACTTGCCATTTATCAGCCCAAGCCTGAATGTGGTCCAGGTCTTGCTGCATGTGGGACCAGACTGCTTCAGTACTTGAGGAGTTGCAGATGATACTGAACACTTTGCAATCTCCACCTCCATCCTGATGTTCTAGGGAAGGTCATTTATGAAGCAGCTGAAGTTGATTGGGCCTAAGACACTGCCCTAAGGAACTCCTGCAGCAATGTCCTGGGACTAAGATGATTGGCCTCCAACAACCACAACCGTCTTCCTTTGTGCTAGGTATAACTCCAACTGGTGGCAAATTTTCTCCCCGATTCCCATTGGCTTCAATTTTGCTACGGCTCCTTGATGCCACACTTGGTCAAATGCTGTTTTAATGTTAAGGGCAGTCACCCTCCCCTCACCATTGGAATTCAGCTCTTTTGTCCATGTTTGGACCAAGGCTATAATAATGTCTGGAGCCAAGTGGCCCTGGCAGAACCCAAACTGAGAATTGGTGAACAGGTTATTGCTAAGTAACTGCTGCTTGATAGCACTGTTGATGACATCCTCCATTAATTTGCTGACGATTAAGAGTAGGCCGATGGGGTGGTAATTGGCTGGATTGGATTTGTTCTGTTTTTTTTTAGGACAGGACATACTTGGGCAATTTTCCACATTGTCAGGTAGATGCCAGTGTTGTAGTTGGACTGGAATAGCATGGATGAGCTAAGATGAGCTGAATGGACTCTCATATATGTGACTTAGCATGAAGCCATCAAAGACGAGGACCTCAATTTTAATTCTGAGTGACTCAGGTGGGTAGAACCATGAGTTGGAAACTCACCTATTGTTCCAGAAATAAGGCCCAGTCTATTTAGATTTCTGGTCTCATTTAAATCCTGCTAGCTGGATTCTCACTTGGAATATGAATCGGTGGAAAATCATGCTGTCCAGAGGTCGTCATCCAACACAACACAGGAAAGAAGAAAAAAATCTACCTGTTTCGATCTCTTCTCACCCTGATGTCTTCATCAAGCGGGAATGCCGCAGCTGCTTCGCAACTCAGGGCACCCATTAAAATTGCAGCCGGATCTTGAAATATTTAGTATAACAGATTAAAATTTGGAACGGTGGTTCCTGACAACCTCTGATGGGTAAGTAATCTGTACAGTTTTAGAGAGCATGTGAGAAACATGTAGAAACTGCTGCATAAATTGGATCATGCCCCAATTTCTAGTGTGAACTTGGTGTTACACCCAAGAACCACCCAAAACTGTTTCTGAGACCCTTAATATTTTAGTTGCGATCCAGAGGCAACATGCCCATTTGGAGCAATCAATTTTGAATCACATTCCTCACCACTAGCAGCCTTCAAGCATGCTGTAGAGCTAGGAATAACATTCCTGCTGGTCCTGGTGCTATATCAAGCTTAAAAAAATATATACTTGCATTTCTGGTAGAGCCACATGCTAGGCCGCATCTGAATGACTTCCAAATTTTGCCATGGTGTCTTGAAACAGCTGTTAGGCCCCTTATTAATATATGCAAAGGGCCTAATGGCTGGGCAGCCACCTAAAATTTTGCCCAAGCTACTATCAGGTCGACGTGTTTCAGGCGTGCTTGGTTTACAGAACATTGGTTTCTGAAATTGGTTCTCACTTTGCTAGTTTTACAGCCATAATAGGTGCAGTGATGTCCAAATTTTAATATGCTTGTACTTAAAGAATTGAAAGAAAGAAGATTTTCATTCCCCTATTTAAGAGAAAAAAATGCAATTCAGCCAATAGATTGAGAGGTTTGTAACCTGAATAAAGTTTATGAAAATAGAATGGAATCTGCAGCAAAAGGGTGATTATTGGTTCTGTCATGAGGGGAGGTCATTAAAGAGGTGGGAGAAAGTTGGGGAAATCCTTGAACTGGAAAATGAGCCAAGACTATGAGCCATCAACTATTGAACAGATAGACTGGGTTCCTGTCATTTAGAGGTCGACAATGCTATTCTTAATCCTGCTAAATGGGATGTATAAGGGAAAAGCCCAGGGTGAATCTCCTGCCAATTTTCCCTTTGTGGGAAATGCCTGGTGAAACGTCTTTTAATGAAAATGAGTATTACTGCTTCCATTGTAATTGAGAATGCATTTCAAAATTGCATTTTCAGAAATCATATATGTCAAAGCTGTATGTCCCCACAATTTGGCTAATTGTAGAAAAACTGCAATTTTCCTGTTTTGATTAAGAGAGGAATTTCACATTCAGTGGTCTTCTATTGACACCATGTCCCATCAGAAACGATGCCGGGCCGGATTTTTAAAGCCCGCTGGGGCGGGACATCTCTTGCCAAAACCGTAAATCTGTGTCCCCTCATCCTGTAACATCAGCTAATGGGAACAGTTTTTCTTTGTCTACCATATCTAAACCTGCCTGCCATGAGATAGCAATGGGAGTCCAATGGAGGGCCGAGACAGGGTTTCCCCCACCTTCCGACCCGCCACCCGGGACCCCTGTCTCCATAACAAAATTCAGCCCATAGTCTCAGGATAAGGGGTCGGCCAGTTAGGACTGAGATGAGGAGTTTCATCACTCAGAGGGTTGTGAGTCCTTGAAATTCTGTACCCCAGAGGGCCTTTGGATGCTCAGTTGTTGAGTGTATTCAAGTCTGAGATTGATAGACTTTTGGGCATCAAGGAGTGTAGGGATATGGTGGGAAATTAACTTGATGTAGAAATTCAGCCATGGTCTTTTCCAATGACGGAGCAGGCTTGAGGGGTCATATGGACGAAATCTGCTCCTACTTATCTCCTTATATCATAACATGGTCACATTATTTTGCAAAACATGAAAACAACTGCGTGAAAGCCTTTATGGTTTACTTAGATTAATCATAAACAAACCAATAAGTTAAACTCAGAACAGTTGGCACTTACATAGAAGCAGCAATAATTATGGAGAGAGAGGAGAGGCAGTAAGGATAAGTCTGGTTATCATTCAGTGAGATATTGCAAATGGGACTTCCAGTGAGTCAAAAGAATCCTGGAAGGTCAATGTATACACAACAATTCAGCTGATTTTGTATGGACCAGGACCATAGTAAATGGTTTTAATTAAAGATTTTTTATACTTATGTTTGATTGACTGAAATAATGGTCAAAAGATGAAAATCATTTCAGAGAAAGTAGGGTGTTAAATGATATTGTGCCCCACATCTTTGTGGAAATCCTAATTTGAAATCCCTTGTAACCTCATTTGCTGTATTGCAAATAAATTACTGTATAATTTAGAATTGATCTAAATATATATTTAGAATCTTCACAGTTCCGTTTACATTATGAGGAGCTCAGAAAATGACAGCAAACTGCAAAGTATTTTTGGCATTCTGGTAGTGTTGCATAATTTTTACAAACGTAACTTTATATGGCAGACATTATAGCGTTTGCATAAATAGTGTTGAGCCTTAGTTCAATATTTATGCCTCCAGTCAGAAGTGTGGGAAAAAATCCATAGTAAATATTAAATACACAGTAACTATTGTTTTCTAGCACTTTGTTCCACATAAACACCAATGAGTTTTAGTGGCATGCATCGTTATCAAGTCAGGACCACCCAGGGGCCATCTATTGTTGGCAAGTCTGTAATTTCTCTGTCTTAGAAAAAAAGCAGCAGCCCATTTGAGTCACCTCAGCCAATCTGCACAGAACCATGAAATAAAAACAGAAAACGCTGGGCCAGCAGCATCTGAAGGTAGAAAAAAATGCATGATACTTTCATGTGTAGATGTGCAGATTCTTGGTCATAACTGGAAACTTGAAGATAAGCAAGACGGTTTTTGTACTGAATTAAACAAGGGGGAGGGAGAAGGCTGAAGCACATCACGTGGAAATGGAGAGTTAGAAATGCTGACATCTATCACGGAAAGGCAGATTTAATGGCCTGTATACAGATTTTTTCGAAAATTAGAAGGAAAAACTGCAAATACTGGAATTTCTTAATAGGTTAGTCAATGACCATATATAGTGATGGCCAATTATAAGTACTTATCACCAGATCCAAGTTTGATTAAAGGCACAGAGTTTTTGTAAATTAGGTGTTTGTGATGTTACTTCCACAAAAATGTTAAGGATGTTCATCAGGCAGAACTCTCCCTTTTAAAGAAAGAAAAGGAAAGGCTTGCCCTGATCTTATCTCAGAGAGTCGAGGAGGGAAGTGTGGGTTCCCTTTTCAGGTTGGAAACCCGAGAAGGACAGGTTTCTCTGTTGGTCTTCATTTTTCAGCTGCAGCCATCTAGACTGAGAGGCTGTCTGCCTGTCGGGCAGGTAGGCCTTCAACAGCAGGCCACAGCGAGGTAATGGAAAGGAGGGAGGGAGAGATCGCAGGCCTCGTGGTGGGGCAGAACAGGGGGGAAATCATAAGGAGATCGGAAGGGCCTCTGAGGAAGATGGGGAGAGTCAGGGAGATTGGAACAGTTAGCCTGGTTCAATTGTGGCTGGGTTGGGTGCGGGGGAGGGGTTGGGGTGGATGAAGCCAGTAAACTGGATCCAGTAGGTAAGTGGCAAGGCGTTTAATTCCTGGATCAAGGGCTCCTTGCTTCCCAAAGGGTTTCCTGAGGCTCAGGAAACCAGCCGGCCGGGGTAAATTTAAAATGGTGGTTATTTCTGAGACAGGCAGCCTCCCTACAATATTTAAACGACTGACCCTCCTTCTGTGAGTGAAATTGTAACTTGCCTCCCACACCCGCCCTCTTCCCGCCTCCGTTGAAACTAAAGTGGGCAGATTAGAGGTTATTTGGGGTCGGGTTTCAGATTCTCTACATTTTTACATGCCACCAAACCCAATCACACCCATTTTTTGGGGTTAAAATTCCCCCCTTATGGGCTGGATTTAAGCAGCCCTCAACGTCGTGATCCGTGGTGGAGGGGGCATGAAGATGGCTCCGGATGAAGCCCGCCACGGACCTCGATGGCGGCAGGACCCGACCTGATCCTCCCAGCAGTAGCGAGGCACCGTGGTGGCCCACCCACCACTGAACGATGGGACCACAATTTGAATATTTAAATCAATAAAATTAATTAATTTAAATATACTGACCCACGATCTTGAGGGCCCGCGCGATCTTTGGCGTAGAGGCCGGCACTTCTGCGCCTTCAGATCCCTGTCCGGAGAAGGGAGGCGCAACACTGGTGGGGAGGGGCAGGAGATAAGTTTATCAGTGCTGGGTGGTGGGGGTACGTGGTCAAATCCACGTAATGAGTGTAGGGGATGGTGGGAAGGGTGGTAGTTTAAATTTTGTGCAGTTTCGGGGAAGGTCAGATGTTGCAGGTAAGTGTTTTGGGTGGGGAAAGGGCAAATAGTTAATGTAATTTTTATTGGGAGGGTGAGAAAGGGCGATGGAACTTTATGTAATTCTGGGGGCTATCTTTAAAAATTAAAATATCTGGGCAGGGCTGACAGCCCTTTAAAATTGGCATCAGTGCCCGCGCACAGGCAGCTGGCGCCATTGCCGGGGATGGACAGCCCAATCCCTCCATGTGATCGGGGGAGTAGAGCGCCGTGGCTATTTAAATAAGTTGCCGTGCTCTTTGGCGTGTTTTTTTGAGCTCATAGAATCCAGCCCATATTTATAAAGCACCTTTCATGGGTTCAGGGTGGTCCGAAGTACTTTGTAGCCAATTAAGTACTTTTGAAGTAAAAACAGAAAATACTCGAAGTATTCAGTGGGTCAGATAGCATGTATAAAGAGAGAAACAGAGTTAACGGCCAGGATTTTTTTTGGCCCCCTGGAGGCGGCTGGGTGGTAGGGGGGGGTAAAATTGTGGGGAACCGCGTCAGCTTGGCTCCCTGGCACGGTCCTGTAGCTGGGGCATTTTCCTAGCAGCGGGTCCGGATGTGCCCACCTCTAAGGAGCGGGCAGCCAATTACCATTATTAAAGTCCCAATTAGGGGCCATTTTACGGTGCACGATGCTGTCGGCAATTGATGGCAGGCTGACCCCCCGCCTCATGGAGAGACCACCAGCTAAATGGAGGCAGCCTCCCTGCGGCAATCTGGTGGCCAAGGCTCAATGACCCAAAGTGGGAGCTGCGGGCAAGGGAGGCAGACCCTTGGCACCAACGAGAGCTCCAGAGGGGTTTTCCCTCTGACACTCGGCCCATGATTATTTTTACTGACCTGATCCAGCCCCGGTGGTCCCCTGTGTGGCGTAGTAGTGACCGGCTCTTCCATGGCGTTGCTGAGGCTTCAGATCTGCCGGCCCGCTAATTGGCCCAGCAGCATCAGGATCCCGCCTGCCATCTTTATTAAGACAGTGGACCTGCAGGCATCTAATTAGAAGGGCCCTGGTGGTAAAATTGCCAAAGCGGTCCCGCTGCTGGCAAACGCAAGCTCGGGACATGCTTTTCACTGCGACGTCGTGGTCCCGATACCAACGGTAAGATTCAGGCTAACGTTTCAGGTCAATAACCTTTCATCAGAACTAGAAAGGGTTAGAGATCTAACATGTTTGAAGCAAGCACAGAGGCAGGGAAAGGGGAGAGGGGAGAAAGAACAATAGGGAAGGCTTGTGATGTGGATGGAAGGTAGGGATGATTAAATGACCACAGAGATGATGGTGCAAGACAAAAGGAGGTGGTAATGGAACAGTAAAGTAAGTTTTGGAGCGTAGTCACTATTATTTATCAGACTATTTTCATATCGCTACTCCTCAAGTTTTCCCCTGATAATTGAATTTATTGTTCTACTAAATATGAATGTTTGGTTCATGGGTCTGTAATTATTCAGATTACATTTTTCCTCTTTCAAGAATATGACTTGTTTCCAATCTAGTGGCATTTTCCAACATTCATTGACCTTCTCATGATTTTTAGCACTTCATAAATTTCATCCTGAATCTCTTTTAACACCCTTGGATAAAAAATATCTATCCCTGGGGTTTTATTCACATTGAGCCCTTTTTTGCCTGCTTAGAACCTCCATCTTGTCAAATTCTTGAAGTCTAATTTTTCTACACCATTGTTTCAACCTAAAATTCTGTTACCATCTGGGTTAGGTATAGGGATAATATGATTAATCTCTACATCCCTCAGAAATGAAGGGGAAAATCAATCAGGATCCCTGCTTTGATTTGTTATCCAACAACCAATGGTAAAAAAGGTAGAGAGTATGAATTTTGGTAAGCCAAGTTCGGGTTCAACCGTGACACCCCACACTGTTGAAGTGTCTGCCAATGAGCATTCGCTACACACGAGTGATATACTGTAGAAGTGGTCAACATCAGTGGACAAGTTGCCTCCTAGAGAAGAGAAAGGATGAAAAAGAAACAGTAAAAAAAAAGTTGAAAACAAAAGATCAGATTGTGAAATATTTTCCTTTGAGAAAAATGATAACATCAAGGTTGCCAAATCTGTTGAAGTTGCTGGTGTTTAAATAGCATCTATATTGCATGCTGCTGATTAAAGTTGTGAAATGGAGGTACTGTTAAGGATGGCTAATGAACAGCAGTGTTACTACAGAAACACAACAGCAAAATACTGCAGATGCTTGAAATCTAAAATAAAAATAGAAAACTCAGCAGATCTGGCAGCATTTGTGGAGAGAGAAACAGTTAGTGGGCTGAGCTTTACTGGCCCCCCGCTGGTGGGAACTGACATGGGGGACCTGTAAAATAGCGGGGATCCACATTGGGGTGGTTCCCCGATGTAGTCCCGCTGACAGGAAGGTTTCCTAGTGGTGGGCTGCGAGGTGGTTTCGCTGCCTACCTCTATGGAGTGTACAGCCAATTTGCATAAAGGCCCGATTAAAGCACATTTTACGGGGCTGCCAGCATTTTGCCAATGGCAAGGTGGCCCCGTACTGCGTCTGGAGGCCACCAGCTTCATGGAGGCACCCTCCCTGCAGCAGCCCGGGGGGCCCATCAGAGCCAGATGCTCCATGGCCCAAAGAGGGGGCTGCAGGCACAAAAGCTAGCTCCCATACCCCAACAAACCCTAGAGGGTTTTCCCCTCCATTCCGCAGCCTCCTAAATTTTAATTTGGACTTAGCTGCCTGAGGTTACCTCCATTTTGAGGCACTCCAAGGTCCCCCTGCCTGCCTCAGCAGCACCTACCTCTCCTGGTTGGGCTGCTAAGGTTTCAGAGAAGCTGGCCCTCTGATTGGTCCTATTGCTGGCAAGTGTGGGCTTGGGACCCATTTGTTAGCCCAATGTCAGAGTCCCAAAATCCATGATAAAATTCAGCCCAGTGTTTCAGGTTGATGATCTTTCATCAGACCAATATTACTATCTGAAGTCACCCTCACGATTTCTTGAAACTGATGAATTCTTCAATTTACCTCTCACTAGAGGAGATTTTCCTGGGTATGCTCCCAAGTGCACTGGATCAGCTTGCTGCAGCACATATTGGAAAATGAACAAGTCAGAGCACATACCTGTAAAGGGACCCACCCAATTTCTGTGCATTAATTTAAGTGGAAAAAACATCAATGGTTCCTTGGCAGGCATACACTCTGACACATCCGATGCTCTGAGATTTGCTGCATTCAGGCAATTCAATGCACCTGCTTACAGAAATGAACATTTCCCCTATAGCTTCTCCAGAGAGCCAGAGCTATTACACTGGCCACTGTGCAAGAGGTGTAAAGACAAATAAGAGATGGGAGAAAAAAGAATAAGCGAAATAGAACAATAACCAAGTATGAAGATAGAAGAGGAACTGAAAACCAAGGTTTGAAGAGAGAAACACAAATGATGACTTGGCTGCATACACTTGAGACTGTAGGACAAGAATAGGCTTCTTGGCTCACTGCTGTACTAGCAATCTTTAATGCTTCAGCTGAGTCAGCATTTACTATACTGGCCAGCAATCTGTTGCATCTTACCTTCATTATAGTGCACTTTAGGTGCTGGACTGGGGCCAGATTAGTGCTGTGCCACAAATTTCACCATTTCAACCCCAATAATACAGTATAATACGGTCCGTGACAAGCTAACCTTGAAGTCAGTGACATCAGCAATAAAACTCTCCAAGAGAATATCTTCCATTTTCTTTCTTCAGCTAGAATGTAACCATAACTGGAAAAATGCATTGCTTTTGTTTGCTTTTCCTATAAAATTGTACTGCCACTTTTACTCACAATCTGTTTTTTTGTTCCTGATTAAAAAGAGCTTCCCAAAATACAGGAGCCCAGTAAATTCCTTAGTTTTGATTAAGCATGTGTCTCCACCCTTGTTCTTGCAGCAGTAGTCAGTATAATTGGGCAAACTCCACGTACAACTATACGCTTGGCATTGATAATATATGTCCTGATTGTGGTGCACGTACTTATAGTGGATATTTCACTGGAGTAATAATCCAGAGGCCTGGACTGATAATCCAGAGAATGTGAGTTCAAGTCCCACCATGACAGTTTGAGAACTTGAATTCAGTTTAAAATTAAATTGGGAAATGAAAAGCCAGGTACTCCAGATCCACGACAACAGTATGTCATCCCAAAAAGAAGAGTAACCTCTGGGCTGTGTTCTTTAAATTACATTTATTTTGTGCCTTTTTTTTAGTTTATAATCATGTCATCTTGATTATCTAACATTGGCTTTATATTTTGATGATTCTAAAAGCTTAAATTTTGTTACCTACCCCATCATCTTTTCTCCGTGATAACTAAACTGTTTATAAGTCAGATTTTAAATGAGTATTTAAGATTTTTATTTTCAATTTATTTCTAAGCTTGAGCCCATATCATTCCTTAGCATCAGCCTATGCCCTGCCAAGCCCCCAGAAAGCTTTTTGTCTCTCGACATACCACTTCTCACTCAAACACTTCTGACCACTACCTTTTCTTGCCCAAAGGGATTGATGAACATAGTGCAGTAGATGTTGCCCCTCTACATTGCTTTCATTGATCTCACCAAAGCCTTTGACCTCGTCAGCAGACGTGGTCTCTTCAGACTACTAGAAAAGTTCGGATGTCCACCAAAGCTACTAAGTATCATCACCTCATTCCATGACAATATGAAAGGCACAATTCAACATGGTGGCTCCTCATCAGACTCCTTTCCTATCCTGAGTGGCGTGAAACAGGGCTGTGTTCTCGCACCCACACTTTTTGGGATTTTCTTCTCCCTACTGCTTTCACATGCGTTTAAGTCCTCGGAAGAAGGAATTTTCCTCCACACAAGATCAGGGGGCAGGTTGTTCAACCTTGCCCATCTAAGAGCAAAGTCCAAAGTATGGAAAGTCCTCATCAGGGAACTCCTCTTTGCTGACAATGCTGCTTTAACATCTCACACTGAAGAGTGCCTGCAGAGTCTCATCGACAGGTTTGCGTCTGCCTGCAATGAATTTGGCCTAACCATCAGCCTCAAGAAAACGAACATCATTGGACAGGACGTCAGAAATGCTCCATCCATCAATATTGGAAGTGGTTGGAAGTGGTTCAAGAGTTCACCTACCTAGGCTCAACTATCACCAGTAACCTTTCTCTAGATGCAGAAATCAACAAGCGCATGGGAAAGGCTTCCACTGCTATGTCCAGACTGGCCAAGAGAGTGTGGGAAAATGGCGCACTGACACGGAACACAAAAGTCCGCGTGTATCAAGCCTGTGTCCTCAGTACCTTGCTCTATGGCAGCGAGGCCTAGACAATGTATGTCAGCCAAGAGCTACGTCTCAATTCATTCCTTCTTCGTTGCCTCCGGAGAATCCTTGGCATCAAGTGGCAGGACCGTATCTCCAACACAGAAGTCCTCGAGGTGGCCAACATCCCCAGCTTATACACCCTACTGAGTCAGTGGCGCTTGAGATGGCTTGGCCATGTGAGCCACATGGAAATTGGCAGGGTCCCCAAAGACACATTGTACAGCGGGCTTGCCACTGGTATCAGACCCACCGGCCGTCCATGTCTCCACTTTAAAGACGTCTGCAAACGCGACATGAAGTCCTGTGACATTGATCACAAGTTGTGGGAGTCAGTTGTCAGCGATCGCTAGTGCTGGCGGGCAGTCATAAAGGCGGAGCTAAAGTGTGGCGAGTCGAAGAGACTTAGCAGTTGTCAGGAAAAAAGACAGAAGCGCAAGGGGAGAGCCAACTGTGAAACAGCCCTGACAACCAATTTTACCTCCAGCACCTGTGGAAGAGTCTGTCACTCTAGTATTGGCCTTTATAGCCACTCCAGGCGCTGCTCCACAAACCACTGACCACTTCCAGGCGCTTACCCATTGTCTCCCGAGACAAGGAGGCCAAAGAGAGAAGAGAGAAGGGATAGTAACTTGGGTACGTAATTCGGTAAGGGATTGGAGGCACAGAGTAATGGTGAACTGATGTTTCTCTGACTGGAGAGAAACATCGGAACATAGGAACAAGAGTAGGCCATTTAGTCACACAAGCCTGTTCCACAGTTCAATGGCCTATCTACAACCTAATTCCATATTCCTGCCTTTGCCCCATATCCCTTAATACCATTGGATAGCAAAAGTGTATCAATCTCAGATGTAAAATTTTCAATTGATCTCGCATTAATTGCCATTTGTAAAAGAAAGTTCCACACTTTTATCACCCTTTATGTGTCGAAGTGTTTCTTTCACTCCTTGAAAGGTCTGGTTGTAATTCTAAGACGATGCTTCAGTCCAAAAATCTCAATCAACATTTCTGCCGACATACCCAATCTGTTCCCCATAATATCTTGTAAATTTCGATCGAATCACCTCTTAACCTTTTAAATTCCAGGGAATACAACCCTAGTTTGTGTAATCCTTTCTTGTAATTTAACCCTTGATGTCCAGATATCATTCTGTAAACCTATGCTGTACTCCCTCCAAGGCCAATATATCCTTCCTCAGATGTCGGCTGGAATTTCCGCACCCCCCCCCCAACTTGGAGCAGGATGGAGGTGGGGTGGGGGCATAAAATTGAGTGGGAGACGGGGGTGCCGTTCCTGTTACCGACCTGCACTCCGCTGCCATTTTACCAGCTGCGGGGGAGGTGGAAAGTAGCCCAGGCCAATTGAGGCCCTTAATTGGCAAAATAATTGCCACTTAAGGGCCTACTGCCACTGCCATTGATACATTAACCGGCGGCCAGGCACTTAGCCAGCTAAGGAGGCAGCCCAGTAATACCCGGCGGTCTCCTTGTGGGCTGGGGGTGGGTGGGGAGCCCTCCTGATTGGGCACTTTTTGTCCCACAGAGGTTCCCCCGACAGCACAAACTGACCCTCATGCACCACCTCCCCCCACCCTCTCAATCAACCCCCCCCCCCCAGCTGATTGTGCGCAGCGAGACCCCCACACACTTACCTCCATTCGGGGGTCTGCTCCATCTTGCTGGTCTTGGCTTGGTGCAGTCCCAGCAGTAACCACCACTCCTAGTGACACTGGACTGAAGAGCTGCCGGCCCTCTGATTGGCCGGCAGCTCTTGGAGGCGGAACTTCTTGTCTTAGAGGGACTTCCAGTCCTGGCGGAGGTGGGCTTGTCCCCAACTTTTTAACTGGTGGGCGGTGTCTTCGCCACAGCATAAAATTCCGGCTGTGTTGTCCAGAACTGCTCACAGTACTCCAGGTGTGGTCTAACCAAGTCCTTGTATAGCTGAAGCATTACTTCTACTCCCTTGGATTCTAGTCCTTTAGATATGCAGGCCAATATTCCATTAGCCTTTTTAATTATTTTCTGTTCCTGTTCATGGCATTTTAATGATCTATGTACCTGGACACCCCCCTCCCCCCCGCCCCGAGCCTCTTTAGATCTCCACTGTTTCTAGCTTTTCACCATTTAGAATGTACTCTGTTCTATCCTTTTAGATTTGAACGTCCAAAGTATGCAGTGGAGCCCCACTCCCTGCACCCCAACACCCCCTCCACGATGGTACTAGGACCATTGTTTTTGCTTGTTATATAAAAATGACTCGGATTTGGGTATAGGGAGTACAATTTTGAAGTTTGCAGATGATACAAAACTTGGTAATGTTATAAGTAATAATCAGGATAGTAGCAGAGGATATAGACTGACGAGTGAAATGGGCAGACACATGGCACAAGCAATTTAATGCAGGTAAGTGTGAAGTGATGCACTTTGGGAGAAACAACCTAGACAAGCAGTATAATCTAAAAGGTACTATACTGAGGAGCATGCATGAGCACAGGGACCTAGCGTCGTAGAGCCATTATGGCACAGAAGGAGGCCATTTGGCCCATCGAGTCTATGTCAGCTCTCCACAGAGCAATCCAGTTAGTCCCACTCCCTGGCTTGATCCCCAAAGCCCTGCGAGTTTATTGCCTTCAAGTGGCCATCCAATTTCCTTTTGAAGCCATTGATTGTCTCCACTTCTACCACCCTTGTGGGCAGCGAGTGCATATTTCAAAATACTTGAAGGTGGCAGGGCAAATTGATGAGAATTAAGTTCAGAAAATGTATGGGATACTTGGCTTTGTAAATAGGGACACTGAATAAAAAAACAAGAAAGTTATGCTAAACCTGTACAAATCATTGGTTCGGTCTAAGCTGGAGTATTGTGTACAGTTTTGAGCACCAGTTTTGAATGAATGTCAAGGCCTTAGAAAGGGAGGTTTACCAGGATAATACGAGGGATGAGGGACTCCAAATATTTGAAGAGATTGGAGAAGCTGGGATTGTTCTTTTTGGAGCAGAGAAGGTTAAGGGGAGGCCTAATAATGGTATTGAAAATTGTGATGGGTTTTGATATAAGTAGGGAAAAACTGTTTCCTCTGGCAAGTGCACCTATAACCAAAGTCACAGATTTAAAATAATTAGCAAAAGAATTAGAGGGGGAATGAGGAGAAATTATTTCACCCAGAGGGTTGTTACTATCTGGAACGTGCTACCTGAGAGGATGGTGGATCAGATTTCATAGGATTTTTCAAAAGGCAATTGGACATGTATTTGAAGGGAATGAATTTGCAGGGATATAGGGAAAAACTGGGATGTGGGATTAAATCGGACAGGATGTCACTGGAAAGACCAGCATTTATTACCCATCCCCAATTTCCCTTGAGAAGGTGGTGGTGCTTCCTCCTTCTTGAATACAACCGAATGGATTGCTAATCCATTTCACAGAGCAGTTAAGAGTCAACCACATTGCTGTGGGTTTGAGTTCACTTATAGGTCAGACTGGTAAGGAAGCTAGTGAATCAGGTACATTTTTACAACAATCCAGTAGTTTCATGCTCCCAATTACTGATATAAACTTTTTATTCCACATATATTTAACTTCCCAACTGGTCTAGTGGGATTTGAACTCAAGGTGAGGATTTGTCTTCCAGATCATTATCCAAGCCTTTGGATTATTATTCCAGTAACATAAACATTATGCTACCAAATCCTCTAATTAATGTAGTCAACATAATATGTTTTCACGAGAAATGCTGGAATCACTCAGCAGCTCTGGCAGCATCTGTGGAAAGAGAAGCAGAGTTAACGTTTCGGGTCAGTGACCCTTCTTCCGAAGAAGGGTCACTGACCCGAAACGTTAACTCTGCTTCTCTTTCCACAGATGCTGCCAGACCTGCTGAGTGATTCCAGCATTTCTTGTTTTTATTTCAGATTTCCAGCATCCGCAGTATTTTGCTTTTATTATAATATGTTTTCACCTTGTGCTAAGTGAGCTATTGTGGCACGGTGCCCTTGCAACTTTTAATTTCATGTGATTCAGAGGGCTCTGTAACTGTGTCAAGAGTATCCTGTGCTGCACTCATTACATTGGGTTTCATGCTTTCGGGTATTTCCTGTCACATACACAAAAACCTGGGATTGTCCTCAACAAGAGAGCCAACTCCCATCTTGTTCTAGTGCTACTACATGTATGCTGCTGCTGTATACCAAGTTCTCAAATAGGCCACTGATCTCTGCAGACAAAAACTGTTGGGCATACGGACATATAATTAGGAGCATGAGTAGGCCACTTGGCCCCTCAAGCCTGCTCCACCATTCAATAAGATCATGGCTGATCTCATTGTGACCTCAACTCCACATTGCTGCCTGCCCCCAATAACCTTTCACCCCTTGCTTATCAAGAATCTATCTACCTCTGCCTTAAAAATATTTAAAGACTCTGCTTCCACTGCCTTTTGAGGAAGAGACTTCCAAAGACTCACGACCCTCTGAGAGAACACATTTTTCCTCATTTCTGTCTTAAATGGGCGACCCTTTATTTTTAAACAGTGACCCCTAGTTCTAGATTCTCCCACAAGAGGAAACATCCTTTCCACATCCACTCTGTCAAGACCTTTCAGAATCTTATCTGTTTCAATCAAGTCGCCTCTTACTCTTCTGAATTCCAGCAGATACAAGCCTAGTCTGCCCAGTCTTTCCTCGTAAGACAAACCACCCATTCCAGGTATTAGTCTAGTAAACCTTCTCTGAACAGCTTCCAATGCATTAAAATCCTTCCTTAAATAAGGAGACCAGGACTGTACACAGTACTCCAGATGTGGTCTCACTAATGCCCTGTATAACTGAAGCTGGACTTCTATGAGTTCTCAGAATGTTTGGATTTGGAAGGATGTTTTTACATTGCATAGTATTTTCATGTGGTTGCTGCCATTGATGTTACCAAGTGTTCAATGGAGAAATCTGCTCTGTTCTGAGATATCACTGAAACCCCTTTCCAGCATGTATTGAATAGAGTCAGCTGACCGACGTGCACATTCTTGCTTGTACAATATCCTCCAGTTGAAATCTGGTCCTATGAGGCATGAATGCCAGTATGATACAGCAGGCACTCAACATGTTGGAGCTCTGCCCAGCATTAGCCAGCCTTTCTTCATGCACAGATGCTGCCTCTTTACCACTATGGTCAGTGCCTCACCTTGTTTTCATACGTCAGTCTCACTTTCAGAAGCTGGGCTGGAAAGCTGCTTACCTGTTGGATCTGGCCTTTCTTGCCTCGATTCAACTGCCTGCTTTCCTGACCGCAGGAAACCTGGCCCACAACAGTTAACTCTGAAAGTATGTTAAAATTTGAGGCATGTAGCCTCATTAACATATTTAAATGACTTGCATCTCAAGAGCAGTTTAAATACCCTCCCCCAACCCAGCTACCAACGACTATGGAGAACTAACGAGGGAGCATGGAAGCCCTGAGATGCTGAAGAGACCTCTGGTGATCTAGATATCAAGGTGACTCAGGGGTTCAAGTGGAACTAGCAACAGGAGTGCCACCAGCACCTGATCTCAACTGTGTTCTTGCGGTGCTTCAAGTACAATATTTCAATCAAAAACCCCCTTACGAAGAGTAGGGATAAGAGATCGAGAGAGTAAGGTCAGGATCATAAATCTGCATTCCTGCTAAAACAAGGCATTCCTGCATCCCATTGTTTAACAAACAAGTCTGCAACATTGCTGATTTGAAACAAAGAGTTGAACTCTCAATGGTTCTCCTGCTTCGGGGTGGTGAGCAATGGTTGTCCACTGTAATGAGTTTGTTTCTTTTAAGATAAGATTTTTTCTTCATGAGTGTACTTTCATGTTTGGTGCCAAAGAGACACTGAGCTGGAACCTTCACATGTTCAGTGTGCTTTTTTATACGTTTACTGAGGTGAAAATTATAGCCCAAACCAGAATCCTGGCCAGACCCTCCCACTTCACTGTACCTCATGCTGTCTAAGGTTTTTATTCCTATTATATCCACTATTGAAAGAATAAAGGCTGTATTCTGTGGAACATTAACATCATTCACTGCCTCTTATGTTTGTACTGATTGAGAGTGCCTTGTGGACTGACAGTTTAAACTAATGGTGCAAACCCACTACATAGTCTCTATTACATAGTTCAGTCTAATAAACATTACTTACTAGCTGAAATTCTATGATATTAATATTTAAATTTATATTGTGTTCTGGTTGTGCTTACAGGCATTTAGGGATATATTTTTTCAGATGAAGCTTCCAACTGTTTCCATATATATGGGCTCTCACGATATTTCACATAAAAGTTTAATGTTTTAATTCAGTGGTTCTTTTTGAGCACATTGGTTGATTAACTTTTGATAACTGCTTTTCTGAAACCATTTCATCATATCGGTTTGCCTTTTGCAACTTCTTATCATCTCTAGTTATATGAAGAAGGGTGCGAAAAGACCATGGGCTGCATTTTAAGAGTCCACCGCCGAAGTAAGCAGTGGACGTAAAAAACATTCGGCCCATCCGCGCGGGCTCCACATCACGGAGCCGCCCTGATTTCAAACGCAGTGACTCATTTACATGGCTGCAGCGCCCGCCACCCAAGATAACATGGAAGGGGCGGGCAAGCCGTCGCAGGCAACGGCATTCGGCGCTAATGCGCAGGCGCTGGCGCCATTTCTAAAGGGCTTATAGCCCTTAATGGACATCTAAAAATTAAAGGGCCATTTTAAGTTACATTGCAACAAAACAGAATTCCATGATCTTTGAATGCATTTTCCCACTCCCACTAATGGCATTTCCAGCCATTCCTGCCCTTTCCCCCCAAAATATGAACAGTGAGAATCTGCCCTTTCCCCCCTCCAAAGTTCGGCAACTTTGCCCTTTACCCCTTCCCATCATCCCCTCCAACCAATCTGCATCGTTTTAACCTCACTTCCCCCTTCCCGCACAGAGAAAAAATCCTCCTCCCCCCTCCCCACAGGTGTCGTGCCACGTTTCCCCGAATGGGGATTCAAAGGCGCGACATTGTCGGCCACCTGAATGAAGATTTGGTGCAGCAATTTAGGAGGCAACAGGACCTTCATTAAATCAGGTATGTAAATTAGTTTACATATTGAAATGGGGTACCGTCACTAAGCGGTGGGGCGGCCGCCATGAGGCCTCGCCTCTGCCACCAAGATCGGCCCGGGGCTTTCCGCCATCTGGGCTGTTGGCGGGCGTCACCAATCTTTATACCCCGCCAATGTTCCTGATGGCAGAGGGGCTTTAAAATCCAGCCCCATTAGTCTCATCATTTTCCACCCTATCCATTAGATGATATAACTTTCTGCAATGCCCGCCCCAACTTCTAATAATACTAACTACTGGGAAGGATTAAAAAAAGAGAAAAAAAAACCTGTGGTCAAGTTCAGGAAAATTTGTGATGAAAGGTCACAGACCTGAAACTTTAACTCTGTTTTTATTTCCACAGATGCTGCCAGACCTGCTGAGTATTTCCAGGACTTTCTGATTTTATTTCAGGAAAATTTATCCCTGATTCCATAAGTTAATAAAACAAGCTGGAGGAGACCATGGTTATCAATCGCACATACTAGGCACACACACCAAACCCCTGCACTCCAAACTTGTCAAGTCCCTTCATAAAGGGCTGTTGTATATCAATAATGATCCCATCTCCTAGGAACCTGAGTGTGACAGTCCTCTTGAGAAGAGAAATACTTTCTTGCAGGCAACCTAACTCTGCCTACATGTTGTACAGGAACATCTTCTTGTTCTTCTATCTCTATTCAATTACATTCCCCTGAACCTCTTTTTCTCCACAGTGTATCATCATATCTCTCTAAGACCATTTTGGTATTTAAGAGATTTCAGTTTAAATATCATCCTTGATGGCCTCCTGCAGGTCTTTCTCTGTGGATCCTCAAGAGTACCTGTTCTAATACTTTGTACCTTCTGCTTTTCTTAAACTCAGACAGATTTTTGTGCACTTCCTGACATATGTTATGGTTGCATAATACCGACAATTTTTTTCTTACACTTGACCACCCCTCTGGTCATTGGTGGGGTACTCTTACATCCTAAAAAGGACAGTTTTGCCATTTCCTTATGCCAGTCATCAAAATCTGCTGGATCTCACTACTACAATTGTATCCTCCTGCCACACAATACCTGCACCCCAATAGCTGGATTAATGAAAAATGCATTCTTTATATTATTAAGTGGCTCAAAATTGTTATTGTTGGCATGTTCTGATTGGTTCCTTAATATCAATGTTGCAAGGTACAAATTGTTCAGGACAGTGCATTCCTACAGTTTATTACAATGACAAGTTTTTTAAGTACACATTTTTCATCTCCAAAAAAGAAATGCACCTCAAGGAGAGAAAATAATATCCATCATTTAGTATTTGTTATCTCTTTGAAAGCAAAGTAATTAAAGTTAATATTACTTTATCAAAACACTGGCTCTAAATTTGTTGCTGCAGTCTTGCAATTTGTTTTAAATGCTAAGCCTGAAAGGACTGCCTTGTCCTTGAAACAAAATGTTTTGGAAAGGTTGAAGCTGTCAAAGTGTCCCATGAAGATTGTGCAGAAATCAACTCTTTAATTCTTTAATTCTTCAATTCTTTAGTTTCTGAATAGCCTGGCTAATATCAGTCATTGACAATCTACTACCCTGTGGCGCCACATGTTGGCACACCAATGTACTGCACCACTGTCATATTTTCCTGTCAGACGAGGGCAATTTAAACCAAATACTTTTTTTGTAAATTATACAGTTATCCTGTGGTACTAACGATTATTGTACAGTTATCCTGTGGTACTAACAATTATGGTTATAATAGTACTGATGACAATGATGCTAAGCATCAACAGTTATACTCTCTATTTTGCTAGGTTGCAGAGACAAGGTGCAAAAAGGTTTGTACTTCTAAATCAGACCTGAGATCCAATGACTTCAGCATCGTTGGAAGCTTGCCACGTGACTTTGAATTATCTAACTATGACTGCTATGGAAAACCCATAGAAGTTAACAACGGTCTTGGGAAGCTCCAGTTAAAAAATAATAAGAAGCCTCCACCTCCAAAACCTGTCATACCAACTGAAGCAAAGCGGATTGACCTCTATGCAAGAGCTTTGTTTCCATTCTGTTTCCTCTTCTTTAATGTGATATATTGGTCTGCTTATCTATGATCATACCACCACTAGTTTCCATTGTATGAGATATGTCAGTTATCATTGGACCCTCTCCCCATATCTCTTCAGCATAATTTTTCATTGTAAATGCTCTGTGATTGAAAATTGATTATTAACCAGATACATTTATGTCAAATTTGAATGAAAGCATGAAATTGCAATGTGTACACTATAACCAAACAATGATGTATATAGCTGTACAGCACCCATGCTGCTTTGGAGATCATGATGGATAAACTACATTACAAACTTTCTAATACTCTTAAGAATAACGTATGTATGGGGTTGTGATGAGTCATTTACAATGTGCTACAATCTTTCTGATATCTGATACTTACACCTGCACGTTTAAGGTTACTGAGATACCAATTAAGTATGACTATATGTGTGCAATTACAAAAAATTCTATATCTTCCAAACAGTAATGAGTAGGCAGTTTGATAGTTTTGCTTTAACTTAAAATTGTGCTCCAAGAACAAAGTACCTCAGTATTTTCTTTATCAGATGTGAGCTGTAGTTCATACCACCTTCATTTCTAAATGACAAAATATAGAACAAACCATTCCTGTCAATGTCAAATTTTGATATAAGGTTTAAATTGCCAAAATAATTTATTTAGTGATTGTATTATTGAGATGTTCTCGTGTCAAAATAAATATAAATCTGTATATCTAATCATTTCTGCTTCAATAATGGTCATATAAATGGGCATATGTCTGTTATGTGGAAGTTCACTGAAATTTGTCTGGTCAAGTCCATACAATTGAGATGGTAGTGAATTATGTCCCCAAAGTGAAGACTAAGGAGAAGGGAATGAACTTAATTTCAAATTGTATTTTAATGCTTTTATTTTATACATCTTGATTAAATATGTTCATTATTGTATATTGTATGTGCATCTCAATGACATAGGTTCTGTTAGTTTTAATGACAGAGGATGTATTTGTAGTTTACAGTGCAGACTACAGGTATACGTGGCATGTACAATGCTACAGGTGATCGATAGGATATAATAACACAACCTATGCTGAAGTATAATAAACATTTTCTGTTCATTAAACCAACTTACTTCCATATTTTGCTCTGAATTCCTTGGCATTATTCCTTTAAGGAATTAATATTATAGTTGTATGTGCCTACTTTTCCAAAAGAATACTTTACCCAGCAAAGCTCCACAAAGCTTTTATCCTCTGATGTTCTCTGCAGAAGGAAACAATGGATCATGATAAATGGATCTTTATCTTCTTAATGCAATGTCTACATAAGAGTTTTTCATGAGCTTGCTGACCTTTAACTTCATCAATGGAAAATGTCATAAAAAGTGATGTTCTTTTCAGTGAATAAGCCACTTTTAACGGAGTGGTGGATATGTCAGAGGCAGGCAATCATGAGATCTGTTCAGGCAGATATGGTTCACATTGAATAATGAGCTGACTTATTTGTGTGTTATCTCTGGCACTGAGAGGACAGAAGTCAATGACTGTTATGGAAGCTTACCCATGATATTGTATGCAGACATTCCCGTACAATAGGACCAAGCATTCTTCAGTTACAGAACTCCAAGATCTTTGGTTTGATAACCACATCTGAGACCAACAGACAGTTAAGATGGTTGAAAAGCTGGTAGAATAATAACAATCTTCAAGAAAGTTCACCCCCCCTACCATTCACAGTGTATTCTATAACACCTATATCCCCACAGTGCGATAATACTCTTGTCCTTCTGGCCAGTTTTAAGTATGAATAAGACACTCATCTGCTACTCCAGAATAAGGCTAGGGAAAAGTTAACTCCCCGGCCTCATTTGAGTCCCACTGGCTGTTGGCCCACCTGCAGCTGATAAAGAGCAGTAATCATGCAGCCTGGAAGCCATTCTCTGACACCAGGTCCTGGTCCTGCAAGAAAAGTTTTTAAATCCCACCTTTTGGTCTCGTTATGTCCCTGATACACTTTTTCACTGGGTTGACCTGGCAGGAAACTCACTGCTGTTTACTGTTCATGCTGCTGAGTTAAAAATGCAGTCAAGTTCCAATGACTTCATTGGGGCATAGGTTCTGTTAGTTGTAATGACTGAGGTGCTCTTGCTCTTCAGTTGAGCAGTTTAAAATCCCAAATGGCCCGTTTGTAGCAGTTCCAGGGCCGTTAAATGACCTGGGAAATTCTAACTGCCAACCTACTAAGCTGGTGGAGTAAAACACCCTCCTCCATTTTTAATCCACCGGTAAAACTATCTCATTTTAGTTCTAACTAAATCCTTTTAGATTAGATAAAGCTGTCCAACTACTGCAACCTAATAAGATCATGATTGGAGTGGCATTGCAGAAGAGTTGCTAGCCTTTCATAGACCTATGTATTTATACTACAAAGAATAAAACTGCTGTAGCTGCACTTTATTATACTTTACTAGAAAAGTTATGTGCTGCTATCAATGACAAAGCATTCTCCAGCTGCCAAATTCACTGCCAAAGACTGTCATCTGGAACTTGGGGAGAGAAATTCATCTAGCGGCCATGCACTTTATGTCTGACTACCCGGCAGCAAGGAGTTGAAAACAGAGAGGTGGGAGACACCACTGCCACCTCATTGATGCCCAAAGCCCACCTGATGTCATAATCAGGTTTGCCTGATGTTTTGATAGTGCAAGTAAGCGAAGCTATTTGAAGACATGTTTATGCATATGTATGTGCCACAACCAGAAGGCATAGAGTCATTTATCACTTATGGCACAGAAGAAGACCATTCGGCCCATCAAGTCCATGCTGGCTTTCACGGAGATATGCAGTCAGTCCCACTCTTTGGCTCGATCCCGGTAGCCCTGAGTCTATTTCTCTCAGATGGCCATCCAACTTCCTCTTGGAGTCATTGATCGTCTCCACTTCCACCACCCTTGTGGGCAGTGAGTCCCAGGTCATTACCACCTGCTGTGTAAAAATGTGCTTCCTCATATTCCCTCTGCATCTTTTGCCCAAAACTTTCAATCTGTGTCCCATAGTCCTTGCACCATTTGTTAATGGGAACAGCTTTTCCTTGTCTAACTTATCTAAGCCAGTCATAATCTTGCATACTTCTATAAAATCTCCCTCTTCCATGAGCCTCAAATTTGTTAACCAGCCTTTTATGTGGTACCTTATCAAATGCTTTCTTAAATTCCATGATGTTAAACTAACTGGCCTGTTGTTGATAGAACTGTTCTTACATCCTTTCTTGAATAAAGGTGTCACATTTCCCACTCATCAATCCTCTGGCACCTCCCTCATATCCAGGGAAGATTGTAAGATTGCAAGCTCTTCCACTGTCTCCATCCCCACTTCCTTTAGCAACCTGGGATGCAAGACATCCAGACCAGGTGACTTATCAACCCTAAGCTTAGCCAACCTTTTTAGTATCTCCCGCTTGTCATTTTTTATCCTATCCATTGCCTCTACTGTCTCTGCTTCTACCTATATTTTTGCCAGCCTCCATTTCCTTAATGAACACAGATACAAAGTACTCATTAAGTATATTGGCCTTTCCCTGTGCCTCTAAGCATACATTATCCTCTCTATCCCTAATAGGCCCCACTCCTCATGTTACTATTCGCTTACTATTTACATGGTGGTAGAAGATCTTTGCATTCGATTTTATGTTGACTGCCATTCTCTCTTTGCCAGTCTTTAGATTAGATTAGATTAGAGATACAGCACTGAAACAGGCCCTTCGGCCCACCGAGTCTGTGCCGACCAGCAACCACCCATTTATACTAATCCTACACTAATCCCATATTCCTCTTCAACACTCCTCGCAATCTATTTTATATGGCCTGGTTCTCAGTTGATGAGTTCACCTGACATGCATCATACACCCTTTCTTTTGTTAAATCATCATTTCTAACTCCCATGTCAACCAAGACGCCCTGTTCTTGGTTTCCCTACCTTTCACCCTTGTTAGAATGTTCCTAGTCTATACCTGAAGTGATGTGATCACCCACATAGTGCTGCCATGATGCCGAGCCTTGAGCACATATAAGAACATTCTCTCAATAAAGCAACAAGTACAACGCCCATACTGACTCTTCGACTGAGTTTTCAATGATCTAAGCACAAATAACACAATATGATGGCAGTGCTGTTGGATCAGCAGCCTAACAAGAAATGGGAAGCAAGAGGCGCGATCTGATCATAGTTTTCCTGAAATAAGTAACAAAAAAATTAGAAACAAAATGAGCTGATGCCTGTCAGGTGAACGAACCAGAAATAAAAGTGCTGAATTGGGTGAAGGCCGATTTCAATATAGCAAAACAGGACCTGGCCAACATGGATTGGGAGCAGCTGCTTGTAAGAAAGTCTACATCAGACCAGTGGGAGTCATTCAAAAAGGAAATATTGAGAGTTCAGGGCCAATATTTATTTAGAGATACAGCACTGAAACAGGCCCTTCGGCCCACCGAGTCTGCACCGACCATCAACCACCCATTTATACTAAACCTACAATAATTCCATATTCCTACCACATCCCCACCTGTCCCTATATTTTCCTATCACCGACCTATACTAGGGGCAATTTATAATGGCCAATTTACCTATCAACCTGCAAGTCTTTGGCATGTGGGAGGAAACCGGAGCACCCGGAGGAAACCCACGCAGACACAGGGAGAACTTGCAAACTCCACACAGGCAGTACCCAGAATTGAACCCGGGTTGTTGGAGCTGAGAGGCTGCAGTGCTAACCACTGTGCCGCCCTGCAATATGTTCCCGTGAAGGTGAAGGGTAGGACCAACAAGTCCAAAGAATCCTGGATGTCAAGGGATATAAAGGATTGGATGAGGGAAAAAAGGAGGCATATGGCAGATTCAGAGTGCTGAAAACAGCAGAGGCCCTAGAGGAGTATAGAAAGTGTAGGGGAGTACTTAAAAAAATAATTAGGAGAGCGAAGAGGGGGCATGAAAAATCACTGGCAGACAAGATAAAGGAAAATCCCAAGGCATTTTATAAGTATGTTAGGGGCAAGAGAATAACAGGGAAAAAGTGGGGCCCATGAGGGATCTAAGAGGAAATCAGTGTGTGGAGCCCGAGGACATAGGTGAGGTTTTGACCGATTACTTTTCATCTGTATCACTATGGAGACCATGTAGGTGTAGTGATCAGGGAGGGGGATTGTGATATACGTGATCAAATTAGCATTGAAAAGGAGGAAGTATTAGCTGTATTAGCGGGCTTAAAGGTGGATAAATCCCCAGGCCCAGATGAGATGCATCACAGGCTGCTATGCGAGGCAAGGGAGGAGATAGCGGAGGTTCTGCAACAAATTTTCAGATCCTCTCTGGCCACAGGAGAGGTGCCAGAGGACTGGAGGACAGCAAATGTGTTACCATTATTCAGGAAGGGTAGCAGGGATAAACCAGGTAATTATAGGCCTGTGAGTCTAACGTCAGTGGTAGAGAAATTTTTTCCAAAAATTCTGAGAGACAGGATTAATCCCCACTTGGAGAGGCAGGGATTGATCAGGGATAGTCAGCATGGCTTTGTCAGGGGGAGATCATGTCTAACAAATTTGACTGAATTTTTCAAAGAGGTGACTAGTTGTGTAGATGAGGGTAAAGCAGTTGATAGCGTCGACGTAGACTGCAGTAAGGCTTTTGATAAGGTCCCGCATGGGAGATTGGTTAAGAAAGTAAGAGCCCATCAGATCCAGTGCAATTTGGCAAATTGGTATCAAAATTGGTTAAGTGGAAGGAGGCAGAGGGTGATGGTCGAGGGTTGTTTTTGCGAGTGGAGGCCTGTGACTAGTGGGGTACCGCAGGGATCGGTGCTGGGACACTTACTGTTTGTAGTGTACATTAATGATTTAGACGTGAATATAGAAGGTATGATCAGTAAGTTCACAGATGACACGAAAATTAGTGGCATCGTAAATAGTGAGGAGGAAGGCCTTAGATTATAGGACGATATAGATGGGCTGGTAACTTGGGCAGAGCTGTGGAAAATAGAATCTAATCCTGAGATGTGTGAGGTGATGCACTTTGGGAGGACTAACAAGGCAAGAGAATATACAATGGATGGTAGGATCCTAGGGAATACAGAGGGTCAGAGGGACCTCGGGGTGATTGTCCATATATCACTTAAGGAAGCAGCACAGGTAGATATGGTGGTTAGGAAGGCATATGGGCTACTTGCCTTTATTAGCCGAGGCATAGAATATAAGAGCAGGGAGGTTATGATGGAGCTGTATAAAACGCTGGTTAGGTCGCAGCTGGAGTACTGTGTACAGTTCTGGTCACCACACTGTAGGAAGGATGTGATTGCAATGGAGAGGGTGCAGAGGAGATTCACCAGAATGTTGCCTGGGCTGGAGCATTTCAGCTATGAAGAGAGACTGGATAGGCTAGGGTTGTTTTCCTTAGAGCAGAGAAGGCTGAGGGGGGACCTGATTGAGGTAAACAAAATTATGAGGGGCATAGATAGGGTAGATACGAAGAAACCATTTCCTTTAGCGGAGAGGTCAATAACTCGGGGGCATAGATTTTAGGTAAGGGGCAGGAGGTTTAGAGGGGAGTTGAGGAAAATTCTTTTCACCCAGAGGGTGAATTTGCGGATGACACTAAGGTCGGTGGAGTTGTGGATTGTGCCGAAGGATGTTGTAGGGTACAGAGGGACATAGATAGACTGCAGAGCTGGGCTGAGAGATGGCAAATGGAGTTTAATGCGGAAAAGTGTGAGGTGATTCACTTTGGAAGGAGTAACAGGAATGCAGAGTACTGGGCTAATGGGAAGATTCTTGGTAGTGTAGATGAACAGAGAGATCTTGGTGTCCAGGTACATAAATCCCTGAAGGTTGCGACCCAGGTTAATAGGGCTGTTAAGAAGGCATATGGTGTGTTAGCTTTTATTAGTAGGGGGATCGAGTTTTGGAGCCACGAGGTCGTGCTGCAGCTGTACAAAACTCTGGTGAGACCGCACCTGGAGTATTGCGTGCAGTTCTGGTCACCGCATTATAGGAAGGATGTGGAAGCTTTGGAAAGGGTGCAGAGGAGATTTACTAGGATGTTGCCTGGTATGGAGGGAAGGTCTTACGAGGAAAGGCTGAGGGACTTGAGGTTGTTTTCGTTGGAGAGAAGGAGGAGGAGAGGTGACTTAATAGAGACATATAAGATAATCAGAGGGTTAGATAGGGTGGATAGTGAGAGTCTTTTTCCTCGGATGGTGATGGCAAACACGAGGGGACATAGCTTTAAGTTGAGGGGTGATAGATATAGGACAGATGTCAGAGGTAGTTTCTTTACTCAGAGAGTAGTAGGGGCGTGGAACGCCCTGCCTGCAGCAGTAGTAGACTCGCCAACTTTAAGGGCATTTAAGTGGTCATTAGATAGACATATGGATGAAAATGGAATAGTGTAGGTCAGATGGTTTCACAGGTCGGCGCAACATCGAGGGCCGAAGGGCCTGTACTGCGCTGTAATGTTCTAATAAAGGGTGGTTGGAATCTGGGACACACTGCCTGAAGGGTGGTAGAGGCAGGAACATTCACGATATTTAAGAAGTATTTAGATGAGCACTAAAAACGCCATAATGTATAATGCTACAGGCCAAGTGTGGGGAAGTGGGATTAGTTTTGGATGGTTGCTTGATGAGCGGCGCAGGCGCTTTGGGCCAAAGGGCCTGTTTCTGTGCTGTATAACTCCATGACTCTAATTAGCCGAGGCATAGAATATAAGAGCAGGGAAGTTATGCTGGAGCTGTATAAAACGCTAGTTAGGCCACAACTGGAGTACTGTGTACAGTTCTGGTCACCACACCAGGATGTGATTGCACTGGAGAGGGTGCAGAGGAGATTCACTAGGATGTTGCCTGGGCTGGAGCATTTCAGCTATGAAGAGAGACTGTATAGGCTAGGGTTGTTTTCCTTAGAGCAGAGAAGACTGAGGGGGGACCTGATTGAGATATACAAAATTATGAGGGGCATTGATAGGATAGATAGGAAGAAACTTTTTCCCTTAGCAGAGGGATCAATAACCAGGGGGCATAGATTTAAGGTAAGGGGCAGGAGGTTTAGAGGGGATTTGTAAAAATATTTTCTTACTCAGAGTGTGGTTGAAATCTGGAACACACTACCTGAAGGGGTGGTAGAGGCAGAAATTGTCACAACATTTAAGAAGTATTTAGATGAGCACTTGAAATGCCATAGCATACAAGGCTACAGGCCAAGTGCTGGAAAATGGGATTCGAAGAGATAGGTGCTTGATGGCCGGCACAGACACGATGAGCCGAAGGGCCTGTTTCTGTGCTATATAACTCTATGACTCTATGAACACACTCTGCTCTATACCCTGACCAGGCAGAGTAAATGCAGCATCAGCATTAGCCAGTGAGATGAGTAGAGTGATCGTGTATTTGACATAGATTTTTACTTACACCATCACTACACCTGCGCGACAGTAACCGGCTCTTCCGCCAGAGGCCCTCTGTCTCTGTAACCTCGAGGCCCGCACTGCAGCTGCACAGCTTAGGGCATGGCTGCAGTCCAGCTCCATGGCAATTGCTATCAGCTACCACTTCACTATCGAGACTCGCTCCTTTGGATGAGCAGTGGCAGAAGATAGAGACCATGGTGACCAGGCACCCAGAAATAAATTGGAAGGTCTCCAGGCAAATTTAAGCTGTTCGGACAAAGAATGGTGTTATGCCTTCTAGGTAATGAGCTAATTTCCCTTGACAACTGAATGCCTTGCTCGGCCATTTCAGAGGGCATTTAAGAGTCAACCACATTGCTGTGGGTCTGGAGCGACATGCAAGTCAGATCAGGTAAGGATGGCAGATTTCCTTCCCTGAAGGACATTAGTGAACGATATGGGTTTGTACAACAATGAATGATAGTTTCATGGCACCATTACTGAGACTTGCTTTCAATTCCAGATTTTTTTTTATTATTAATTGAATAATTACTAGTTCAATAATATTTCCACTATGCCACCATCTCTCTAAAGGTAAACTTCAAAATCCATTGTTCAGAGCTTATGAGGTATAAGCAAAAAATGAATGAGAGCATTGACAAGTTCATCAGTAGGTGCAGAGACAAAGGAAAGGAGTGGGACTTCACAGATGCAGAGCTCTCTGAGCATATCATGGAAGTAGTCATTGTCTCCACACCAATAGAAGCATTCCAGAAGGATTTGCTCAACAAGCCGAAGGGACATGGCATAGATAGCGTGCTACAAGTTGGATGGAAGTATGAAGCCATCGTAGCAGGGAGACAATGCTTACAAGCTCTGATTTCTGGAATAACCGTTGGTGCGATTTCAAGAGCGCTTAAGCAGAAGAAGACATGTGGCAATTGCAGGCTCTCCCATCAGTTGCATTAGTTTCCAACTTATAGACACGTGCAAGGCCTGTGGATTCAAAGGACACTGGGCTAAGTTATGCAGGAGGTCTGATAGCAAGGACAAAGGGAGAAGCCAGAGCAGACAGCGTTTCAGCCGTAGATGCACGCCACCTAAAGGCAAAGGCAGATGGGACTCAACTCAGCACTGCCAGAAATATCGGATCGTCCACAAAATGAGCGAATGCCAGACCAGAGGAGAGTAGGTGGATGAGGATGAATACACAACTGAATGTGAGCAACTATTCCACACAATCAGTATGGTAACCAACCTTCTTGGATTATGCACACAGCAAGGTTTCACAAAGACTGAGCATGCATTATTGATTATTGAAATGTATTATGTAAAAGATGATTTATATGAAACACATTGCCATTAGTTTTTCCTGAATGTGAGCAAGCTTTGTTCAATTTAAACAGTGTGTAGCTCAAAGAAAACAATCTTGAGGGAAATTAAAATACTAACCATGTAACAAGCCCTCTGAAAGGAGGGCATGCACAGAAACAGGGACTCAAACAGTGTAAAGGGCACAGAGGGGACAAAATTCTTGAACTGTATTCAAGAGAACTTTTTTAGCCAGCACGTAACAAGCCCAATGAGAGGGGCCGCAATTCTAGATTTAGTTTTCGGTAATGAAGCTGGGCAAGTGGATAAAGCAACAGTGGGTGACCATTTTGGACATAGTGGCCATAATGCAGTTTTAGCATAATCATGGAAAAGGACAAAGATAAAACAGGAGCAAAGGTTCTAAATTGGGGGAAGGCAAATTTTATAAAACTGAGAGGTGACCTGGCGAAGGTGGACTGGATACAGCTTCTTGAAAGAAAATCAGTGGCAAACCAGTGGGAGGCATTCAAGATCAAGATACGACAGGCACAGTGTAGGCATGTCCCCACAAAGATAAAGGGCTGAATTTTATGCCGCCCCAGTGGGTTGGATGGTGGCGTGGGGGAGGATGGGGGCAGCCTAAAATTGAGCGGGAGGCTCTGGGAGGCCTACTTGCGCCACTTAACGGCCACCTAAGGGCTCTCACCCGCCTCCATGGGTATTTTACCCGTGGCAAGCGGGCGTGCTGGGGATGTGAAAGGCCACCCAGCGATAGCTGCTTTTCCGTGTGTCGGCAGGGGCCATGGCAGTCGGGCACAGAGTGCCCAATTGAGGGCCGCCCCCGCCTCCCAACCCACCCCCGGAACCCAAGACGCACCCTCTGTCCACAAATTATCACTCCAGCCTCACCAGGGCATGACTGATCTCACCGGTGAGGCATGCCCAACTTACCTGAGGTCCTGGCTCCATGGCGTTGGCTGACCTGCAGTCCCAGCAGTGGCCACCACTCCCAGTGGCGCTGCTGGGACTAAGAGCTGCCAGCCCACTGATTGGCCAGCAGCTCACTGAGGCAGGACTTCCTCCCTCAAGTGGGTGGAAGTCCCGCCTCGGGACAAATAAAGCCCGGGGACCCGTAAATTATGGGACGGATCCCCGGGCTAGGCGGAAGTGGGTTCGACACCGACTTTTACGTGGGTGGTGAATTCCCATCCGCCGAAGGTAAAATCAAGTCCAAAGGGTGGTCTTGCCAAATCTAGAGCTCTCTGGTTATCTGGAAGCCTGCAGGGTAAGTTAAAGCAAAAAAAGAAAGCTTATGATAATCATTAATATCTGAATACTTTAGAAAACCTAGAGAAGAATAGAAAGTGCAAGGATGAAACAAAAAAGGAAATTAGAAAAGCAAAGAGAGGACTTGAATTATTATTGGCAGGTAAAATCAAGGAAAACCCTAAGATGTTTTATCACTACATTAAGGTAGTTATGGAAAAGTACAAAGAGGGACCGGAAATAAAGGTACTGAATTGGGGGAAGGCAGATTTCAATATGATAAAACAGGATCTGGCCAAAGTGAACTGGGAGCAGCTACTTGTAGGAAAGTTTACATCAGACCAGTGGGAGTCATTCAGAAAGGAAATAGTGAGAGTTCAGGGCCAACATGTTCCCGTAAAGGTGAAGGGTAGGACCAATAAGTCCAGGGAACCCTGGATGTCAAGGGATATAGAGGATTGGATAAGGGAAAAAAAGGAGGCTTATGGCAGATTCAGAGGGCTGAAAACAGTGGAGGCCTGAGAGGAGTATAGAAAGTGTGGGGGGGGTACTTAAAAACGTAATTAGGAGAACGAAAAGGGTGCATGAAAAAACACTAGCGGGCAAGATAAAGGAAAATTCCAAGGCGTTTTATCAGTATATTAAGGGCAAGAGGATAACCAGGGAAAAAGGAGGACCCATTCAGAACAAAAGTGGCAATCTGTGTGTGGAGCCGGAGGAGGCAGGTGAGATTTTAAATGATTACTTTTCATCTGTGTTCACTATTGAGAAGGACGATGTCGGTGTAGAGATCAGGGAGGGGGATTGTGACATACTTGAACAAATTAGCATTGAAAGGGAGGAGGTATTAGCGGTTTTAGTGGGCTTAAAAGTGGATAAATCCCCAGGCCCAGATGAGATGCATCCCAGGCTATGTGAGGTAAAAGGAGATTGCAGGGGCTCTGACACAAATTTTCAAATCCTCTCTGGCCACAGAAGATGTGCCAGAGGACTGGAGACAGTGAATGTGGCACCATTATTCAAGAAGGATAGTAGGGATAAACTAGGCCAGTGAGTCTCACATCAGTGGTAGGGAAACTATTGGAAAAAATTCTGAGGGACAGGATTAATCTCCACTTGGAGAGGCAGGGATTGATCAAGAATAGTCAGCATGGCTTTGTCAGGAGGAGATCATGTCGAACAACTTTGGTTCAATTTTTCAAGGAGGTGACTAGGTGTGTAGATGAGGGTAAAGCAGTTGATGTAGTCTACATGGACTTCAGTAAGGCTTTTGATAAGGTCCCGCATGGGAGATTGGTTAAGAAAGTACAGAGGGTCAGAGGGACCTTGGTGTACTTGTCCCTAGATCACTGAAGGCATAGATAAGGTGGTTAGAAAGGCATATGGGACTCTTGCCTTTATTAGCTGAGGCATTGAATCTAAGAGCAGGGAGGTTATGATGGAGCAGTATAAAATGCTAGTTAGGCCACAGCTGGAGTACTGTTCTGGTCACCACACTATAGGAAGGATGTGATTGCACTGGAGAGGGTGCAGAGGAGATTCACCAGGATGTTGCCTGGGCTGGAGCATTTCAGCTATGAAGAGAGACTGGATAGGCTAGGGTTGTTTTCCTTCGAGCAGAGAAGGCTGAGGGGGGACCTGATTGAGGTAAACAAAATTATGAGGGGCATTGATAAGACAGATACGAAGAAATTTTTTCCCTCAGCGGAGGGGTCAATAAACAGGGGGCATAGATTTAAGGTAAGGTGTAGGAGGTTTAGAGGGGATTTGAGGAAAATTCTTTTCACCCAGAGGGTGGTTGGAATCTGGAACACACTGCCTGAAGGGTGGTAGAGGCAGGAACCCTCACAACATTTAAGAAGTACTTAGAAGAGCACTTGAAATGCCATAGCATACAAGGCTACGGGTCAAATGCTGGAAAATGGGATTAGAATAAATAGGCTTGATGGCAAATACAGAATGACTAGGAAAATTAAACAATAGGTTTTTATACTTAGAGGCTAAACAGCATGAAGTCCTAACCAGGGTTTTCACAACGTTTCAAAAAGTTAGTAAGATGTACAACCTTAGCCAAACATGATGTGGGTATAGGGGGAGCCATTCCTTTAAAACAACATCCTTGGTGCTTAAGTCCAGACAGACAGGCCCAAGTGGAAGCAGAGGTACAATGCATGCTGAAGGGCAGCTTAATTGAACCTAGTCAGGACAGCTGGAATTCGCAGATGGTCTTGATGACTAAACCTGGTGGGACAGCTCAAACTTGCATGGACTCTAGAAAATTCACTTTGGCAAAGAAGGCAGACTCCTCCCCAAATTCTCATTTAAAGGACTGTAAGGGCAGAGTGGGCAACACAATGAGTCTTAAAGAGGCAAATATGTTGGAGGAAACCTGTCAAATTCCTTTGACACCCAGGGTAAGAAAAAATCAGCTTCTCTTACATCGGATGGGGGTTTCCAGTGTCAATTGAGGCCACATAGGTTAAGGGGTACTCGAGAAACCTCTCAGAGAATAGTGAACCCAGTAGTGGTCAGTTCTCTTAGCTGTGCAGCTCACCTGGCTGAGGTGATGGACAATAGGGACACTCGGAAGGAATACACGAAACAATTGGAAGACTATGCTTGTAAATTTGAAATAGGTTAATTGGAACAACCTTTTTGAAAATTTAAAGCCGAAACGTTCTGGTGGAACTTGTTGTTGTCGTCTAAACATTTGTTTAGAAATGTGCATATCTGTAAATGCGTGGAAAGGAAAATGTTAGCGATTTTTCAATTTTTGTATTTTTTTTGCGCATTGTAATGAAACGCATTTCAGGAATGGCGTTTCATTCTGCTAGGGGCGGAGGTGTCATGGTCCTGTAGTTCCAGTAGTTTTTTTTGGAATATGAGGTTTGCCTTTAAGGCTTGCAAGGGATCAGCATTGCTTTAAGAGCCGGCAAGCCTTAGGAGTTGTCGGAAGGTGCATTTTTATTGCCATGACAATAGCTCTTTCCAAGAGCTGGAACAGGTAAGATAGGCTGAAAGGCTTCCTTCAGTGTTGTTCTTTTCTATGATTCTATGTTAGCAAAAAGAACAAGCCATGGTTCTCCAATCTATTTTTGTTGGGAAGTATTCGTGATTTAAAAAAAAATGAAAATCACTCTTATTTTGACTTTTTGTAGAACATTTCTTTTGTTGTATTAGCACTGAAAAATTTGATTCATCTATGCAACGATGGGAAGTACAACAGTCAGTGGCTATGCTGCTCCTGATCCGCTGCTGTGCTTGCTGGGATGTATTCGAATTACTTTTTCAGCAAATTGTGGGGTGAATTAACCACTGGAGGATCGGCGAGCACAACAGTCTCACTTACAGCTTTCATTGTTGATCTTGTCATTGCAGCAAATTTCGGACCATTGTTAACTAGAACACCTTGCACCGCTTCAGATAGTGATATGGAATCTTTAACAACGGCAATCTCAGCTTATCACATCATCAAAAGGACAACCCCACTAACGATGCTGTACTGCCACAGTGCTGCACTGAAGTAGCAGCCCATATTATCTGGTTAAGTCCAGTAGGGGGATTTGGGAGGTAAAGCTGCTCGCCAAACTGACAGTTTATGATATTTACGACATTTATGGACTGGAATACTAAAGCGTGATGACAAAAACTATTGCCTGTCTTTTAAATGTAAACTGCAAAATTAATATTTAAGAATCTGAATGTGAAATTTCTTTGGGAATTGAATTATCCTATGAAGTATTATAATATGGAGGATTTAGATACTAACAATAATTGTATGGAGAGTTCCCTCGTAGACCAAGTTTTAGTTAACTATGATTTATATTTGCCACTGGATTAAACATCAACTTTGCAAAAAATGTATTTATTCCGGAAATAATAAGATAAAATGCAAATGGATGTGTTCTGCCACTGACTTAAGCATATTACTTCCAAAATGATGACAGACTAGAATAAGTAGATTATTGCACTAGGAAGTGTGATCCCTGTTCGGCAATTAAAGTTTAATAATAATGATTGTATTATTACAGTCAAGTGAGGATGGGTCAAAGGGCTTCCGTCTTTTCTCTCTCCTTGTTTGACCACAACAGGTTTAATTCTTTCTTAAAGTGAATGTACTGGCCAATTCAGTAGGTGTTTTATTACTTACTTGCTATGATCATAACAAGAACCAATCAGAAAAGTTTTCTTGAGTTTAACAAAGAAAGAGGTTAACTTTCTTGTGTACCTAAAGTGAACAATTAAAAATAATAAGCTACATGCCAACTTTCACACTCACACACATACACTAGGGACTGAATTTTGTTGCGGTGCCAACATTGGGATCCTTGGCGAGGTGGAGGACTGGAAGGTCGTACTATCAGCAGCCCGCCATGGAGCCCGACGTCGGGATGCCGGGCCCGATCTTCCCAGGGGTGGCGAGGCGCCGTGGCGGCAACCCGCCACTGGGTGACAGGATCTGACTTTAAATATTTAAATAAAGTAAATTAATATATTTAAATAAAATTGACAGAAATCTTACTGGCTTCCCGGGATCTTCCATGCAGCAGGCAGCACTCACACACCTTCACTTTCCCGTCCAGGGAAAGCTGGTGCCACCAAGGTGGGGAAGGAGGTACTTAGGATTCTTAGTGTAGTGGGGTAGGGGAACGGGGTCAAATCAGCGTGTATAGGTCATCGCACCTCACTGGACAGCTACCGCCCGCCTCAAACCGGGCAGCCCCTGGTCAATAAGGTTCTGTCCCGCCACAGTCTACCTGCTTCAATGGGTGCTTGGAGCTCAGGGTCATTGCCCGAAAGGTGGACTGAAACACCGCACCAAACAACACGAAAAAAGGAAAGAAGGTACCAGCCCTTCGCTTTGCAAGCTGGAACGTCAGAACTATGTGTCCTGGCCTGTCGGAAGACCTTACACAAATCAACGATTCTCGGAAGACCGCCATCATTAACAACGAGCTCAGTAGACTCAATGGAGACATTGCAGCACTTCAGGAGACACGCCTCCCCGCGAGTGGATCTCTGGCAGAGCAAGACTACACCTTCTTCTGGCAGGGCAGGGATCCTGAAGAACCAAGACAGCATGGAGTGGGCTTCGCCATCAGAAACTCCTTGCTCAGCATGATAGAGCCTCCCTAAAATGGCTCGGAACGCATACTGTCCATCCGACTGCTCACCACCTCTGGTCCAGTACACCTACTCAGCATCTATGCTCCAACACTCTGCTGCTCACCTGAAGCTAAAGATCAGTTCTACGAGGAACTCCATAACATCATTAGCAGCATCCCCAACACCGAACACCTATTCCTGCTGGGGGATTTAATGCCAGGGTTGGGGCCGACCATGACTCATGGCCCTCCTGCCTTGGGCGCTATGGCGTTGGAAGGATGAATGGGAACGGGCAGAGACTGCTTGAGTTGTGTACCTATCATAACCTCTGCATCACCAACTCGTTGTTTCACACTAAACCCTGTCACCAGGTTTCATGGAGGCACCAGCTAGACCTCATTGTCACAAGGCGAGCCGCCTTAAACAGTGTTCAAATCACACGCAGCTTCCACAGTGCGGACTGCGACACCGACCACTCCCTGGTGTGCAGCAAGGTTAGACTCAGACCAAAGAAGTTGCATCATTCCAAGCAGAAGGGCCACCCGCGCATCAACACGAGCAGAATTTCTCACCCACAGCTGTTACAAAAATTTCTAAATTCACTTGTAACAGCCCTTCAAAACACTCCCACAGGGGATGCTGAGACCAAGTGGGCCCAATTCAGAGACGCCATCTATGAGTCAGCTTTGACCACCTACGGCAAATGTGCGAAGAGAAATGCAGACTGGTTTCAATCTCATAATGAAGAGCTGGAACCTGTCATAGCCGCTAAGCGCATTGCACTGTTGAACTACAAGAAAGCCCCCAGCGAGATAACATCCGTAGCACTTAAAGCAGCCAGAAGCACTGCTCAAAGAACAGCCAGGCACTGCGCAAACGACTACTGGCAACACCTATGCAGTCATATTCAGCTGGCCTCAGACACCGGAAACATCAGAGGAATGTATGATGGCATTAAGAGAGCTCTTGGGCCAACCATCAAGAAGATCGCCCCCCTCAAATCTAAATCAGGGGACATAATCACTGACCAACGCAAGCAAATGGACCACTGGGTGGAGCACTACCCAGAACTGTACTCCAGGGAAAATGCTGTCGCTGAGACCGCCCTCAATGCAACTCAGTCTCTGCCAGTCATGGATGAGCTGGACATACAGCCAACAAAATTGGAACTCAGTGATGCCATTGATTCTCTAACCAGCGGAAAAGCCCCTGGGAAGGACAGCATTACCCCTGAAATAATCGAGAGTGCCAAGCCTGCTATACTCTCAGCACTACATGAACTGCTATGCCTGTGCTGGGACGAGGGAGCAGTACCCCAGGACATGCGCGATGCCAATATTATCACCCTCTATAAAAACAAAGGTGACCACGGTGACTGCAACAACTACCGTGGAATCTCCCTGCTCAGCATAGTGGGGAAAGTCTTTGCTCGAGTCGCTCCAAACAGGCTCCAGAAGCTGGCCGAGTGCGTCTACCCTGAGGCATAGTGTGGCGTTCGTGCAGAGAGAGCGACCGTTGACATGCTGTTCTCCCTTCGTCAGATACAGGAGAAATGCCGCGAACAACAGATGCCCCTCTACATTGCTTTCATTGATCTCACCAAAGCCTTTGACCTCGTCAGCAGACGTGGTCTCTTCAGACTACTAGAAAAGATTGGATGTCCACCAAAGCTACTAAGTATCATCACCTCATTCCATGACAATATGAAAGGCACAATTCAACATGGTGGCTCCTCATCAGACCCCTTTCCTATCCTGAGTGGCGTGAAACAGGGCTGTGTTCTCGCACCCACACTTTTTGGGATTTTCTTCTCCCTACTGCTTTCACATGCGTTCAAGTCCTCTGAAGAAGGAATTTTCCTCCACACAAGATCTGGGGGCAGGTTGTTCTACCTTGCCCGTCGAAGAGCGAAGTCCAAAGTACGGAAAGTCCTCATCAGGGAACTCCTCTTTGCTGATGATGCTGCTTTAACATCTCACACTGAAGAGTGCCTGCAGAGTCTCATCGACAGGTTTGCGGCTGCCTGCAATGAATTTGGCCTAACCATCAGCCTCAAGAAAACGAACATCATGGGGCAGGACGTCAGAAATGCCCAATCCATCAATATTGGCGACCACGCTCTGGAAGTGGTTCAAGAGTTCACCTACCTAGGCTCAACTATCACCAGTAACCTGTCTCTAGATGCAGAAATCAACAAGCGCATGGGAAAGGCTTCCACTGCTATGTCCAGACTGGCCAAGAGAGCGTGGGAAAATGGCGCACTGACACGGAACACAAAAGTCCGAGTGTATCAAGCCTGTGTCCTCAGTACCTTGCTCTATGGCAGCGAGGCCTGGACAACGTATGTCAGCCAAGAGCGACGTCTCAATTCATTCCTTCTTCGCTGCCTCCGGAGAATCCTTGGCATCAGGTGGCAGGACCGTATCTCCAACACAGAAGTCCTCGAGGCGGCCAACATCCCCAGCTTATACACACTACTGAGTCAGCGGTGCTTGAGATGGCTTGGCCATGTGAGCCGCATGGAAGATGGCAGGATCCCCAAAGACACATTGTACAGCGAGCTCGCCACTGGTATCAGACCCACCGGCCGTCCATGTCTCTGCTTGAAAGACGTCTGCAAACGCGACATGAAGTCCTGTGACATTGATCACAAGTTGTGGGAGTCAGTTGCCAGCGTTCGCCAGAGCTGGCGGGCAGCCATAAAGGCAGGGCTAAAGTGTGGCGAGTCGAAGAGACTTAGCAGTTGGCAGGAAAAAAGACAGAGGCGCAAGGGGAGAGCCAACTGTGTAACAGCCCCGACAAACACATTTTTCTGCAGCGCCTGTGGAAGGGCCTGTCACTCTAGAATTGGCCTTTCTAGCCACTCCAGGCGCTGCTCCACTCACCACTGACCACCTCCAGGCGCTTACCCATTGTTTCTCGAGATAAGGAGGCCAAAGAAGAGTGTCGGGGAGGGGGGAAGGTTGACCTCTGCACTTTGAACAGTCGGTGGGGAAGGTCAAATCTTGCATATAAATGTTTTGGTTCGGGAGAAAGCAACTATTATATGTAAGTGTTATTGGGGAGCAGGAAAGGGTGATTTTTTTTTTTGCGGTGTACTGGGGGTACAGGTTTTAATATTTGAATTTAGCGGCAGGTCTGGCTGCACTTTAAAAATGGTGCCAGCACCTGCGCAGTGGCAGCTAATGCCATTTTCAGCATCGCAGAGCCCGCCTCCACCACGTGATTGGGGGGGGCAACCCAGCCGGCGTATTATCTTGAGCCACTGCACACTACATCATGGCGGCATCGCGTAGCATGGCGGCACATGGCCTGCGGATGCAGGCCACCATTGTTTTCGCCCACTGTCACTCCCAGTGGCCGGAATGTTAAATCCAGCCCTAGAGGTTTACACACATGCAAATAGGTTACAGATTAGGGAAAGGTAGATTGGTTGAGTTAGAGAACATAGAAAAAAAAAAGTGGTGTACAGTCTGTGACTTTTAGTTTGAAAAGGTAGATGACTCGTTCGGTGGGTCTCTTGGACACGGCTATGCTCCAACGGGAATTCTGATTGTTGCCGGAGTACGCGAAGGTGGTCAGTCAACAAGCAGGTTTTGAAGTTTTTAAGCTGGAATGGAGAGAGAGAGAGGGACTCCCACTTAGGTCTGCACGTGTCAGAGTCCAAAGCTTCTCCTCTTCTGCAGAGAAAACACTAGCTTAAAACTACATATGGGGAGGGGCTTGTGACATGACAGTCACTCAGTGATTCAAACATAGCTATCAGCAGTATTTCTTCTTGCTATGGGTTTTGGCTCATACTGGGGCATGAGCAGACATTTTGTTTCCCTCCTCTTAGGCCTTGCAATGAAGGATGCAGTGTTGCAAATTAGATGGCCATCTTAAGCTGCTAGCAATGTCATTTTATTTTATCTGTTCTGGCGTGACACCAACCCACTATGTGAAGTGAAATGTGATGACAGGAACATTTCATTATTAGGTTGCAAATTAAAAAGAAACTGTACACACATGCTCATCAGTCTCATTGTCACAGCCATACTTTGGTTTAATTTTTTTTATCTGGGATTGGGCACGAGCACAACTGGGGAACTCCAACTGCCCTGACTATGCTCAGTTAGCTTGTGCTTCAGCATACATGGAATTTCCTTGTGTATTTCTACATTATCTTCCTTTTTCAGTTTCTCTATATCAGTGAGCTCAACCCTGGATTCAGAGTTGTTCATAACTTTGTGACGATCATCCAGTCCTTTTTGTACTTGTTTTTTCCTGTGCTCTACCAGGCCAACAGCTTGTTGTGCAGAGCACTTTGCAAACCAATTGTCACCTCGTAAAATGGTGACTGATTTCGTGTGGATTACCTGTCCTGGCATAAATACAAATGGGCCAAATGGCACCATAATATCATAAGATACTTTATCAGGCAAAGTTTTAAGCCTGCCTTGAAGTGCTTCATAGTCATTTTGTACTTTAACACAGTGCTGGATTGTATCTCTTGCAGCTTGAGACTACCTATCAATTTCATCCTGCATCTCTTCCTGTTGTTCCAGCTCATCCAGCCTGGCCCACAATTCCCCCTCAGTTAGAACACTTGACTTGCAGTCACCACCACCATCACCACCCTCCAAATCTGCCACAAAACCCTTTTTGTGCTTAGGTTTTCCCTTTGGCTTATGAGCTTTTCTGTATCTCCCTTCAGAATTAAAATCTGTAATTTCTGGGTTTTCATTCTGAATTTCCTCTTGAACCAGGGTCAGTTTCCTGGGACCCAGGCATTAGGGATTTTGTTTTATGGGCGAGGTCTCTCTTACATCCATATTGCGTAAGGTTAGGGTTGTGCACGCTGGTTTGTCCCTGCATATCCCTTTAAACACTATGAGCAGCCTTGTTAGGTCTCCTCTCAGTGCTGCATTTAAATAGGAGAGTACGGTGTCTAATTTCCCCAACATTTTAGTATTAGCTAACTGGACAGTAGAGGGTTCGATTTGGGAATCCTCCAGGCCTCCCTCTAACTCATCCTCATTGTCTCTTTCGCACTCCTGACTGCCTGACATACTTGTGCTTGTTTGTCTCCTTCCTGGCTGTGATACCATTTTACCAGATTGATGTGGCACAGCCTTTGCTTGTTCCTACGATCTGGGGTGTCAATTATATAATTCACCTGGCTAATTCTCTTTATTGCTCTGCACTGGCCACTGAACTGGGCTTTCAATAGTTCTCCGTGTATTGGTAATAGCACTAACACATCGTGTCCGGGCTGAAATGTTCTGGCCTTGGTATGTTTATCCGCCTGCCTTTTCATGGTTGTCTGGTAGGTTTTTAGATGTTCCTGAGCCACAACACAGGCTCTCGTGAGTCGTTCTCAGAATATGGAGATGTAGTCTAATAGAGAAGGTTCGTCCCTGTGTCCCAAAAACCTCTGCTTGTTTAGTTTTAGAGGACCTCTCACTTCGTGTCCATAAACTAATTCAAAAGGACTAAGGCCAGTGGACTCATTGGGTGAGTCCCCAATAGTAAACACAAGAAATTCCAGCCTTTTGTCCCAGTTATTGGGGTATTCATAGCAGTCCGCCCTGATAATTGTCTTTAGAGTCTGGTGGTACCACTCCAAAGCCCCTTGTGACTGTGGGTGGTAGGCTGAGGACTCTATCTGGGTTATGCCCAGATTACCCATGACATTTTGAAAAACTCTGGACAAAAAAGTTGTGCCCTGATCCGATTGGACATCGGGTGAAGAATTGGGTTAGCCCCTCCACCGCTTCCTTGGCAGAGATAGTTCTTAGAGGGATAGCCTCTGGAAATTGAGTAGTCACATCCAATATGGTGAGAAGATACAGGTAGCCCGCTTTTATTTTCACCAAGGGCACCACACAATCTACCAACACTCTGCTGAACGGTTCCCCAAAAGTTGATGTGGGATTTTGGGGTGCAGGTTTTATCGCAGGTTGAGGTTTTCCCACAACCTGGCACATGTGGCAAGACTTACAGAACTCCACCACATCCTTGTGGAGTTGTGGCCAGTGAAAATGCTGTCTTATGCGGGCTTGGGTTTTTCTGATACTGACATGGCCAGTCATTGGAATCTCATGGGCAATTCTCAATATTTTCCCATGGTACCTCAGCAGTACCACTACCTGGTGAACCACTGTCCACTCTTCATCTGCAGGTCTGTGAGGATGTCTCCGCTTCCTCATCAGCACCTCATCCTTTAAATAGTAGCACTCTGAAACTCCCTCTGCTTCAGCTTCAGTTTGGGCAGTCTGTGTTAACTTTTGTAACACTGGGTTGGCTTGCTGAGCCTCAACCAAGGAAGATCAGTTTAACCCATCCTATGGGTCCTCTAACTTCCCAAAGAATGTTTCAGATAACCAGACAGTAGGGCCATCTGTCTGGCAGTGGTAATAGTAATGCCAGTTCAGCCTCCTCTGATGGAGCTTGTTTGGCCATGGACCAGATCACCATACAGTCACGAACAAATGCCAGCAACTTTATCCTGTAACTGCTCTGTCTCCCCGACCTCTTTCGGTCTCTCTAAAACAACTGGGGAAGCTACCACCTTCACCCTGCCAGAGCATTACCGAGGAACAGGTCGACTCTGTCCACATGGCATCAAGGAGCCCTAGCAAAACTGAGGTCAATGGGAATCAGGGGGAAAACCCTCCGCTGGCTGGAGTCATACCTAGCGCTAAGGAAGATGGTTGTGGTTGTTGGAGGTCAATCATCTGAGCTCCATGACATCACTGCAGGAGTACCTCAGGGTAGTGTCCTAGGCCCAACCATCTTCAGCTGCTTCATCAATGACCTTCCTTCAATCATAATGTCAGAAGTGGGGATGTTCGCTGATGATTGCACAATGTTCAGCATCATTTGCAACTCGTCAGATACTGAAGCAGTCCGTGTAGAAATGCAGCAAGACCTGGACAATATCCAGGCTTGGGCTGATAAGTGGCAAGTAACATTCGCGCCACACAAGTGCCAGGCAATGACCATCTCCAACAAAAGAGAATCTAACCATCTCCCTTTGACATTCAATGGCATTACCATCGCTGAATCCCCCACTATCAACATCCAAGGGGCTACCATTGACTGAAAACTGAACTGGAGTAGCCATATAAATACCATGGCTACAAGAGCAGGTCAGAGGCTAGGAATCTTGAGGCGAGTAACACACCTCCTGACTCCCCAAAGCCTGTCCATAATCTACAAGGCACAAGTCAGGAGTGTGATGGAATACTCTCCACTTGCCTGGATGGGTGCAGCTCCAACAACACTCAAGAAGCTCGACACCATCCAGGACAAAGCAGCCCGCTTGATTGGCACCCCATCTACAAACATTCATTCCCTCCACCACCGATGCACAGTGGCAGCAGTGTGTACCATCTACAAAATGCACTGCAGCAATGCACCAAGGCTCCTTAGACAGCACCTTCCAAACCCGTGACCTCTACCAACTAGAAGGACAAGGGCAGCAAATACATGGGAACACCATCACCTGCAAGTTCCCCTCCAAGTCACACACCATCCTGACTTGGAACTATATCGCCGTTCCTTCACTGTCGCTGGGTCAAAATCCTGGAACTCCCTTCCTAACAGCACTGTGGGTGTACCTACCCCACATGGACTGCAGCGGTTCAAGAGGGCAGCTCATCACCACCTTCTCAAGGGCAATTAGGGATAGGCAATAAATGCTGGCCTGGCCAGCGACGCCCACATCCCGTGAATGAATAAAAAAAAGGTAAACTAGGGACAATCCCACAGTTACCAGTGCTGAAACAAGATCACACGCCAGGTGCACCCGGTATAAAGGTATGGGTAGATATTTTCCTCCATTACCGTTTACTAGCGCTCTTGCATTCAGTGCACTGTCTGGGGGAAAGGTCATGTCTTTTCCCAGCAGAAGAGATTGGATGGCCCCTGTCTCTCTAAGAACGACTATGGGCTTACTTGCCTCACTCGAGGGGTATGGCATCACTTTTCCTCTGGACCCAAAATGCTCAGGGATTTTGTTATGTTTTCCCATACTCTCAGTGGTAGGTTTACTGGGTTTTACTGCCACAGTTAAAGCCACAGCCTGGTCTGCTGTGCTTTCCATCAGGGCACCTTTTTCTGCACTGTTTGGTGTACCCTGATTAAACCTATGGGTTTTCTCTGTAACTTCCAGCAGTCAGCTCGAAGGTGACCTGCCTTATTACAATGGAAACATATAGGCTTTTGGACATCACTCCTGTTCTCAGCAGCTTCTTGTTTGGCCTGAGGAGGGCCACCTTTGTTTCCAACTCTCCCTTCTTGCCCATGGCTGCTCATTCTCCTAACACCCTCTCACCTTCTATCCTATTCAGGTTTTTGGAAGTGACTAAGTAGGGATTTCCCTTGGGGCAAGGGCTTGTGAATGAGTGTATAATCATCAGCTGGAATTGCTGCCCGCCTGGCTCTTGGAACCTTTTGTTCCTCCACGTGGTTTCTTATGGAAAGAGGAAGCAAATTTTAGAATGCCTCGAGGAGGATCACTTCTCTGAGGTTTTCATAGGTGGACTCTAACTTACATGCCCGAATCCACTGGTCAAAAGCAAGCCGCTTAACTCTTTCAAACTCGAGGGAAGCTTGTTCAGGCTGCTTTCGGAGGGATGGAATTTTTGGCGGTACGCCTCCGATACTCGCTCATATGAGCCCAGGATAGCATTTTTAGTCATCTCATAGTATAATGAACTCTCATCAGGCAACAGTGAATAAACTTCATAGACCTTTCCTGTTAGTTTGCTTTGCAGTAGCAGTGTCAGCCATTTTAACTGCAAGCTTTTTAAGAGATGAAAAATGTTTCCACATCCCCCTCATTGAACTTTGGTATCAACTGGGAAAAATTTAAGAGCTCAGCACCTGGTCCTGAGCTAGGGATAACTCCTTTACTAGTGGTGACTTCACTGGGTACATTGGGTCTTCCCTATTTCAGGTTGAGCTGCCTCAACTCCCTTTGGAAAGCTCTTTTTCCCTTTCCCCCTTTCTTATTCTCTTTCCGCACTTCCTTTTTCCCTTTCCTGGAATTCTCTCTCCTCTTTCTCTTTCTGGAAAGCTCTTTCTTTCTCCATTTCCTGTAAAGCTGTTTCTTTCTCCATTTCCTGAAACTCCTCTTTCTTCTTCTGGAATTCTAATTCTTGTCTCCTCTGTTCTAGTTGTACCTTAGCTAATGTTACTTTGTCTGTTTCAGATTCTATGCTGTCTCCTGTTCTTCAGTGTCAATTTTAAAATGGTTGGCCACAAGTTTTATGATATCAAACTTCCTAGCTTTTGGACAATAGTAATCGCTAACTGCCCAGCTTCGTTCCTCAACTCTTCAACAGATAGGGCTTTTAACCTGGCCCAAGTTACAATACTCTGTTCTAGGAAGGTCATGGCCTTGAATGTGGACATTTTAGTACTCAAGCACTAAAAACCATTAGAAAACCTATAGTGAAGTTTTTAAATTATTGCTGGGGATCAATTTGGTTCCCCACTTCCAATTGCCTGTTTGCTTTTGGGTCTGATCCCAGACGTGAGCCCCCAAATTTCTGTTAGGGTCAAGTGAGGAGGGGTCGAAGGGGTTCCCTCTTTTCCCTCTCCTTGTTTGACCACAACAGGTTTAATTTTTTCTTAAAGTACATATACTGGCCAAGTCAGTCGGTGTTTGATTATTTACTTGCTATGCTCATAACAAGAACCAATTGATCAGGTTTTCTTGAGTTTGACAAAGAAAGAGGTTAACTTTATTGGACTAAATCGAACTAATAAAAATACACACCAACTTTTACTTAAACACAAACGCACACTAGAGGTTTACACGCACACACAAATAGGTTCCAGAGTGGGGAAAGGCAGATTGGTTGAGTTAGGGTCCATTGAAAAAACAGGTATACAGTCTGTGGTATTTGGTGATTCCGCTGCTTTGCAGCTGAATTTGGTGATCCTGAAAATTTTAGTTTGAAGAGGTAGATGACTGTTTCAGTAAGTTTCTTGGAGACAGTGTCATAGAGTCATAGAGTTATACAGCACAGAAACAGGCCCTTCAGCCCATTGTGTCCATGCCAGCCATCAAGCACCTATCCATTCGAATCTCATTTTCTAGCACTTGGCCCATAGCCTTGTATGCTATCGTGTTTCAAATGCTCATCGAAATACCTCTTAAATGTTGTGAGGGTTCCTGCCTCTACCACCCCTTCAGGCAGTATGCTCCAGGTTCCAACAACCCTCTGGGTGAAAAAGATTTTCCTCAAATCCGCTCTAAACTTCCTGCCCTTTACCTTAAATCTATGCCCCTGGTTATTGACCCCTCCGCTAAGGGAAAAGGTTTCTTCGTATCTACCCTATCAAAGCCCCCCATAATTTTGTATACCTCAATCAGGTCCCCCCCTCAGCCTTCTCTGCTCTAAGGAAAACAACCCTAGCCTATCCAGTCTCTCTTCATAGCTGAAATGCTCCAGCCCACGCAACATCCTGGTGGATCTCCTCTGCACCTTCTCAAGTGCAATCACATCCTTCCTAGAGTGCGGGGACCAGAACTGTACACAGTACTCTAGATGTGGCCTAAATTGTGTTTTATACAGCTCCATTATAACCTCCCTGCTCTTATATTATATGCCTCGGCTAATAAAGACAAATATCCCATATGCCTTCCTAACCACCTTATCTACCTGTGCTACTACCGTCAGTGATCTAGGGACAAGTACACCAAGGTCCCTCTGACCCTCTGTACATCCTAGGGTCCTACCATCCATTGTATGTTCCCTTCGCTTGTTAGTCCTGTCAAAATGCATCACCTCACACTTCTCAGGATTAAATTCTATTTGCCACTGCTCCACCAGCCCATCTATATCATCCTGTAATCTAAGGCTTTAAACCTCACTATTTACGACACCACCAATTTTTGTGTCATCTGCGAACTTATTGATCATACCTCCTATATTCATATCTAAATAATTAATGTACTCTGCAAACAGCAAGGGTCTCAGCACAGATCCCAGTGATACACCACTGGTCACAGGCCTCCACTCGCAAAAACAAGCCTCGCCCCTCACCCTCTGCCTCCTGCCACTCAGCCAATTTTGGATTCAATTTGTCAAATTGCCCTGGATCCCATGGGCTCTTACCTCCTTAACCAATCTCCCATGCGGGACCTTATCAAAAGCCTTACTGAAGTCCATGTAGACTACATCAACTGCTTTACCCTCATCTACTCATCTAGTCACCTCCTCAAAAAATTCAATCAAATTTGTTAGATATGATCTCCCCCTGACAAAGCCATGCTGACTATCCCGATTAATCCCTGCCTCTCCAAGTGGAGATTAATCCTATCGCTGAGAAATGTTTCCAATAGTTTCCCTACCACTGATGTTAGACTCTCTGGCCATTAATTACATGGTTTATCCCTGTTACACTTCTTAAATAATAGTATCACATTCGCTGTTCTGCAGTCCTCTGGTACCTCTCCTGTGGCCAGAGAGGATTTGAAAATTTGTGTCAGAGCCTCTGCAATTGCCTCCCTTGCCTCACATAATAGCCTGGGATACATTACATCTGGGCCTGGGGATTTATCTTCCTTTAAGCCCACTAAAACTACTAATACGTTTCCCTTTCAATGCTAATTTGTTCAAGTATATCACAATCCCCCTCCCTGATCTCTACATCTACATCGTCCTTCTCCATAGTGAACACAGATGAAAAATTGCACCTATGTCCTCCGGCTCCACACACATATTGCTACTTTGGTCCCCAATGGGCCCTACTCTTTTCCTGGTCATCCTCTTGCCCTTAATATATTTATAACATGCCTTGGGATTTTCCTTTATCTTGCCCGCCAGTGTTTTTTAATGCCCCGTCTTCGCTCTCCTAATTGCTTTTTTAAGTACCCCCCTACACTTTCTATATTCCTCCAGGACCTCCGCTGTTTTCAGCCCTCTGAATCTGTCATAATCCTCCTTTTTTTTTCCTTATCCAATCCTCTATATCCCTTGACATCCAGGGTTCCCTGGACTTGTTGGTTCTACCCTTAACCTTTACGGGAACATGTTGGCCCTGAACTCTCACTATTTCCTTTCTGAATGACTCCCACTGGTCTGATGTAAACTTTCCTACAAGTAGCTGCTCCCAGTCCACTTTGGCCAGACGCTGTTTTATCATATTGAAATCGGCCTTCCCCCAGTTGAGTACCTTTATTTCCGGTCCCTCTTTGTCCTTTTCCATAACTGCCTTAAATCTTACCGAGTTATGGTCACTATCCCCAAAATACTCTTCCACTGACATTTCTACCACTTGTCCGGCTTCATTCCCTAAGATTAGATCCAGTACTGCCCCTATGTGCTACGTATTTCTATGTGCTGGCTCAAAAAGCTCTCCTGGATGCACTTTAAGAATTTCACCCCCTGTACTGTTGTCCCTGGAACATAAACGCAATCTTATATTGACACTCTTGCGCCAGCGGTATGGACCAGAACCCATTGCTAATGTCCAACATCGGAATAAACGGGTCTTTTTCCGAATGGCCGGCGGTGACTAGTGGGGTACCGCACGGATTGGTGCAAGGACCCCAGCTATTCACAATATACATGAATGATTTAGATGAGGGAACTAAATGTAATATCTCCAAATTTGCAGTTGACACAAAACTGGATGGGAGGATGAGTTGTGAGGAGAATGCAGAGAGGCTTCAGGGTGATTTGGACAAGTTGAATGAGTGGGCTAACACATAGCAGATGCAGTATAATGTGTATAAATGTTAGGTTATCCACTTTGGTAGCAAAAACAGGAAGGCAGATTATTAGCTGAACGGCTATAAACTGAGAGAGGGGAATATGCAGCAAGACCTGGGTGTTCTCGTACACCAGTCGCTGAAGGTAAGCATGCAGGTCCAACAGGCAGTAAAAAAGGCAAATGGTATGTTGGCCTTCATAGCGAGAGGATTCGAGGAGCAGGTATGTCTTGCTGCAATTATACAGGGCCTTGGTGAGGCCACACCTGGAATATTGTGTGCAGTTTTGGTCTCCTTTATCTGAGGAAGGATGTTCTTGCTATGGAGGGAGTGCAGCAAAGGTTTACCAGACTGATTCCTGGGATGGCGGGGCTGACGTATGAGGAGAGATTGAGTCGGTTAGGATTATATTCGCTGGAGTTCAGAAGAGTGAGGGGGGATCTCATAGAAACCTATAAAATTCTAACAGGACTTGACAGGGTAGATGCAGGAAGGATGTTCCCGATGGTGGGGGAGTCCAGAACCAGGGATCATAGTCTAAGGATATGGGGTCAACCTTTCAGGACTGTGATGAGGAGAAATTTCTTCACCCAGAGAGTGGTGAGCCTGTGGAATTCGCTACCACAGAAAGCAGTTGAGGCCAAAACATTGTATGTTTTCAAGAAGGAGTTAGATATAGCTCTTGGGTTTAAAGGGATCAAAGGGTATGGGGCAAAAGCGGGAACAGATTACTGAGTTGGATGATCAGCCATGATCAAAAATGAATGGTGGAGCAGGCTTGAAGGGACGAATGGCCTACTCCTGCTCCTATTTTCTATGTTTCTATGTTTCCACTACGGATACTCAAGGACATGCTCAGGGGGAAACGTGCCGATGCAGAACTATCTCCACTCCATGTTGGTCAGAAGGTGAGAGTCTTACACCCATAGGAACAAATGTGGATCTCAGCAGAAGTGTCAAAAGTTTGCAGAGAACCACGATCCTAGTAATTCCTAGAGTCATAGAGAGATACAGCACTGAAACAGGCCCTTTGGCCCACTGAGTCTATACTGACCATCAACCACCCATTTATACTAATCCTACATTAATCCCATATTCCCTACCACATCCCCACCTTCCCTCAATTCACCTACCTACACTAGGGGCAATGTACAATGGCTAATTTACCTATCAACCTGCAAGTCTTTGGCTGTGAGAGGAAACCAGAGCACCTGGCGGAAACCCACATGGTCACAGGGAGAACTTGCAAACTCTGCACAGGCAGTACCCAGAACCGAACCCAGGTCGTTGGAGCTGTGAGACAGTGGTGTTAACCACTGCACCACTGTGCTGCCCACACTCACTCCATGGCAAGAACTTCCTCCACGGCAAGAACTTCCTTCCTCAGATAAGATCAAAACTGCACACAATATTCCAGATGTGGTCTCACCAAGGCCCTGTAAAACTGCAGTAAGGCAGTACTCAAATCCTCTTGCAATGAAGGCCAACATACCATTCACCTTCCTAACTGCTAGCTGCACCTGAATTCTTGCTTTCAGCGACTGGTGTACAAGGACACCCAGGTCTCGTTGCACCTCCCCCTTTCCCAATATATCACCATTCAGATAATAATCTGCCTTTCGGTTTTTACAACCAAAGTGGATAACCTCACATTTATCCATGTTACACTGCATCTGCCATGCATTTGCCCACTCACCCAACTTGTCCAAATCATATTGGAGCCTCTTTACATCCTGCTAACAGCTCACATTCCCCCCCAGCTTTGTGTCGTCTGCAAACTTGGAAATGTTCCATATAGTTCCCTCACCCAAGTCATTCATATATATTGTGAATAACTGGGGCCCAAGCACTAATCCCCTGCGGTACCCCACTCGTCACTGCCTGCCACCTGGAAAAAGACCCATTTTTTTCTACTCTCTGTTTCCTGTCTGTCAACCAATTCCCAATCTATACCAGTATGTTACCCCCAATCCCATGTGCTATAACTTTGCACACTAACCTCTTATGTGGGATCTTATCAAAAGCCTTCTGAAAATCCAAATACACCACATCCACTGGATCTCCCTTATCTATTTGACTAGTTACATCTTCAAAAAACTCCAGTAGATTTGTTAAGCATGATTTCCCTTTAATAAATCCATGCTAACTTTGTCCAATCCCGTTTATGCTTTTCAGGTGTTTTGCTATCACATCCTTTATAATAGACTCTAGTATTTTCCCCACTATCATGTAAGGCTAACTGGTCTGTAATTCCCTGTTTTTTCTCTCCCTCCTTTTTCAAATAGTGGGGTTACATTTGCCACCCTCCAATCTGTAGGAACTGCTCCAGAGTCTATAGAAGTTTGCAAGATGACCACCACTGCATCCATTATTTCCAGGGCCACTTCCTAGCACTCTGGGATATAGATTATCAGGCCCTGGGGATTTGTCAGCCTTTAACCTCATTAATTTCCCTCGCACTATTCTTTTACTAATACTGATTTCCTTCAGTTCCTCCCTCTCAGTAGATCCTTGGTTCCCTAACATTTCTTGGAGGTTATTTATGACCTCCTTTGTGAAGACAGAACCAAACTATGTGTTTAATTGCTTTTCTATTTCTTTGTTTCCCATTATAATTCCCCCATTTCTGACTGTAAGGGACCTACATTTGTCTTCACTAATCTTTTTCTCTTCACCTATTTATAGAGCTTTAACAGTCAGTTCTTATGTTCCCCTCAAGTTTACTCTCATAATCTATTTCCCCCCACTTTGTCCTCCTTTGCTGAATTCTAAACTGTCCCAATCCTCAGATTTGCTGCTTTATATGCCTCCTCTTTAGATCTAATACAATCCCTAATTTCTTTTGTAAGCCACGGTTGAGCCACCTTGCCAGTTTTATTTTTGTGCCAAACAGGAATGAATAATTGTTGTAATTCATGCACATATTCTTTAAATGTTATCCATTGCCTATCCACCATCAACCCTTTTAGTAAAGTTCCCCAATCTGCCATAGCCAACTCGCACCTCATACCTTCATATTTTCCTTTATTTAGATTCAGGACCCAAGTTTCGGATTCGACTACTTCACTCTCCATCTTGATGAAGAATTCTATAATGTTATAGTTGCTCCTTCCCAAGGGATCCTGCACAACAAGATTGTTAATTAACCCTTTCTCATTGCACAATACCCAGTCTAGGATAGCCTGTTCTCTAGTTGGTTCCTCAACGTATTGGTCTAAAAAACCGTCACGTACACACTCCAGGAAATCCTCCTCCACAGTGTTATTGCTAATTTGGTTTGACCAATCTATATGTAGATTAAATTCACCCATGATTACAGTTGTACCCTTATTGCAAGCATTTCTAATTTCCTGTTTAATGTCATCCTTTACATCTCTACTACTATTTTGGGGCCTATAGACAACCACCACCAATGTTTTCTGCCCCTTAGTGTTTCTTAGCTCCACCTATACAGATTCAACATCATGCTTTTCTGAGCCAATATCCTTCCTCACTATTGCATTGATTTCCTCCTCTACCAACAACGCTACCCCACCTCCTTTCCCTTTTTGCCTGTCCTTCCTAAATATTGAATACCCCTGGATGTTCAGTTCCCATCCTTGGTCACCCTGCAGCCATGTCTCCGTAATTGCAACTATATCATAACTGTTTGTATCTATTTGCGTTGTTAATTCATCTACCTTATTGCGAATGCTCCGCGCATTAAGACACAATGTTAGTCATCTTAGCTTTATATTGCATGATGGCCCCATTTGTTTCTCACCCTTGTTTTCTCTGCCTTCCACATTTGCTTCTTACCTTTCTGTCTTTCATTTCTATCCTTGTTTCCCCCTCCTCTGTCTCCCTGCTCAGATCCCCATCCCCCTGCCATTCTAGTTTAAACCCTCCCCGACACACTAGCAAACACCGCACCACCCATCCGCCCCCCCCACCAAGGAAATTGGTACCAGTCCTGCCCAGATGCATCCTGTCCAGTGCAACCTCTGACTGTTCACCATCCCCCTTCAGAATGTCCTGCAGCCGCTCCGCGACATCCTTGACCTGAGCACCAGGGAGGCAACATACCATCCTGGAGTCATGTTTGCAGCCACAGAAACATCTATCTAAACCCCTTATGATAGAATCCCCTATCACTGTAGTTCTCCCACTCTTTTTCCTTCCCTCCTGTGCAGCAGAGCCACCTGTGGTGCCACAATCTTGGCTCTTGATGCATTCCCTTGAGAAGCTATCTCCCCCAACAGTATCCAGAGCGGAAATTCTGTTAGAGAGGGAGATGGACCCAGGGGACTCCTGCACTACCTGCCTAGTTCTTCTACTCTGCCTGGCCGTCACCCATTCCCTTTCTGCCTGAGCAATCTTTACCTGTGGTGTGACCACCTCCCTGTATGTGCTATCCACGATGATCTCAGCCATGTAGATGCTCCACAGTGTCCCCAGCCGCTGCTCCAGATCTGAAATACGGATTTCGAGTAGCTGCAGCTCGTGACACTTCCTGCACACATATTCGTCCTGGACACTAACTTCCCACATTGCACAGGAGGAGCACTCCACGCTGCTGAGCTGCCCTGCCATGACTTACCCTTAATTTGCTCCCTTAAATTACTCAAAAATTCGAGATTATTTACACGAGGGACCTTGATTCCCTATAAAACTCTACTTACTATATAAAATGAAAACTGTAGACCTTACCTTTCTTTTTACTTTAGTTACGAACCCACTTTACTTACTTTAGTCACTTACCAGATACTCACGAAACAGGTAGCTTCTTCCCAAACCAATCACCTACCTGCCTGTCTGTGATGATTGATGCTATGTTTGATTTAAATTAAATTAAATTAAATTAAAAGCTTAGCTATATACTCACCCTGGCGGCTCTCTGTTTCCCTGTTCTCTCTGCTGATTTTGACATCACTCTGATGTCACTTTTCGATATTTCCCTGCTCTTGCCCGCTGCTCACTTACTGGGTTCTCGCTGCCTCTGTGCTGCTTTTATCCCCGCTGCTGGTCTCGCTTTTGCCCAACTGGATGCGGATTACTTCCTCCAGCGGGGTTTCTGATTGTAACTGGAGTATGCAAAGATGGTTAGTCAACAGGCAGGATTTGAAGCTTTCAAGCTGGAATGGGGAGAGAGAGAGAAGGAGTCCCACTTGGGTCTGCACATGTCAGAGTCCAGAAGCTTCTCTGCTGCAGAGAAAACACTAGCTTAAAACCACAGATGGGGAGTGGCTTGTCACATAACAGTCACTCAGTGATTCAAACATAGCAGTTAGCAGTATTTATTCTTGCCAAAAGAACAGATAGTTCCATTAAACATCCTGGGTCTTGGTTCATGCTGGGAAATGAGCAGACATTTTGTCTTCCTCCTCACAGGCCTTGCAATGAACGATACAGTGTTGCAAATTAGGTGGCCATCTTAAGCAGCTAGCAAGGTCATCTTTTTTATCAGTTCTTTTTAAAAATTTCTTCAAAATATATAAATTCAGATCTCCGGTCAGTGGATTAAAGAAAATTATCATTCAACAAATCAAGTTGGCGTGACAGTACAATTTGATTTTTATATTTCTTTGGTAACAAGCTAGAATATAGCTTCAAAATGTATTAGATTAGATATACAGCACTGAAACAGGCCCTTCGGCCCACCGAGTCTGTGCCGAACATCAACCACCCATTTATACTAATCCTACACTAATCCCATATTCCTACCAAACATCCCCACCTATCCCTATATTTCCCTACCACCTACCTATACTAGTGACAATTTAACCTATCAACCTGCAAGTCTTTTGGCTTGTGGGAGGAAACTGGAGCACCCGGAGAAAACCCACGCAGACACAGGGAGAACTTACAAACTCCACACAGGCAGTACCCGGAATCGAACCCGGGTCCCTGGAGCTGTGAGACTGCGGTGCTAACCACTGCGCCACTGTGCCGCCCTAAAAACACAGTGCCGTATTCTTCAGTGCTTGTTCTTCCTCTTAACTAGTTGTGGTTGTTAATAATACAAATACTTCTCGGTAAGAGGGAATAATCAGGGAACTATCTAAACTTTATATATGAATATAAAGCTACACTAATATTGATATATTGTCCTTCCTCAAAAGAAAATAAACATTTAATTATGAATATTTCAACAACAATAATGTTTGTATCAACTATAAAGTCCAACAGTTCCAGTTTTAACAGCTCACACAAAGTCACTGAGAAAATTATTAATGCATGGTATTTGCGCAACCCTACTTGTTTAGATTGTTAATATATGGTTTTTAAAACAATCTACCACATCTCTTTGTTAAGCTTCCAATGTGGGTTCTTTTCCATTCCATTAAAGGTACCAGTGGCCTGAAACAGCTTGCATATATCACACCTATATTTAGATGCCTTATATCCTTATTCATCAGAAGAAAATCATTTCTCCAGCTCTCCATAGACAATCCTGGATTCTAGCACTACTTCAGTGACCTGTGCACCATTCTCTTTCTCATGCAGTATAGTATAACTACTCAATATGCTTTAAATATCAGTTCTGCCTGTATTCATCTCTGGCACTTCTCTTGAATCAAACCATCCTTTATTAATTGTCATTCTCAACAATGCAGATCTACATTCTCTCCAGTATTTTGGCTAGTTTTTGTCAGTGCATTCTCAGATAAAGATAAATATCACCACATATTATGATTCACATATCTTTTTCTGTTCGTGAATGTTGGCGATTGGCAAGACTTTCTTGTCAACTTCTGATCATGTGATCCAGAAATTCTCTAGTCAGCATGTCAGCAAAAAGGCATCTGACATACACCTTCACAAAACCTGTCCTCCAACTATTTCAATTCTTGAACTTTATTTTATCCTTGTTCAGTCCAATATATTTTTATTGGAATCATTTCAATAGGGCTCACAGTTTCTGATTGCAGGCAGCATGTTAAATTGGTGCTGCCTGATCTTTTAAATGATTGCTGTGTCCGGCAAGCAATCCCTGCCCTTTTCATTGGATGCACCTATCAGCAAGGAGTCCCATATCGCGAGTGGCTAGCACTACTTAAAGGCAGTCTACACCTCTTAAAGAGGAGGTGCATTGTGGCTGTAAGAAGTGGTGGGAATTTTTTTTAAAGGTGATCTGGGCTGTGATATTTTGAGCAATGGCTGAACATGTGCGAGAACGAGCACCAAGATTTTCAGACATTGCACTACAGGTCCTGGTGGAATTGGTGGAAAGAAGAAGGACGTACTGTATCCGCAGCAGGGCAGGAAGTCCTCCAGACATATGCTGAGGAGGAGTGGAAACAAGTAATGGCAAGGGCAACGCCAGGAGTATTGCACCAAGAACATGGATGCAGTGCAGGCAGAAGTGTAACTATCTCACAAGAGTTCTCAAGGTGAGTAAGTTCATCTTCAAATAGTATTTCCTATCAACTGCTATCACCACTAGCCTCATCCCCTGCTCTCTTCTCTACACCCCCATCACCCACCTACCAACAATTACTATCAATCAGTACTCAACTCTAAAATGCATATGCTTTACCTCATCCTCGGACTTCCTTAGCACTGTTGCAAGCCTTGCACCTACAGTGCACAGCTCAAACACACTAGCAGCTATTTGGCATGACAGTTATATCACCCAAACATATCGCAGGACACTCACTGACATACTTCCCTCTTCTTGCAGGAGAAGGTGGTATGTAAACGCAGGCAGCTGGAAAGAATGGGAGGAGGACAAGGGTATCTGCATGTTTTAGCCCCCATGGAGAAGACAGTGTTCACCATCATGGGAAAGGGCATCAAAGAGGCCATGGCCACTGGAGGCTGAAATGATGGATGATGAAGATATCTGCATACCTAATCTTCCTTCTCTCATTCCACTTCTCCATCAAACCACAATCTCTTCTGACTCACAAGCTGCAGATGGCATAAGCACACACTTCTCTCCAGTACTCCCTTTCCTATTTTCTCCTCTTCCGTCACCACAACCCAAACCTTGCCCCGGTTTCATTTCAGACACTCATAAACTGGAACTTTACCAGTCAGTGAAGAAAGAGGAAAAAGACAGTGAAGATAAAGAGAAACCATCACTTGATCTTACAGTCATAGCCACCAGCTCAGAGACTGACACTGTGCATATTTTAGAGGTTAGGATAGAGGTGCGATTTGCATGCGCTGAGACACTGGTAACAAATGTGCAGGAGCCAGGGTGAGGAGGAATGTTGCCAGCTCATGGGAGGGTGAGGTTGCACACTAGTTCTGCTGCAGAGGAGTCAGATGAGGACTTCAATGGGCCAGGCTACATTAGAAGGCTAATTGGTGTCTTCTTCTTCGGCAGTCCTTTGGAAACGCGGATGATTTTCTTCCATTCTAGGGTTGTGGGTCCTTAGGTGACTGAATAGTCCAATTCTGGATCCGCAAATTCTGCCACGGGTGGGGCAAGTGGTGTTTGGTGAGGTGACTGAATGGGATACGCGAATTTCCAAACACTCCTTCCCTGTTTGCACTTGGTCACTGCTTGGGCATGTCGACATTGTTCAAACTGGCTGGCACCTTTGCGGATGCTTCCTCTCCATTTTGGGCAGTCTCGGGCAAGAGATTCTCACGAATCAGTGGAGATGTCACATTGATGTACATAATTGGTGTACATAACCAAATGCTTGGTGCACTGGAAAGCCTGCCAGAAGGCCTGCCTGCGCTCAAGGTCAAGGAACACATAACAGTCCGGCACCAACTTCACACAAGGCTTAGTGCAGAACTTGGAGCCTGTCCTTCCCAACATGGAATGGGTGGTCACCTCCATTAGCACAATTGTGGAACCCACCATGATGCAACTTCTAATAGCCAATATCACAGCTTCTAGTGCAGCACAATCAGCTTCCATCAACATCTGACTGTTGCAGTGGAAATTCAGACTGCTGACATCATGGCTCTGGCTACTAGAGTTCAAAGGGGCTTGCAGGACACAGAAATGTATCAATCTGTCTCAAAAAGGTTACTAGGATGCTGAGGTGCTGTGGTCATGGCTCTGTGAAGCATGAACCTGCTGTCCTCTCTCAGAATGGCAGCATTCCTGCTCCCACCTCTGCCAGTGCCTTTACTGTTGCCTGCCAGACTGCTGGCACCCATGCTGAGATGTTTTTTAAAAATTCTTTCATGGGATGTGGGCTTCGCAGGCCAGGCCAGCATTTATTGCCCTTGAACTGAGTGGCTTGCTAGGCCATTTCGAGGGCATGTAAGAGTCAACCACATTGCTATTGATCTGGAGTCACAATGTAGGCCAGACCAGGTAAGGACAGCAGATTCCCTGAAGGACATTAGTGAACCAGATGGGTTTTTACAACAATCGATAATGGTTTCATTGCCATCATTAGACTAGCTTTAAATTCCAGATTTATTAATTGAATTCAAATTCCACCTTCTGCTGTGGTGGGATTTGAACCCTCGTCCCCAGAGCAATACCTGGGTCTGTGGGTTACTAGTCCAGTGACAATACCAGTACGCCACTGCCTCCCCTTTGGTGCAGTCCAAAGCTGGGCCTTCTAGGCCCAGAGGTGCTCGAGATCATCCTCCATCAGCTACCTCCTCAATTAAAGGTCAACAACCTTCCACCACCCATGCTACAGCCACTGGGGAAGCATATCGTAGGAACACCAGGAGAGGCAAAGGCACCTGGAAGGCAGGAACTAAAGGAATGCATGAGTCATAGAGTAATTATGGCACAGAAGGAGGCCATTTGGCCTACTGTGTCCATGCCAACTCCCCACGGAGCAATCCAGTCAGTCCTAGCTCCCCTGCTTGATCCCCATAGCCCTGCAAGTCTATTTTCTTCAAGCGTCCATCCAATTTTTGAAATCATTGATTGTCTCAGCTTCCACCCTCGAGGGCAACGAGTTCCAGGTCATTACCACTCTGCACAAAAAAGTTCTTCCACACATTCTCCCCTGAATCTCTTGCCCAAAACCTTCAATCTGTGCTCCTTAATCCTTGTTGCATCAGTTAATGGGAACAGCTTTTCCTTGTCTAACTTATCTAAATCTGTCATAATTTTGTACACCTATATCAAATCTCCCCTCAATCACCTTTGCTCCAAGAAGAACAATCCCAGCTTCGCCAACATAACCCTCATCCCTGGAAGCATTCTGGAAAATCTCCCTGCACCCTCTCAAGGACCCTCAAATCCTTCCTAAAGTGTAGTGACCAGAACTGGATGCAATACTCTAGTTGGGGTCCAACCAGAACTTTATAAAGGTTCAGCATATCTTCCCTGCTTTTGTACTTAATGCTTCTATTGTTGAAGCCCAAGATCCCATATGTTTTGCGAACTACTCTCTCAATATGACCTGCACCTTCAAAGATCGATGCACATGCAACCCCTGGTCTCTCTGTCCTTGTATACTCTTTAGAACTGTGCCATTAAGTCTATATTGCCTCTTTTGCCAAAATGTATCACCTCACACTTGTCTGTATTAAATTCCATCTGCCACTTGTCTGCCCATTCTGCTAGCCTATTTATGTCCTGTTGCAGGCAATTCGTATCATCCTAATTGTTTGTTACTCTTCCAAGTTTGGTATCATTGGCAAATTTTGAAATTCTACCCTGTATTCCAAGATTCAAGTCATTTACATTTAGCAAATAAAGCAATGGTCCTAGCACTGATCCTTGGGGAACACCACTGTCTACCATCCTCCAGTCTAAAAAATAACTATTTACTTCAATTTGCTGTTTTATGTCCTTAAACCAATTTTTATCCAATTGGACACTAACACTCCTATTCCATGAGCCTCAATTTTGCTAATCAGCCTTTTATGTGGTACTTTATTAAATGCTTTCTTAAATCCATACAGACAACATCCACTGCATTCCCTTCACTGCGACTTCATCAAAAATCCAATTAAATTAGTCAAGTGTGCCTTTTACAAATCCATGCTGGCTTTCCTTTCTCAACTCAAACCTCTCCAAATGGCTGTTGATTTTTTTTCTCTGATTATTGTTTCTAAAACCTAACTGGCCTGTAGTTACTCAGACTGTCTTTACACCCATTCCTGGAAAAGGATGTCACATTTGCCATTCTCCAATCTATATCTAGGGAAGATTGGAAGATTATGGCAAGCCCTTCCATTATCTCCACCCCCACTTCCTTTAGCAACCTGGGATGAAAATCATCCAGACCAGGTGAGTTATCTATCCGAAGCATAGCCAGCCTTTCCAGTACCTCCTTCCTCTCAATTTTTACCCTATCTCTACTCTCTCTGCTTTTACTGATATTTTGTCAGATTCCTCTTCCTTAGTAAACACTAATGCAAAGTACTCATTAAGTATTCTAGCCTTGCCCTGCACCTCTAAGCATATGTTAGCCTCTTTATCTCCAATTGGCCTCACTTCGCCTCTTATGACTCACTTACTATTTACATACTGGGAGAAGATTTTTGCATTCCCTTTTATATTAACTGCCATTCTATTCTCAGAGTCTCTCTTTGTCAGTCTTATTTTCCTCTTCACCTCCCCTCTCAGCTTATTGTATTTGGCCTTGTTCTCGCTTGAATAATTCACCTGACATACATCATACACCCACTTTTTTATATCATAATTTCTATCTCTCTTGTCAACCAAGGAGCCCGGGCTTTGGTTCCCCTAATTTTTGCCCTGGTTGGAATGTATCTAGTCTGTACCTGAAGCATCTCTTCCTTAAAGATTACCCATTGTTACATTACAGTTTTTCCTATCAGTCTTTGGTGCCATTTTACCCTGGCTAGATCCCTTTACATCGCATTGAAATCAGCCCTCTTCCAATATAGACTTTCTACCTTATATCATTTTTTGCTTTTCTGCATTACTAATCCAAACCTTATGATAGAATGATCTTCTTATCCATGTGCTCCCCCAAAGACATTTGGCCCATCTCATTCGCCAACACCATATCCAGCAATGCCTCCTTTCTAGTTGGGCTGAGAATATACTGATCAAGGAAGATGTCCTGAACACATTTCAGAAATTCCTCCCTCTCCTTTCCCTTTACTCTAGCATTATCCTAAGTGATATTTGGGTAATTAAAGTCCCCCAGTATCACTACTCTATACTTCTTGCACTTTTCTGTGATTTCCCTGCAGATTTGCTCCTCTCTCTCTCTCTCACTATTTGGAGTCCTGTAGAATACCCCCAGTAGCGTGATCATACCCTTTTTGCTTCTTAACTCTAACCAAATGGATTCTGTCCTTGCCTCCTCAAGAGCATTTCTTCTTTCCAACACAACAATGTCTTCTCTAATCAACTGCCATCCCACCTCCCTTTTTTCCTTCTCTATCTTTTCTGAATACTTTATATTCTTCTATATTAAGTGCCTAGTTCTCACCATGTTAAGTCATATTTCCATTATTGCCACTACATCATATTCTCTTACAGATATTTGTGCTTGTAGCTCACCAACCTTATTCACCAGACTTTGTGGTTGATTTATTTTTGTATGCAAATTGAATTTATAAAATTTATTAGAATGTGTAATTTCTAGTGGTTTTTATTTTTATGATGGTCAGTGATAGACAAAAGATAAGGAATGTGGGACTGTTGATGAATGGGGAGGGGTGGTTGAAGGTATTGGTATCACTCATTAATTATTTCATTACGTAGAGCCCAGGCAGAACTGGGGGTTTCTGTGCTGTAACCTCCCTTCCTCTTTGAGTTCTTGCATTTCCTGTTTATTTACTCCTCCTCCATTTCCTCCTGTTACTTCTTCTACTCCTCCTCCTCTTCCTTGTGCTACTGCTCCTCAGTTTCTTACCTGCTAGGTTGTGGCAAGGGCTGTTCCCTTATAATGGCCAGGTAGTGCAGTATGCAGCTTACTATCACAAAATCTGATACCCACTCGGCTGAGTACAGCAGGGCTCCTCTAGAGTGGTCCAGGCAGTGGAATCATTGCTTGTCAATGCCGATGGTGTATTCTACAATATTCCTTTTGGTAGCATGGCTCTCATTGTAGGCCTGCTGTGCATGTGTGTGGAGCTTCTAGATCAGAGTCATGAGCCATGTCATGAGGCCCTTGTCACCCAGTAGCTAGCCTTTGACTTGCCATGGTGGTTTAAATATAGGGGGCACTGGGAACTGTCTCAGAATGAAGGAATCATGATTACTGCCAGGATAATGGGCATTCAGGTGCCCAGTGTGCTGCTTGTGGTCACACACCACGTGCATACTGATGGAGTGGTATCCCTCTAGTTTATGAAAATGGCTGTGTTCAGATGAGGCACAGGCAAGGCAATGTGTGCACAGTCCTAGGTCCAACCATTGTCAGCTGCTTCCCTCCATCATAAAGGTCAGAAGTGGGGATGTTCACTGATGATTGCACAATGTTCAGCACCATTCGCAACTCCTCAGATACTGAAAGAACCTGTGTAGAAATGCAGCAAGACCTGGACAACATCCAGGCTTGGGCTGATAAGTGGCAAGTAACATTTGCACCACATAAGTGCCAGGCAATGACCATCTCAAACAAGAGAGAATCTAACCATCTCCCCTTGACATTCAATGGCATTACTATCGCTGTATCCCCCACTATCAACATCCTGGGAGTTAATATTGACCAGAAACTGAACTGGGCCAGCCACATAAATACCGTGGCTACAAGAGCAGGACAGAGGCTAGGGTTTCTGTGGCACGTAACTCACCTCCTGACTCCCCAATGCCTGTCCACCACCTACAAGGCACAAGTCAGGGGTGTGATGGAATAATCTCCACTTGCCTGGATGGATGCAGCTCCAAAACACTTGAGAAGCTTGACACCATCCAAGACAAAGCAGCCCACTTTATTGGCACCCCATCTACCACCTTCACTCCCTCCACCACTGATGCACTAATCCACATATCATCTACAAGATGCACTGCAGCAACTCACCAAGGCTCCTTCAACAGCATCTTCCAATCCATGACCTCCAACACCTAGAAGAACAAGGCCAGCAGATGCCTGGGAATACCCACCACCTGCAAGTTCTCGCCAAGTCACACACCATCCTGACTTGGAACTATATCACCGTTCTTTCACTGTCGCTGATCAAAATCCGGAACTCCCTTCCAAACAGCACTGTTGGTGTACCTACACCCCAAGGATTGCAGCGGTTCAAGAAGGCAGCTCACCACCACCTTCTCAAGGGCAATTAGGAATCGGCAACAAATGCTAGCCTAACCAGCGATGCTCACATCTCATGTACAGATAAAACAAATGACCCTGCACGACGGCGAACCAGCAATCTGAGAAAACCCTTCTACTCATTCTTTCTGCTTGTCTCTGGCAAGACGGAGCAAGACAAAGATGACTCTATGTGTATAGAGAGCCTCAGGAGCCTCCATTATGCAGCAATGTACTTCAAACTGCAGGATGTTGCTTATATCCCTAGCAATAGCCTGGAATGAACCAGTCATGTATAAGTTAAAAGCTTTGTCACCTTGAGAGCCACAATCAATGCTCTCCTTGTCTAGTCATGGATACAACATTGAATCATAGAATCATCGAAATTTACAACACAAAAGGAGGCCATTCAGCCCGGCATGTCTGTGCCAGCTGAAAAAGAGCTATGCACCCTAATCCTACTTTCCAGCTCCTGGTCCACAGCCTTTTAGGTTAAAGCTTTGTAAATGTGATGAGGGTTGGCAGATTTCAGTCATGGTCGCCTTAGTGAAATGCAAATATCTCAAGCATTGGTTAACACTCAAGTTGAATGAAAAGAATTGGTCCCTAAAGATCCTCTGTGGATATGGCCTCCTGTTGTATGCCCTTCTCCCCATGCTGTTCCTCTTCCTCTTGAGCAACTTGTCCTGGTCTGCATGGCAACTTTTCATTCCCACAGTCATGCTCAATTCCCAGAAGAAGATCTACCAGGTCACCCATGTCTGGAAGCAACTTTCATCAGCACAAGCTTTAAATCAACAAAAAGGCATTTCGTCTCTAGACAGAAAACTCCCTGTTGTGAACACTATTGAAACTTGAGGCAAGCACAAGAAAGCTTAAAAACATTTACAATTGCACCAGCATCCAGAAGAACTAATCCAGCAATTAGCCAGTAAATAGGTCATGATCCCTTTAAATACCATTGATAGGGTGGGTTCTTCATGCAGTTTAACAATATGCTCAGCTACGTGAGGTTAATACAAAGGGTCTTATAATCTTCCTGTTCTGCAGGTTGTTGGCCTTCATTAGGTGTGTGCATGCAAATCTGCCAGCTGCCGCAGCCTCAATTGCAACCTACCAAGATGGTAACTAGCACTTTCTGCATTAATTTGCATTACTAATTGATAGTGTTTAATGAATTTTAACACAACCCGGATCATTTTATTTATTGTACACTTTTTTCCATTTATCTTGAAAATATAATATAGACCCAACAATCCTTTGCATATGCTCCATTCTTTTGTTTAATTTCACAGAATCACAGAATTGTTACAGCGCAGAAGGAGGCCATTCAGCCCATCATGTCTGCACTGGCTCTCCGAATGAGCAATTCATCTAATGCTATTCCCCCACCTTCTCCCCGTAAATCTGCATATTCTTCCTTTTCAGGTAACAGTCTAATTCCCTTTTGAATGCCTCGATCGAACCTGTCTCCACCACACTCTCAGGTAATGCATTCCAGATCCTAACCACTTGCTGCGTGAAGAAGTTTTTCCCCATATCCCTTTTTCTTCTTTTGCCAATTACTTTAAATCTGTGCCCTCTCATTCTCAATCCTTTCATGAGTGGGAACAATTTTTCCTTATCCACTCTGTCCAGACCCCTCATGATTTTGAATATATCTATCAAATCTCCTCTCAACCTTCTTTTCTCCAAGGAAAACAGTCCTAACTTCTCCAATCTATCTTCACACCTGAAGTTCCTCATCCCTGGAACCATTCTCGTGAATCTTTTCTGTACTCCCTCCAATGCCTTCACAGCTTTCCTAAAATGTGGCGCCCAGAACTGGATGCAATACTCCAGCTGAGGGCGAAGTAGTGTCTTATACAAGTTTAATATAACCTCCTTGTTCCTGCACTCTATCTCCCATGAATAAAGCCTAGGATACTGTATGCTTTATTAACCATGCTTTCAACCTTTCCTGCCACCGTCAATGACTTATGCACATATACCCCCAGATCCCTCTGCCCTTGCACCCCCTTTAGAGTTGTACTCTTTATGCTATATTGTTTCTTCATGTCCTTCCAAAATGAATCACTTCACATTTCTCCACATTGAACTTCATCTGCCACTTGTCTGCCTATTCCACCAACTTGTCTATGCCCTTTGGAAGTTCTACACTATCCTCCTCACAGTTCATAATTGTTCCAAGTTACGTATCATCTGCAAATTTTGAAATTGTGGACTATACACCAAGGTCTAGGTTATCAGGAAGAGCTTTATCTCTTTTATCTCTTTATCACTTTTTTCTAACATCTGCTTTTGTTATTTTATTTTAATAACATTTGATGCTAACGGCTAAAGTATCGCTCAAAAGCATTGTTGCATTGTTTGTATTATGGAATGTCTACAGGTTCTCCATGGCAAGCATGGAAAGTGGTTGGAAGGTATAGTCACACCATCGGACAAATTGCATGCAAAAGAAATGACTACATTTTGTGCTTTATGCCAACTACATGAGCTCTTTAAAAAGACCACATTTTACTGGTCAATGTCAGTGAGATGAATTTTGATTTAATTCCATAATTATGTATCTATCTTTATTTTTAATGGCTGCAGATTAATGGTTAATGAATGATCCTTTCTCATTACTCTAAATAAATGCGTCACCAATGCTAGTATGTCTGTCCATCAGATTATCTGCTGTACGGTGAGGACACACCAGTCACATTTCTTTGGCTGTCTGTGGAATTGAAATTCAATGGCGGTTCCACCACTTTCCTGCCAGAGTTATGTCCGGAGACCAGTGGAATCGAAGAAACTTTTGTCGAAGAAACCTATATCCCGCAGAAAATTCTAAACCTGTGTCCCAGTGAATGAACTTCAAAATGCTCATCTTCCATGGGCTCACCATATCTGAGAGATCTTCTTACCAACACTCTCCACTCCTTTTATGTGTTTGCTCTTGGGTTCCTCCACTTTGTCTTTGGAAGTCAGTAACTAAGTCACTATACCTCTTCCATTAGGATTTCCCTTCAAAAATGTATTTGTTTTACTGTCTCCCTTTAAAAACCTCAACCTTTGATCATGCCTTGAGTTGTCCACTCTTAACATGTTCCCCTTTTCCAGTTCAATATTGACCTCCTTACCTTGTGAAGTGCTCAGAATAGCAATATATAGTTATTGCTTACATAACCATACTTGTTAATGAAAGTATTAATTCAACTAGCTACATAGATGGTTTATACATGTATTTATGTATATATAGACATCTATATGAAACAACACAACTTGTATTATATAACACCTTTAACAGAATAAAATGTCCCAAGGTGCTTCACAGGAGCAACATAAGCCAATATTAGAGCAGTTGACCAAAAGCTTGATCAAAGAGGAGCATCTTAAAGGAGGAAAGAGAGGTAGAGAGGTGGAAAGGTTTAGGGAGGGAATTCCAGAGCTTAGGGCCTAGGCAACTGAAGGCATAGCCACCTATGGTGGAGTGATTGGAATTGGAGATGCTCAAGAGGCCAGAATTAGATGAGCGCAGATATCTCAGAGAGTAGTGGGGCTGGAGGAGATTACAGAGAAGCATGAGGCCAGGAAGGAATTGAAAACAAGGATGAGAATTTTAAAACTGAGACATTGCTTGATTGGGAGCGCTCATGCTAGGCCCCCACCTGCCAAGCATGAGGCACATTAATGCTGTCATGAACATTGATTTTAAACTGTTACTGGAGTGAAGAAAGGACTTGTTAAACAGATTAGCCGTGGCTGGAAAAAACATTTGCACATTAACAGACAAAATGTTTGGAAGAACAAAGCAGCCATTCCCCGACACATTCAACCCACAATGGACTTTTGATCACCAGACATTGAAGGCGGGGGAGCTCGCATTCCAGGTTGACTGCTAAGATGGGCGAATACACAAACGGACATGGTCAAGCCAGCTATTCACATGACTAACCTGCTGGGCAACCTGAGTTTTTTGAATTTGTACAAACAGTTTGGGCAAGAAAAAAGTCTCTTTACTCCTGGACTGAGAAGATCTCTCATGTCTGCTCCCATCACTTGCTCACAAGCCTCTGAATCTACTGAAGACACATGAACCCCAAGAAAGAAAAGTCAAACAAGGTTTAAAAAGAATACCGGGCCCCAACGAAAAGCAAGATCTACCTACAATCAAGGATTCTACAGTGAGCTCGAAGAACCGGAACAAACTCTTCAGTTATTGCCTCAAACCTTTCCATTTTATTTTTCTTCTGCTCTTTCTGTCTCTATTTGCATGTATGTATCGCATACGCATGCTAGTGTGGGGCATGCTGGGTATCTGTAGGCGTCAACCGAATTAGGGTTTCAGTTCAAATTTAATAAATTTCAACTTTTCTTCTTTAAACCTAAGAAAGCGTGTTTGTGTTGGTTTCTTTGCCTTATAACTGGAAAGCGGTGAACAATGATTCACCAAGGGGGAGCTAACAAACACGGTGTGTTTAAAATTAAACCCTGTTATGGTACGACCAGGTGAAGGCTGAAAGGGACCCCTAGACACCTTTCTCACCTGCTTGTAACAGGATCCAATGAAGGTCAGCAAGCACAGGGGTGATGGGTGCATGGGACTTGGCACATGTAAGACAGGCAGCATAACTTTGGATGACGTCAACAGTGTACGGATGGTAGAATGTGGAAGGCCAGCTTGGAGTGCATTGGAATAGTCAAGTCTAGTGTAACAAAGACATGGATGAGGGTTTCAGCTGTGGATGAACTGAGGCAGTGGCAGAGTCAGAAAATGTTATAAATGTAGAAATGGATGATCTTAGTGATGCGGCAGATATGTGGTCAAAAGCTCATCTGAGGGACAAATATGACACCAAGGTTACAAGCAGTCTGATTCAGCCTCAGACAATTGCCAGGGATAGGGACAAAGTTGATAGCAGGAGAATGGAGTTTGCAGTGGGGACGGAAGACAATGGTCTTCCCAATGCTTATTTGGAGGAAATTTCTGCTCATCCTGTAGTGGATGTCCAATAAGCAGTCTGATAATTTAGTATCAGTCGCTGAAAGTAAGCATGCAGGTGCAGCAGGCAGTTAAGAAGGCAAATGGTATGTTGGCCTTCAGAGTGAGAGGATTCGAGTACAGGAGCAAGGATGTCTTGCTGCAATTATACCAGGCCTTGATGAGACCACATCCTGAGTATTGTGTGCAGTTTTGGTCTCCTTATCTGAGGAAGGACGTTCTTGCTATGGAGGGAGTGCAGCAAAGGTTCACCAGACTGATTCCTGGGATGGCAGGACTGACATATGAAGAGAGATTGGGTCGATTAGGTTTATATTCGCTAGAGTTTAGAAGACTGAGAGGGATCTCATAGAAACCTACAAAATTCTAACAGGACTTGACAGACTAGATGCAGGAAGGATGTTCCCAATGGCGGGGCAGTCCTGGACCAGGGGTCACAATCTAAGGATAAGGGGTAAGCCATTTAGGACTGAGATGAATAGGGATTTCTTCACCCAGAGAGTGGTGAACCTGTGGAATTCCCTCCCACAGAAAGCGATTGAGGCCAAATCATTAAATATATTCAAGAAAGAGTTAGAGATAGTTCTTAGGCTAAAGGAATCAAGGGGTATGGGGAGATAGCAGGAACAGTGTACTGAGTTTGGATGATCAGCCATGATCGTATTTAATGGTGGTGCAGGCTCAAAGGGCTGAATGGCCAACTCCTATTTTCTATGTTTCTGTGTACCAACCTCAACCTTGCAGAGGTTGAGCACCAACTCTCAGACATTTCTTCCTACCTTCCCCGGCCCATGACCCCACCACCAAACACCAAGCCACAGTCTCTAGGACTGTCATTTATCTCATCTCCTCTGGAGATCTTCCCTCTATAGCTTCTACCCTCATAGACCCGTAACCCCGGACAGCCCGCTTCTACTTCCTTCCCAAAATCCACAAAAAAGCACTGTCCTGGTAGAACCATAATTTCAGCCTGTTCCTGCCCCACTGACCTTATTTCTTCCTATCTTGACTCTACCTTTTCTCCCCTGGTCCAATCTCTTCCCACCTACATCTGTGACTCTTCTGATGCCCTATGTCATTTTGACAATTTTCAGTTTCGTCGCCCTAACCGCCTCCTTTTCACGATGGAGGTCCAATCTCTCTACATCTCCATCCACCACCAGGACGGTTTTAGGGTTTTCCGCTTCTTCCATGAACAGAGGCCCAACCAGTCCCCATCTACCACCACACTCCTCTGCCCGGCTGAACTTGTTCTCGCATTGAACAACTTCGCCTTCAACTCCACTCATTTCCTTCAAATAAAAGGTGTTGGTATGGGTACCTGCATGGGTCGTAGTTATGCCTGTCTTTTTGTGGGATATGTTGAACATTCCTTGTTCCAGTCTTACTCAGGTCCCCTCCCCCAACTCTTTTTCCGGTACATTGATGACTGTAACGGTGGCACTTCCTGCTCTTGCCCGAACTGGAAAACTTCTTCAACTTTGCTTCCAATTTCCACCCTTCTCTCACGTTTACATGGTCTATCTCTGACACTTCCCTTCTCTTCTTCGACTTCTTTGTCTCCATCTCTGGGGATACGCTGTCCACTAATATTCATTATAAGCTCACTGATTCGCAGGGCTACCTTGACCACACTTCCTCACATCCTTTTTCTTATATGGACTCCATCCCATTCTCCCAGTTTCTCCATCTTCAATGCATCTGTTCTAATGATGCAACCTTCCACAATGGTGCTTCTGACATGTCTTTATTTTTTGCTCAACCGAGGATTCCCCCCATTGTGTTTGGCAGAGCCCTCAACCATGTCCGACCCATTTCTCACACTTTTGCCCTCACCCCTTCCCCTCCCTCCCAGAAGTGTGACAGGGTTCTCCTGGCCATCACTTTCCACCCCAACAGCCTCCACATCCAAAGGATCATCCTCTGCCATTTCCACCACCTCCAGCGTGATGCCACCACCAAACACATACAAACAAACAAAGAACAGCACAGCACAGGCACAGGCCATTAGGCCCTCCAAGCCTACGCCGATCTTGATGTCTGTCTAAACTAAAACCTTCTGCACTTCCGGGGACAGTATCCCTCTATTCCCATCCTATTCATGTATTTGTCAAGATGCCTCTTAAACGTTGCTATAATACCTGCTTCCACCACCTCCCCTGGCAGCAAGTTCTAGGCACTCACCACCTACTGTGTAAAGAACTTGCCTCGCACATCCCCTCTAAACTTTGCCCCTCGCACCTTAAACCTATGTCCCCTAGTAACTGACTCTTCCACCCTGGGAAAAAGCTTCTGACTATCCACTCTGTCCATGCCGCTCATAACTTTGTAAACCTCTGTCATGTCGCCCCTCCACCTCCGTCGTTCCAGTGAAAGCAATCCGAGTTTATCCAACCTCGCCTCATAGCTAATGCCCTCCAGACCAGGCAACATCCTGGTAAACCTCTTCTGTACCCTCTCCAAAGTCTCCACGTCCTTCTGGTAGTGTGGCGACCAGAATTGCACGCAATATTCTAAGTGTGGCCGAACTAAAGTTCTGTACAGCTGCAGCATGACTTGCCAATTTTTATACTCTATGCCCCGACTGATGAAGGCAAGCATGCTGTATGCCTTCTTGACTACTTTATCCAGCTGCGTTTCCACTTTCAGTGACCTGTGGACCTGTATGCCCAGATCTCTCTGCCTGTCAATACTCCTAAGGGTTCTGCCATTTACTGTATACTTCCCACCTGTATTAGATCTTCCAAGATGCATTACCTCACATTTGTCCGAATTAAACTCCATATGCCATTTTCCGCCCAAGTCTCCAACCGATCTATATCCTGCTGTATCCTCTGGTCATCCTCATCACTATCTGCAACTCCACCAACCTTTGAGTCGTGCACAAACTTACTAATCAGACCAGCTACATTTTCCTACAAATCATTTATATATACTACAAACAGCAAAGGTCCCAGAACTGATCCATGCGGAACACCACTCGTCACAGCCCTCCATTCAGAAAAGTACCCTTCCACTGCTACCCGCTGTCTTCTATGACCAAACCAGTTCTGTATCCATCTTGCCAGCTCACCTCTGATCCTGTGTGACTTCACCTTTTGTACCAGTCTGCCATGAGGGACCTTGTCAAAGGCTTTACTGAAGTCCATATAGACAACATCCACTGTCCTTCCTTTATCAATCATCTTCATCACTTCCTCAAAAAACTCAATCGAGTTAGTGAGACATGACCTCCCCTTCACAAAACCATGTTGCCTCTCGCTAATAAGTTCATTTGTTTCCAAATGGGAGTAAATCCTGTCCCGAAGAATCCTCTCGAAGAATTTCCCTACCACTGACGTAAGGCTCACCGGCCTATAATTTCCTGGATTATCCTTGCTACCCTTCTTAAACAAAGGAACAACATTGGCTATTCTCCAGTCCTCTGGGACCTTACCTGTGGCCAATGAGGATGCAAAGATTTCTGTCAAGGCCCCAGCAATTTCTTCCCTTGCCTCCCTCAGTATTCTGGGGTAGATCCCATCAGGCCCTTGGGTCTTATCTACCTTAATGCTTTGCAAGACGCCCAACACCTCCTCCTTTTTGATAACGACATGACCCAGACTATCTACACTCCCTTCCCTAGACTCATCATCCACCAAGTCCTTCTCCTTGGTGAATACTGATGCAAAGTACTCATTTAGTACCTCGCCCATTTCCTCTGCCTCCACACATAGATTCCCTCCTCTGTCCTTGAGTGGGCCAACCCTTTCCCCGATTACCCTCTTGCTCTTTATATACGTATAAAAAGCCTTGGGATTCTCCTTAATTCTGTTTGCCAATGACTTTTCATGACCTCTTTTAGCCCTCCTGACTCCTTGCTTAAGTTCCTTCCTACTGTCTTTATATTCCTCAAGGGCTTCATCTGTTCCTGGCCTTCCAGCCCTTACAAATGCTTCCTTTTTCTTTTTGACTCGGCTCACAATATCCCTCGTTATCCAAGGTTCCCGAAACATGCCAAACTTATCCTTCTTCCTCACAGGAACATGCCAGTCCTGGATTCTAATCAACTGACATTTGAAAGACTCCCACATGTCAGATGTTGATTTACCCTCAACAGCCACCCCCAATCTAAATTCTTCAGTTCCTGCCTAATATTGTTATAATTAGCCTTCCCCCAATTTAGCACCTTCACCCGAGGACTACTCTTGGTCTTATCCACAAGTACCTTAAAACTTACGGAATTATGGTCACTGTTCCCGAAATGCTCCCCTACTGAAACTTCGACCACCTGGCCGGGCTCATTCCCCAATATCAGGTCCAGTACGGCCCCATCCCGAGTTGGACTGTCTACATATTGTTCCAAGAAGCCCTCCTGGATGCTCCTTACAAATTCTGTCCCATCCACGCCCCTAGCACTAAGTGAGTCCCAGTCAATATAGGGGAAGTTAAAATCACCCACCATTACAACCCTGTTACCTTTACATCTTTCCAAAATCTGTCCACATATCTGCTCCTCTACCTCCCGCTGGCAGTTGGGAGGCCTGTAGTAAACCCCCAACATCGTGACTGCACCCTTCCTATTCCTGAGCTCCACCCATATTGCCTCGCTGCATGGCCCCTCCGAGGTGTCCTCCCGCAGTACAGCTGTGATATTCTCCTTAACCAGTAATGCAACTCCCCCACCCCTTTTACATCCCCCTCTATCCCGTCTGAAGCTTCTAAATCCCGGAACATTTAGCTGCCAATCCTGTCTTTCCCTCAACCAAGTGCCTTTCCCTCCCCTGTCAGCATTCTGAGGGGATCGTTCCCTCTGTGACACCCTGGTCCACTCCTCCATCACCCCCGACACCTCGCCCCTTCCCACGGCACCTTCCTATGCAATCACAGGAGGTGTAATACCTGCCCTTTTACCTCCTCTCTCCTCATCATCCAAGGTTTCAAACACTCCTTCCAGGTGAAGCAATGATTTACTTGTACTCCCTTCAATTTAGTATACCGTATTCACTATTGACAATGAAATCACCTCTACATTTGGGGGGAGGTGGTGGCATAATGGTTTTGTCACTGGACTAGTAATCCAGAAACCTAGGCTAATGCCCTGCAGACATTGGTTCGAATCCCAGAACGCCAAGATGTTGAAATTTGAATTCAATTCATAAAAAAATCTGGATTAAAAAGCTAGTCTGATAGTGACCATGTCAATTGTTGTAAAAACCCATCTGGCTCACTAGTGTCCTTCAGGGAAGGAAATGTGAGGTAATGCATCCTTACGTGGTCTTGCCTACATGTAACTCCAGACCCACAGCAATATGGTTGACACTTAAATGCCCTCTGAAATGTCCTAGCAAGCCACTCAGTCTCTCAAGGGCAATTAGCGATGGGCAATAGATGCTAGCCTTGCCAGCGACGCCCACATCCCTCGAACGAATCAAAAAATATTTGGGAGACCAAATGTAGATTGGGTGACGGCTTTGCGAAGCACCTCCGCTCAGTCCAAAAGCATAACCCCGAGCTTCTGTTTGCTTTCAACTCACCATCCTGCTGTCCTTGGCCTGCTGTACTGTTCCAGTGAACATCAACGTAAGCTCGAGGAGCAGCACCTAATCTTTCGATTAGGCACTCTGCAACCTTCCTGACTCAACATTGAGTTCAACAATTTCAGGGCATGACTGGCCTTTTTTATTTATTTTTAATTTTTTTAAATCTTCATATTTAATTTTATTTTTTAACCATCTGCCTGCCTTAAACTCAATTTTTCATGCTGTGCTTTTGGACAGAGCTGCTTATTATTCTGCCATTAACGTTCTTTCTGAACTAATGCTTTGTCTTTTCCCACGTCCATTAACACTCTCTTTGCCTTTGGTATTTAATCTCTCCTGCCCTCTTTCCTATCACACACCTTTCCTTTTGTTCTCTTCCCCACCCCTCTCACTTGCTTAAAGCCTGATACTTTTCTAACCTTTGCCAGTTCTGATGAAAGGTCACAGACCTGAAACTTTAACTCTGCTTCTCTCTCCACAGATGCTGCCTGACCTGCTGAATATTTCCAGCACTTTCTGTTTTTATTATCAATTGTCATGCTTACAAGAAGTGTGATGATGAAAAATTATGGACTAAAACTGAAGAGTTATAAAAATTGACTGTGTCTTTTAAGAAGTGGACCTTTCTTTTAAAAAGTGAACAATGCTGCTAAAAGTGGCTGCTGGAGGTAAATGACCTGGCTTTTGTATATTCAAACTGTCTGACAGGGACAAAGGAACCTTCAAAGCTAAGAGGTGTCAATTGCACCATCCTATACCCATCATGAAACATTCCTGAATTGAATGGGTTCTTCTGAAACAAAGAAGGTGTGAAGTAGCCATATTCTAGGCTATTGCTGGCCTAGAAAGAAAATAAGATAGAAAATCCCTCTCTCCCAGCAGAGGCAAGATGTAGCAAATCTTTACCTTAAAAGGCAGCTCTAGAGAGAAAGAGAGAGAGAGAGAGAGAGAGAGAGAGTGACCCAGAAAGAATCATCACCAAACAGATTTTCCAGCTAAGGGACTGAGAGAAAATCCAGCAAGCCAGAAGGGATGTGCCCTGCTGTAGAATTCTGCATCTATACTTATACAGTAATGAATTAGAAGTGATCCACTATCTTCAACCGAACTTTCAACCAAGAGAGAAACCTTAGGCCTCCAATCAATGAGAACTTGACTTCCGAGAGAATTCAACAGGTTTACCGTAACCTCCGAAACCTACCCCCACTTACAACTGCTTACCCCTTTTCCTCTCTATCTGTCTCTTCTTGTGTGTGCGTGTGTGTGTGTAAGTGAGCGTGTGCGAGCGAATGCATAAATAGATGCAGTTGTGACAATTTCGGGTTAAGGCGTATTGATCAATAAATAATTGATTTCCTGTTTTAAAACCTACAAGAAAGCCTGTCGTTCTCTGTTTATTTGACAAATAAAAACAAAGGGGTTAAACTCTAAAAACAAAAAAATACTTGCTGTGGTCATGTGGGAGTTGACCAGCAGGAACCACCCAAACCCTTCACCATGTGGCCACAACACAATGTATTCCAGGATGATCCTGGAATAGTGAGCAGTTTTAGCAGGCAAGAGTAGGGCCCGATAGCATTTTATGCAGTCCAGCCAGATCTGTCATTGGATGGCTAAACCACTTGTCCACCATATCTATTCAAGTCTTCATCCCTTGGACCTAAGGGAGCACTGATATAAAGAAAGGGTGTTTATGTAAACAACTGCATTGTGCCATATATATATATATATATATATATAGAATATGGAAATGAGTGTTATAATATCGCAACTGAGTAAAGAATTGACTCTAGCTTTCATCTATCTGTATTGTCTTTCTAATTTTGCTTTCTGCCTTTCAGTTTCTATTGTCTGCATATATTGCTTTGTCCACCAGTGATGTCTCATTCTATGTTAGGGAAGAAAGTATCTTGCAACAAGAAGTCTCTGTGTCCTGACTCTTCCAAAAGTTTTGACAATAGATCCAAGTTAAATCTGTTAGAACTGGATGGAACTGGTTCCTTAAAGTCTCACAGAATTCTTCACAATGACACTTAATTCATTCAGAGTTTTGCACTTTGGGAATCAATGTTTATTTGTTATTTTATGCCATTTGTTTTTGTGGTCAATTCTTTTTTCTGGATGATTGAATTGAGCAAATTTCCTTTATTACATTTTTCTTTTTTACAGTTTCAGTAAGTAATCTGTTCCTGCAGCTATTCCACAATTATTACTTGTTTTGGGAATTCACCTGCAAGTGTTATCTTTTTGTACCTTGTGTCTCATATATCTGTCAGGATACAAAGAGATTAACTGTAGATGAGATCATTTTGTCACATTTTATACTGTGGCAGGATTTATGTTGTGACAGGTCTGAGAAAGGCCATAACACATGGGTGACAAAGGTGGAAGTGAGTTATAAATATTTCCTTCATGAGTGAAATAAATTTGGTATATTACACCCAGTTGTTGTATATTCTCCAGTAATTCTGTGTCAGAATAAAGAAATTGTCTTTTGGGAGAAATATTTATTCTATGTATTGCACTGCATTCAATTCTGAAAACTATACCTCAGGAGGGATATCTCAGCCTGGTTTCACCAGAATGATGGCAGGACTAAAAGGGTTAAATTATGAGGGCAGGTTGCATAGCTGAGGCTTGTATTCCCTTGAGTACAGAAGATTTTGGGGCATATAACTAAGAAGATTAAATGATTTGAAAAATAATTTCCTCTGGTAGAAGAGTCCAGAACAAAGGAGCATAATCTGACAATTAGAGCTAGGCCATTCAGGGATGTTGCCAGGAACCACCTTTTCACATAAAGGGTATGGAAATCTGGAACTGTCTCTCCCAGAAAGCTGTTGAGGCTAAATCAATTGAGAAATTCAAAACTGAGATTGATAGTTTTTTTTTTAGGCAAGAGTATTAAGGGATTTGGAATCAATGCGGGTAAATGGAGTTAAGATACAGATCAGGAATAATCTAATTGAATGGCGGACCAGGCTCGAGCGGCTGAATGGTCTACTCCTTTTCCTATGTTCCTGTGGACTCTATGTAAAGAAGTTACACATTAAAATGGGTCTGTTCCACATTATACATTTATCACATTGATGTCACATTTGTAAAAGTAACAGTGATAATTTTCCTATACAACATTGGGTATATCTTGCATCCTTTAATATTAATTACTAAAGTTCACCTATTTCTGTTCACTATTTATCTCATGCAGAATTCTCTACTGATGAGAAATCAGCATAAATCACAGTGCTCAGTACAGGAACCTGTGGCATGGAGTTTGCCAAATGAAAGGTTACAGGCATTTATCAGGGAGAGATTCGAAGTAACAAGAGAGATGCACACTCTTCTGTCCTCCAGCAGGTGAATGGACTTCCTGAAGAGACATCCTTCAGCATCAACCAGTGTCTACAGAAACAGGACCATCTAGATGATGGAGATGTCAGAGTGAGTTCTGTGCCAGCAACTGGCCCTGCACAAATACAAATAATTTCTGAAATTTCTTCCTGAAACTCTCTGCTTGCAACCCTCCCAATCAGTACACCACAGTACTGAAAAGACTCTTATCAGAGTCATAAATTACATCCTATATGACTGTGGCCATGTTGCACTATCCCTCTTCATCCTTCTCAACCTGTCTGGAGCCTTTGACGTGGTTGACCACACCATCCTCCTCCAATGCCTCACCACTGCCCTTGCCTATCTGTCCAGTCGTAACCGGTGAATCTCCTGCAATGGTTTATTTATTTATTTAGAGATACAGCACTGAAACAGGCCCTTCGGCCCACCGAGTCTGTGCCAACCATCAACCACCCATTTATACTAATACTACACTAATTCCATATTCCTACCACATCCCCACCTGTCCCTATATTCCCCTACCACCTACCTATACTCGGGGAAATTTATAATGGCCAATTTACCTATCAACCTGCAAGTCTTTGGCTGTGGGAGGAAACCGGAGCACCCGGCGAAAACCCACGCAGACACAGGGAGAACTTGCAAACTCCACACAGGCAGTACCTAGAATTGAACCCGGGTCTTGGAGCTGTGAGGCTGCGGTGCTAACCACTGCGCCACTGTGCCGCCCATCTCTTCCTTTTCCTGCAGAGTTATCTCCGGAGACCCCCAAGGATCTATCCATGCCCCCCTCCTATTTCTCATCTACATGCTGTCCCTTGATGGCACTACATGAAAACATGGGGCTGAATTTTCCCAGTTCTTTGAAGATGGACTGGGATGTGGGAGTGCTGGCAATATGTTGAGGGTAGGCTTTGTGGGGAGCCCAACATCTTTCCACCACCATGGCTTATTGCCAATGATGGGAACATGGGGTGGCTGACTGAGCCACTTAAAGACCCAGTTAAGGATCACTTCCCACCCCCGCGGGCATTTTGCCCATGTCGGGAGGGCCCACTGCCACCTGGGAAGACCACCTGGTAAACCCTGGTGACGTCCCAGCAGTTTCCTGGCGGTGGGGCCCTCCCTAAATGGCACTCTATGGCCCATGGAGGGGCCTTCCAGTGGCAATGATCACCCCTGCGCCTATCTCGTCACTGGTGCACGATGACCACCACTGCTCCATTGCTCCCCCCACCTCCCGTTGATCACCGGGGCATGCCTGCCTGTTCTCGGCTTCCCTAAATGAACCCAGAAGTCCTTGAGGGCACCTTGGCATTGAGGCACACTCAAGTGCTACAGCCTCAACAGTGACCCGCAACAGCGAAGTTCAGCCCATAATGTCAGGTTCCACATGTACTTTGATGACACCCAACTCTACCTCAGCATCATCTCTTTCAACCCATCCACTACTTCTGATTTGTCATGCTGTTTGTCCGACATCCCCTATTAGATGAGCAGAAAATTCATAGAATCATATAATCATAGAAAGTTTAAGGCACAGAGAACGTCCACTTGGCCCATCGTGTCTGTGCCGGCTGAAGAACAATCCACCTATTCTAATCCCACCTTTCAGCATTTGGTCCGTAGCCCTGCAGATTACAGCACTTGAGGTGCATATCCAGACTCTTTTTGAATGAGTTGAGGGTTTCTGCCTCAACAACTCTTTTAGGCAGTGAGTTCCAAACCCCCACCACCCTCTGGGTGAAAAGGTTTTTCCTCATCTCCCCTCTAATTTTTCTACCAATCACTTTAAATCTATGCCTCTTAGTCACTGACCTCTCTGTTAAGGCGAATAGGCCCTTCACCTCCACTCTATCCAGGCCCCTCAGCATTTGTACATTTCAATCAGATCTCCCCTTAGCCTTCTCTGTTCCAAAGAGAATAACCCCAGCCTATCCAATCTTTCCTCATAGCTGTATTTTTCCAGTCCTGGCAGCATCCTTGTAAATCTCCTCTGTACCCTCTCTAGTGCAATTACATCCTTTTTGTAATGAGGTGACCAGAACATAAGAAATAGGAGCAGGAGTAGGCCATTCAGCCCCTCAAGCCTGCCCCACCATTCAATAAGATCATGGCTGATCTGTCCCAGTCCTCAACACCTCTTTCGGGCCTGCTCCCTTGGCTCCCCGAGATTTCAAAAATCTATCTACCTCCTCCTTAAACACATTTAGTGACCTAGCCTCCACAACTCTCCGAGGTGGAGAATTCCAGAGATTCACCATCCTCTGAGAGAAGAAATCTCTTCGCATCTCAGTTTTAAATGTGTGACCCCTTATTCTGTAACTGTGTCCCCTAGTTGGAGATTCCCCCACCAGTGAAACATATTCTCAACATTACCCTGTCAAACCCCCTTAAAATCTTATATGTTTCAATAAGATCACTTCTCATTCTTCTAAACTCCAATGAATAAAGACCTAACCTGTTTAGCCGTTCTTGATAAGTCAACCCCTTCATCCCAATAATCAGCCTAGTGAACCTTTTCTGAACTGCCTCCAATGCGAGTGTATCGTTCCTTCAATACGGGGACCAAAACTATATGCACTACTGCAGGTGTGGCCTCACCAACACCCTGTACAGTTGTAACAAGACTTCCCTATTTTAAAACTCTAACTCCCTAGCAATAAAGGCCAAAATTCCATTTGCCTTCCAATTACTTGCTGCACCTGCATGCTAACTTTTTATGTTTCATGTACAAGAACGCCCAGATCCCTCTGTACTGCAGTATTTTGTAGTCTTTCTCCATCTAAATAATAATCTGCCTTTTTATTCTTCCTACCAAAGTGGATGACCTCACACTTTCCTACAGTGAACTCCATCTGCCAAATTTTTGCCCACTCACTCAACCTATCTATATCCCTTTGCAGATTCTTTGTGGCCTCATCACAACATGCCTTCCCACCTATTTTTGTATTGTCAGCAAATTTGAATACATTACACTCTGTCCCTTCCTCCAAGTCATTAATATAGATAGTAAATAGTTGAGGCCCTAGGACCGATCCTTGTGGCACCCCACTAGTTACGGCTTTCCAACCTGAAAAAGACCCATTGATCCCAACTCTCTGCCTTCTGTGTGTTAGCCAATCCTCAATCCATGCCAACACATTACCCCCAATACCCTGAGCTCTTATTTTATGCAATAACCTTTTATGTGGCACCTTACAAACACCTTCTGAAAATCCAAATACACTACATCTACCGGTTCCCCTTTATCCCCTCTGCTTGTTATATCCTCAAAGAACTGTAACAAATTTGTCAAACATGATTTCCCTTTCATAAAACCATGTTGACTCTGTTTGATTGCATTATGTTTTTCTAAATGTCCTGCTATTTCTTCTTTCATAATGGACTCTAGCATTTTCCCAATGACAGATGTTAAGCTAACTGGTCTGTAGTTTCCTGCTTTCTGTCTCCCTCCTTTCTTGAATAAGGGTGTCACATGAGCTTTGATATATTATGACTAATGCCTCCACTATCTCTGCAGCCACTTCTTTTAAAACCTTTGGATGCAAGCCATCAGGTCCTGGCGACTTGTCTGCCTTTAGTCCCAACAGTTTGTCAGGAACTGCACACAGTATTCAAGTTGTGGCCTAACCAATGAGTTATACAGTTCCAGCATAACCTCCCTGCTCTTATATTCTATACCCTGGCTAATAAAGGAAAGAATTCCATATGCCTTCTTAATCACCTTATCAACCTGCCCTGCTACCTTCAAGGATCTGTGGACATTCACTCCAAGGTCCCTCACTTCCTCTACACTTCTCAGTATTTTCCTATTAATCGTGCATTCACTTAGCCTTGTTTGACCTCCCTAAATGCATCACCTCACACTTCTCCAGGCGGAATTCCATTTGCCACTTTTCTGCCCATCTGATCAGATCATCAATATCTTCCTGCAGCCTACAGCAATCCTGTCTACCACACGGCCAATCTTTGTGTCGTCTGCAAACTTCTTAATCATGCCCCCTACATTTACGTCCAAATTGTTAATATATACCACAAAAATCAGGGGATCCAGTACTGAACCCTGCGCAACGCCACTGGAAACAGCCGTCCAGTCGCAAAAACACCCGTCAACAATTATCCTTTGTTTCCTGCCACTGAACCAATTTTGTATCCGCCTTGTTGCATTTCCCTGGATCCCATGGGATTTTATTTTTTTATCCAGTCTGCCATGTAGGACCTTGTCAAAAAACTTGCTAAAATCCATGTAGACCACATCAATGGCACTACTCTCATATACCTTCCTTGTTACTTCTTCAAAAAATTTGATCAAGTTGGTCAAACAAGATCTTCCCTTAACAAATCCATGCTGACTATCCTTGATTAATCTGTGCCTTTTTAAGTGACACTTTATCCTGTTTCTCAGAATATATTTTGATAGGGTTCCCACTACTGACGTTAGACTGACTGGCCTGTAATTATTCGGTCTATCCCTCGTTCCATTTTTAAACAGAGGTACAACATTAACAGTTCTCCAATCCCCCGGCACCACACCTGTATCCAGTGAGGACTGGAAAATGATTGTCAGACCTTCTGCTATTTCCTCTCTTGTTCCTTTGAACAGCCTAGGGTACATTTCATCCGGCCCTGATGTTTTATCAACTTTCAAGGATGCTAATCCCATTAATACTTCCTCTCTCCCTATGTTTATCACATCCAATACTTCACACTCCTCCTCCTTAACTACAATATCTGCATTGTCCCCCTCTTTTGTGAAAACAGATGCAAAGTATTCATTAAGAACCATATCAACATCTTCCGCCCCTACACATAGGTTACCTTTTGGGTCTTTTATGGGCCCTACTCTCTCCTTAGTTATTCTCTTACTTTTAATGTATTGATAAAACATCTTTGGGTTCACCTTGATTTTGCTTGCCAATATTCTTTCATGCCCTCTCATTGCTTTCCTAATTTCCTTTTTGATTTCACCTCTCCACTTTCTATACTCCTCTCAGCTTTCTGTAGTATTGAGTTCTCGGTGTCGGACATAAGCTTTCCTTTACTGCCTTATCTTACCCTGTAAGCTCCTTGACATCCATGGGACTGTAGATTTGGCTGTCTCACCATTTTTCTTTGTGCAAACATGTTTACTCTGAAAAAATATTGGAAAGACTGCAGCCGTTGTCCATGAACTCTGCCACAAACTCCATTCCTTAGCCACTGACTCTATCACCCTCCACGAACACTTTCTGATGCTGAACAGACCGTTCACAACTTTGGCATCCTACTTGACTCTGAGCTGAGTTTCCGAACCATCTCCATCACCAAGTTCGCCTACTTCCACCTCCATATCATTACCTGTCTCTGCCCCTATCTCAGCTCATTTTCTGCTGAAACCTTCATCAATGTCTTTGTTACCTCTTAGCTGACAATTCTAATGCTTTCCTAGCCGGCCTCCTACCTTGCACCCTCTGTAAACTCAAAATCATCCAAAACTCAGTTGCCCATATCCCAACTTACATCAAGTCCTATTCACCCATTATCCCTGTGCTTGCTGAACTATGGTTTGGCAACACCTCAATTTTAAAATTCTCATCTTTGATATTAAATCCCGACATGATCTCGACACTTCCTATTTCTGTAACTTCCTGCAGCCCTACAACCCCCCAAGATAGCTGTGCTCCTTCAATTCTGGCCTCTTGCACATCTACAATTTTCATCGACCCATCATTGGTGGCCGTGTCTTCAGCTGCCTAGGCCTTAAGCTGGAGAATTCCCTCTTTATGCTTCTCCAGCTCACCACCTCTCTTTCCTCCTTCAAAATGCTCCTTAAAGACCTAGTTCTTTTCTGTCCTCATATCTCCTCATGTGTCTCAGTGTCAGGCATTGTTTAATAGCATGCTTATGATTTAACTTGCAACATTTTATTATGTTAAAGATGCTATATAAATGCAAGTTGTTGTTATTGCTGTTGTTGAGATAAGGGCCTCCTGAAAAGAAATGACTCTGCCTACCACCTGCACCCTGATGTCGGCCTGGACTGTCTGGTTTTCTGATCCTCACGCCTTGCCATCTACTTTTTCCTCCTGCTACTTCCTGACTTCCTTCTGCCTCTAACAAACTTCCATCGTGAATAATTGGCCATATTGTCCAACAAACAGCATGCTGAAACAATTTTGGCAATTTTCAGAAAATAATATGGTAAGGAAACATCTTTGCTATCCAAGTATATAACTGTTGCATTGGCACTCCAGAGGTTTGTGCATGACAGCTCAGCTCAGACAGCTAACGTTGTACCATTGTTTAAAAAGGGAGAAAGGAATAGACCAAGTAAGTGCAGGCCAGTCAGCCTAACCTCGGTGGTGGGAATATTATTGGAAAAAATTCTGAGTGACAGTGTTACGACCAGGTGAAAAAGGTGTCTAGGTGTCTCTTTCAGCCTTCACCTGGTCTTACTGTAACATGATTTAATTTTTAAGCACACTGTGTTTTGAGCTCTCCCTTAATGTGCACTGAGTTCAAAAAAACTTAGTGACATCATGGGAAATCTGTAAGCTGATTGGTTAGTAAGTAACAGCTCTTATTGCCTGTAAACAGCTAAAAAAAATCAGAAAAAAAGTTATTTTCTTCTTAAACCCGAAAATAGCTACCTTGTGAGTGGTAAGGTTAGTACTAGTAAGGGTGCAGTTAGTGTAATTTAGTAATAATTAATAAAAGTTGTACTATTTGGATAGAGAGTCAGGCTGTGAGTTGTGTGTGAGGGATTTTACTGACCAAGGGAAGAAAGTGCTCTTGGGTCTCTTCCTTTCTTTTTTGCTTTTTCAGCCTCCACAGTACAGGGGAAGAAGCTGATTGGCAAGTAATTATCTATGTATTGAGAAGGGCAGTGGTGGCGAGAGATACAAACCGGTGGCAGAGAGCCCCTTCTACCTGTCTCTACCTGTCAGAGCATAAATGTGATGTCACAGGAAAACAGGTAGGTGATTGGTGGGTATCTCTTCCATGTCTCTCTTTGCTCACAGGTATCTGTCCAGATTCCACTGCACTCCCCTGCAACACTTCAACTAGGTGAGACATCGCCCTCACTGTCCCTCTGCCCTTTTTGGGACTTGCTTTGTCCCCTCAGGTTTCTGTAAATGCTGTTAGCAGCCCTGGTAGGGTGCTCCTTTTGTCGGCATGTACATAGGAGGGAGTGGGGTCTAATTTTCCCAGCATTTCAGGGTTGGCTGATGGGACAGTAGGGGGTTTCATTTGGGAATCCTCCCGGCCCTCCTTTAATCTATCCTCACTATCCTTTTCATCCCCTTCCTCCCTAACTGTCTGCCAGACTTGTGTTTGTCTGTACCCTTTTGTTTCGGCAGAGGTCCCTCACAATTCACCAGCCCTCTGCTGGAGAGTCCCCAAAAGCCAGTAGAGGAATTAGGGATGCAGATTTCACTGCAGGTTGGGGTGTCCCCTCAACCTAGCACAAATGGCAACTCCTACAGAACTCCACCACATCTTTGTGGAGTTTTGGCCAGTCAAACTGCTGTCATATGCGGGCTTTGGTTTTTCGTACACCGACATGTACAGCCATTGTAAACTCATGGGTCCTTTTTAATATTTCTCTCCAGTACCTTTGTGGCACCACTAACTGGTGAGCTAACTGGTCCACTCTTTGTCATCAGGTCTGTTATGAGAACTCCACTTTCTCATCAGCACCTCATTCTTTACATAGTAGCAATCAGGGACTCCCTCTGCTTCAGTTTCAGTTTGGGCAGCCTGTGCTAACTTCCTTAATACTGGGTCAGCTTGCTGAGCCTCAACTAGGGAAGATTCGTTTAACCTATTCACATCCTCTAACTCCCCAAAGAAAGTTTCAGACAATCAGGCAGCATGGTCATTTATCTGCAGTGCCCCTTCAGTCTCCTCTGGGGGAGCTGGTTTGGCCATGGCCTGAGTCACTACACAATCGGGGGAAATGCAGGGGACCGTCTCCTGCCACTGCCCTGTCTCTCTGACCTCTTCGGTCTCTCTACCACTATGGGGAGGCTACCACCTTTGCCCCCACCAGATCATTACCTAGGAGCAGGTCGACCCGTCCACAGGCAAACTAGGAACAATTCCTACGGTCACCGGTCCCAAAACTAGGTCACACTCAAAGTGCACCTGACGTAAAGGTACGAGTGTACACTGCCCTCTGATACCATTCACTATCATTCTCATGTTTATTGCACTCTCTGGGGGAAAGGTGATGCCTTTTCCCAGCAAAAGGGATCTGGTGGCCCCTGTATCCCTGAGTATGACGATGGGCTTGCTGGCCCCACTCGAGGGATATGGGGTTATTTTCCCTTCAGATACAAAATCCTGATAACCTTCAGGGATATTGTTCAATATTCCCGCACCAGCAGCTGTATTTTTCTTGGGTCTTACTGCTGTTGCAGTTAAAGCCACAGTCTGCTCTACTGTGCTTTCCATCAAGGTCCTGACCTCAGCACTGGTCGGGTGCACACTGATTAACCCTACAGGCTTTCCCCATAGTTTCCAGCAGTCAGCTGTGAGGTGACCTGCTTTGTTACAGTGGAAACACACAGGTCTCCGGGTCTTACTCCGGCTCCCAGCAGTATCTTTTTTGACTTGAGGAGGGCACCCTGTGTGTCCAACTTTCCTCTTTGTCCCAGGATCGTTTGGGCTCCTATTACCTTTCCACCTCTTTTCATTTTCGGGGTTTTGAGTGTGACTAGGAAAGGTTTTTCCTTGGGGTACGGATTTGTATATGAAAGTTAAACTCATCAGCCAGAATTGCAGCTTGCCTCGCATTTTGCGCTTTCCTTTCCTCCACATAGATTTTTTATAGAAAGAGGGAGAAAGTTTTTAAATTTCTTGAGAAGAATCACCTTTAAGGGCACTTTAAGTGTTTCCGGAGGGTTCGGAATTTCTGGTGGTACGCTTCCGGTACTGGCTCATATGCCCCGAGGATAACAATTTTAGTCAATTCATAGTCTGATGAATTTTCATCTGGCAATGGTGAATAAACCTCATGGGCTTTTCCTGTTAGCTTGCTTTGTAGCAGCCGTGTCCAGCTATCAGCCATCCATTTCAACTGTCTAGCAAGCTTTTCAAAAGTGACAAAAATTGCTTCCACATCTCCCTCATTGAACTTTGGGATCAATTGGGAGAACTTTAAGAGCTCAGCACATGGTCCTGAGTTAAGTGCAGCTTCCATATTGGCCATGCTTTCACTGGGGTTACCATGTCACTCCTAGCTAATTCAAGCCGCCTGAGCTTCCTTTCCTCCTGCTCCTTCTGGAAAATTCTTACACTTTCTCTCTCCTGTCTGTCTTTCTTTCCCTTCTCTCTCTTTTTCTTTCTTTTCTCTCTCACTCTCTTTTTCTCTCCTTTTCCCTGTCTTCCAATTCAATTCTCCTCTGTTCTAATTGTATTTTTGCTAATGTTACCCAGTCTGAGTCTAACTCCAACCCTGTCTCTGACTATTCAGATTTGAGTGAAAAATGGTTGGCCACAAGTCTTAGGAGTTCGGATTGCTTAGCTTTCACATGGAAAGTGATCCCACACTGTCCAGCTACAATACTCAACTCTTCCATAGATAGGGCCTTTAACTTATCCCAAATTACTTTGCCCTGACATGGGAAGGTACTGGCCTCGGATGTGGACATGTTAGTATTTGAGCAACACAAACCACAAGAAAACCTGTATTGAAGTTTTTTTTTGCTTGGGATCAATTTGGTTTCCCACTTCCAATTTCTTGTTTGTGGGTAAAATGCCAGACTAGAGCCCCCAAATTTGTTATGACCAGGTGAGGAGGGGATCTCAGGCTCCCCTTTTGCCCCTTCTGTGGTTTGACTGCAACAGTGTTTATGTTTTATAACACAGAGATTAAACTTACATCTCAGTGAGCACTTACTCCAGTTCCTCTAATCTAATTGCAAATGAACCAATCAGACAGGTTTTCTTGAGTTTAAAGAGGAAAGATGAAAGTTTATTAACCTTATCACTCTAAACTGGTTAAAATTACTAAAATACATATGTATCCACAGCCTACATTCATACAAGAGCCCCCCACACAAACAAATAGATTACAGAGGGATAAACAGAATTGGGAGGTTGGAGTAGAGTCTGTAAAAAATGGAATTTACATATTGAATCTCAACTCCAGAGTTCTTAGTTGCAATTGTAGTCCTGAAGTCCTCGCTGGGCCATGTGCATGGTTTGGGCTTACTTCTCAGGTTCTGGAAGGCAGAGGAAGGGCTTTATCCTTGTCCCCTAGTTACTGGCTGTTCTGGCTGTAGGTTTGAGGTTGAGTAGTTGCAGCCGAAGCTTCTCTGGGATTTTACTGGAGAGAGGGAGAGAGGAGGGAGATGTTCCCTCGCTGGATTTCAGTTACTGTCTGCCTTTTGAGACCACGTCTTTGTGTTTGAATGAGAATCTTCTGGAATGATCTCTAAAATTCAAGGCTCTCCCTCCAGGCTATCCAGACATACTTGGTGGGGGTGTTAGCTCTTTCAAATTCAATGGGTGTCGATAGCTTTTGACGATCAACATTAACAAGGCTATCTCAGATAAATGAATCAGAGAGCACCCCATTATTCTGGCTGGGCTGAGTTATAATCACATCTGTCTCCAGCCTAATCCTTTTTTTCCATATGCAAATTGTGCGTGGCCATCTTGGCTGCTAGCTGTTCTGTTTTAAAAGTTATTTGTAACAATTTCCAGTAAAAGTCTCAGGCAAAGTTCCACATGATGAAATTAATATTTCCACTTGGCATGTGGGGTTTTCTTCACAGTACAAAAACAGGAACGTTGTGATATACCTGTATGAAACACTGGTTTGGCCTCAACTGGAGTATTATGCCCAGTTCTCGGGACCACACTTTCAGAAGGATTTTAGAGAGAGTGAAGAAAAGATGTACAAGAATAATTTCAGGAATGAGGAACTTCATTTATGGATAGGTTTGTAGAGCTGGTTCTGTTCTCCTTAGAGAAAAGAAGATTAAGAGGAGATTTGATAGAGGTGTTCAAAATCATGAGGGATCTGGACAAAGTAGATAGGGAGAAACTGTTCCCATTGGCTGAAGGATCCAGAACCAGAGATCATGAATTTAAGGTGATTGGCAAAAGAAGCACAGCGACATGAGGAAAAACTTTTTTATGCAGAATGTTTTTAGGAACTGGAATGCACTGCCTGAGAGTGTGGTGAAGGCAGATTCAATTGAGCCTTCAATGGCGAACTAGATAACTATCTGAAGAGAAAGGATTTTGCAGAGAGTCGGGATGGGTATGATGGGCTGAATGGCCTCCTTCTGTGCTGTAACCATTCTATGAGTTTATGATAAATTGCTGAGCTCAGTTGCATAGCAGTTCACACTGAGTGACACTACTCAGTGACTAATTATTTTGTTCAGCTTCAGCCTTGCCAGACACTCTCCTTAGTCAGTAACAGTTTAGTTGCACCTTGCATGGAAACATGTCACCCTGAGAGTGGCTGATCGCCATAATGATCAGCTACCACTGCCCTCAATATTTACTTGTTGTAGTCTTCTCCATCATAGCCCAAAATTACATTTTCCCCATTGGAATAAATTTTACGATTTAGTACTCCCAATGTAAAGCTTGATTGATTAAAATGCATATCAGGAATTTGAATGTGAACCAATTAATGGCCTGCACAGTTTTCCATCAAATAAATTCACAATGGATGGTGACATGTCTCGACACTACACGCACACCTGCATATCATAGATGCTCAGGAAGGTGACATATCAGTCGGAATTTTACCTTGGGCAGCAGGCCCCCATCCACCGGCCAGAAAGTCGGGGCGAGCCTGCCTCCACTGAGCCTGGAAGCCATACAGTGCTTTTATGTGGCCCAGACCCTTAATTGGCCTCAGGCGTGACTTCCATCCCTTTGAGGCAGGAACACCCACCTCCAAGAGCGTTGGCCAATCAGCAGACTGGCAGCACTCTGTCCCATTAGCGCCACTGGGAGCAGTGGCCACTGCTGGGATTGCACCCAGGGAGAGGAGCAACAATGGAGGAGGCCCTGGAATCAAGGTAAGTGTTTGGGGCCTCACCGGGGACAATCGGCCAAGCCCCGGCAAGGCAAGGTTGGTGGGGAATGTGCTGCAGTGACAGTGGCTTGTGCCATGGGGGGCCATCCATGGGGCTCAGAGTGCCCATTCAGGAGGACCCCCTCCCCACCCGCCCAGCCCCCAAGGAGCCACCAGGATTTACTAAGTGGCCTCCTGGGGGTCCTGAACTGCCTGCCAGTGCTGGTAATATACCAGCAGCGGCAAGAGGAGGGCATTAAGTCGCAATTAATTGTCCTGTCATGCAGGCCCCCACCAGCCAAGAATGAGGCACATTAATTTCGCCACATGGACATTAAACTTCAAATTGTTGCTGGGAAGAAGAGAAGTGACAAGGGGTTGGTTACCTGGCCCTTGGCTGGAAAGACATTTTTGCATATTAACAGACAGTACTTGGAACAAAGGAGCTAGCCCCTTCTCCAATACAATCCACAAACAGATGTGGTCAAACCAGTTAGTCACATGACTAATCTGCTTGGCAGTCTGGGTTTCTTCTGAATTTTACAGTTTTGAACTGAGAGCCTACAGAAAGCTGTTTGCTCCTGGATTGAAAAGACCTCTCCTGACTGGCTCGCCACAACCTCTCCTGTCTGCTCCCATCTCTTTCTCACAGAACTCCAAAACCCACTGAAGACACATGAACCAAGAGAGAAAAGTCTCCAACATTGAGCAAGGTTTAAGAAGAATACTGGGCCCCAATGAAAAGCAGGACTTACCTGCAATCAAGGACTCTACAGCGAGCTTGAAGCACAGTAACAAAAAAAAACACCCTTCAGATATTGCCTCACACTTTTCCACTTTATTTTCTTCTGCTCTTTTCTGTCTCTATCTGCATGTGTGTATTGCGTATGCATGCTAGCATGGGCGCGTCATGTATCCATGGGCATTGACTGAACTAGAGTTAAGTGCATGTTAATAAATTTCAATCTTCTCTAAACCTAAGAAAACCTGTGTGTGCGCTGTTTTATTTGCCGTATAATTATAAAGTGGTGAACAAGGATTCACCAAGGGGGAGCTAAAAACACGGTGTGTTTAAGATTAAACTGTGTTACAGTAAGACCAGGTGAAGGCTGAAAGGGAACCCTAGACCTCTTTCTCACCTGGTCATAACAGGCCAGTTAAGGGCCTTAATTGGCCTGGGGCAGGTGGGCTGTTTCTCACCGCTGCCACCAGTTGTAAAATTGCAGTAAGGGTAGGAAGGTAACAGGAATGGCTCCCCCCACCTTCCACTCAATATTACGTACCCCCCCCCCTCGCCTCCAGCCCGCTCTTGCAGGAGGCATAAAATTCGGGCCATGATATGGAACTACCAAGGCAAGCCTACTGTTATGACTGACCTTCAGGACAAAACTCCCAATCAAAATATACGATTCTGATTGTGGTGGGAGAAACGCACCATTGATTCAGTCCCGTCCTTCCACAGATCGCGTAACATATCACTTTAAACTTTCCAAATTAAAGAAAGACCCAGCCAAATTGTACCATCTATTCACACCTGAATGAGGCTAACCAAACCAGGTGTCTTTATATCGACAAATTAACTGTTTAATTAGAAAAACTAAATTCTTAAACACTAAGTTATAAACAACATTTAAAGTAGAAAAAAATAGAGTCCTTGCATATACACACCTTCCAATGTAGAATAGTCCAAGATTGCTTGAAGTCCTCACAGCTGTCTGAGGCCAATTAAGGTTCTTCAACAGTAGAACAGTCCGTAGTCTAATTCAGTGGTTGGATTGATGCTCTTAGTTTCCAGCAATGAATTTCAACAATTACAGTTCATTAGTTAAAGGAATTTGGTTATTTTCTTTTAGGAAATTAATCTGGCTTGACATCAGAATCCTTAGAGTATAATAAATAAGGTTTAAATAAACTGAGAGAGAGCTCTCATTTCCTTCAGTATATGCTGGTCCAGCTGTCTGTCTCTGTCCCTGTCAAAAAACAGTTTATCAACTAGTTTCAAACATCAATCGGCAACAATGTATCTCGTATCTTTGGTCCTGAGTGGGTGTATCCTATGGGAATGAGAATGCACTCTTTGAATCACAGTCTCTGGAGCTTGTTGCCTTAAAGCAGTACATAGAACATGGAACATAGAACAGGACAGCACAGTACAGGCCCTTCGGCCCACAATGTTGTGCCGAACCTTTAACCTATTCTAAGATCAAACTAACTACCTACCCTTCATTCTACTATCATCCATGTACCTATCCAAGAGTCTCTTAAATGCCCCGAATGTATCTGCTTCTACTACCACCGCTGGCAGCGCATTCCACGCACCCACCACTCTCTGTGTAAAGAACCTACCTCTGACATCTCCCCGAAACCTTCCTCCAATCACCTTAAAATTATGCCCCCTGGTGATAGCCCTTTCCACCCTGGGAAAAAGTCTCTGGCTAGCCATTCTATCTATGCCTCTCATCATCTTGTACCCCTCTGTCAAGTCACCTCTCATCCTTCTTCGCTCCAATGAGAAAAGCCCTAGCTCCCTCAATCTTTTTTCGTAGGACATGCCCTCCAGTCCAGGCAGCATCCTGGTAAATCGCCTCTGCACCCTCTCTAAAGCTTCCACATCCTTACTATAATGAGGCGACCAGAACTGAACACAATATTCCAAATGTGGTCGAACCAGGGCCTTATACAGCTGCAGCATAACCTCGCGGCTCTTAAACTCAATCCCCCTGTTAATGAAAGCCAACACACCATACGCCTTCTTAACAACCCTATCAACTTGGGTGGCAACTTTGAGCGATCTATGGACATGGACCCTAAGATCCCTCTGTTCCTCCACACTACCAAGAATCCTGTCTTTAAGCCTGTATTCCGCACTCAAATTCGACCTTCCAAAATGAATCACTTCACACTTTTCCAGGTTGAACTCCATCTGCCACTTCTCAGCCCAGCTCTGCATCCTGTCAATGTCCTGTTGCAACCTACAACAGCCTTCCACACTATCCACAACTCCAGCAACCTTCGTGTCATCGGCAAACTTGCTAACCCAGCCTTCCACTTCCTCATCCAAGTCATTTATAAAAATCACAAAGAGCAGAGGTCCCAGAACAGATCCTTGTGGAACACCACTGGTCACCGAGCTCCATGCTGAATACTTTCCATCTACTACCACCCTCTGACTTCTATGGGCCATCCAATTTTGTATCCAGACAGCCAAATTTCCCTGTATCCCATGCCTCCTTACTTTCTGAATGAGCCTACCATGGGGAACCTTATCAAACGCCTTGCTAAAATCCATATACACCACATCCACTGCTCTTCCTTCATCAATGTGTTTTGTCACATCTTCAAAGAATTCAATAAGGCTTGTGAGGCATGACCTGCCCCTTACAAAGCCATGCTGACTGTCTCTAATCAAACCATGCTTTTCCAAATAATCATAAATCCTGTCTCTCAGAATCCTCTCCAATAATTTTCCCACTACTGACAAAAGACTGACTGGTCTATAATTCCCAGGGTTATCCCTATTCCCTTTCTTGAACAAGGGAACAACATTTGCCACCCTCCAATCATCCGGTACTACTCCAGTGGACAGTGAGGACGCAAAGATCATCGCCAAAGGCGCAGCAATCTCTTCCCTCGCTTCCCGTAATATCCTTGGGTATATCCCGTCTGGCCCCGGGGACTTATCTGTCCTCATATCATTCAAAATTTCCAGCACATCCTCCCTCTTAACCTCAACCTGTTCGAGCATATCAGCCTGTTCCACGCTGTCCTCACAAACGACCAGGTCCCTCTCACTAGTGAATACTGAAGCAAAGTATTCATTTAGGACCTCCCCTACCTCCTCCGACTCCAGGCACAAGTTCCCTCCACTATCCCTGATCGGCCCTACCCTCACTCTGGCCATCCTCTTGTTCCTCACATAAGTGTAGAACGCCTTGGGTTTTCCTTAATCCTACCCGCCAAGACTTTTTCATGTCCCCTTCTAGCTCTCCTAAGTCCATTCTTCAGTTCCTTCCTGGCTACCTTGTAACCCTCTAGAGCCCTGTCTGATCCTTGCTTCCTCAACCTTAAGTAAGCTTCCTTCTTCCTCTTGACTAGCTGTTCCACCTCTCTTGTCATCCAAGGTTCCTTCACCCTACCATCCCTTCCCTGCCTCATCGGGACAAACCTATCCAGCAGTCGCAGCAAGTGCTCCCTAAACAACCTCCACATTTCTGTCGTGCATTTCCCTGAGAACATCTGTTCCCAATTTATGCTCCCCAGTTCCTGCCTAATAGCATTGTAATTCCCCCTCCCCCAATTAAATATTTTCCCACCCCGTCTGCTCCTGTCCCTCTCCATGTACTGCTCCTTTTCAGCCTTAAAGGCACACTGCATTCTTACTGGAAAAAATAACTACAGGATCAAAATTGCAGTGGGGGTAGGAAGGCAACAGGAATGGCACCCCCCCCCCCCCCCCCCCCCCCCCCACCTTTCACTCAATTTTACACCCCCACCCTTCGTCTCCAGCCTGCTCCTGCAGGAGGCATAATATTCCAGCAATGATATAGAACTACCAAGGCAAGCCTACCCAATTAGGTCCACATACACATGACACAAAGTGTTATTGGGCAATGTGTTGCACATTTACTGTTGGCCCAGGCTCAGACTTCACATCTCTTTCATTACTGACAATGCATGTTCATCATGCAGGCTGTAAGCTGCAATTCCAAATTGAAAACATTGAAACACTCAGCTCTTCAATAAGCTCCAGACGTAATGGTCTGAATTTTACCAATCAGGCAGACAACCCGATGTCAGGGGATATTTAGATTGGCTGCAAGCGGGCAGTGGGACCTCCTCTGTAATTTTATGAGGAAGTGTCAATTAAGGACTGGCAGGCAGGGGAACTGGCCAATTAAGGGTCATAGTGCCAGCAGCTCACTGTGAGTTGCCATTTTTAAAGGCTCATGTGCAGCATTCAGACAGACTGCAGACATAGGCTACAAAGGAACAACAGAAGCAGTGGAGGAATAACTTTATCACAAGGAAGGGTCGCTCTATGATTCAGTGACATCTCCCAGAGGTGCTCCTGCACGTAGTAAGAGAAAGGAGAGGTGTTCTGTTTCCCACAGAAGGGATGAGGAGGCCAGCAAACTTAATGAGGAAGGCATGGCTGGAGGTGACAGAGATAGTCAGCAGCTGAGGAGTGGTTGCAAGTACCTGGATCCAGTGCAGGAAGATATTTAATGGCCTGCTGTTGTCTGGAAAGGTGAGTGGCATTTTGAATTGCAAACTGGAAGCCCAGCATGGATATCGCTGAAGGCGAGGCAAGTGTGGAAACAATGGAGTAAAGCAATGGTTGTGTCCATCATTCCCTTGACCATGTGTGGCCTGTGGCACCTGTGTGGGCCTTTAACACCACTGGAAACCCCTGACCCAAGGGGAGGCAACAGGAGTTGGTTGAAGGAGCAGCTCTTTCACTTAAATCATGTCTCTCCGGCAGGTACAGCAGCAAATAAGGAACAGACCAGGGTATGCAACACCATCTCAGGACACTGTGTCACTTCATTGCAGCACACCCTCCACCAGCACAGATACACTCACATCACTGGGCTTTGTTGTGCATGTAGAACAGGTGGCGTAATCTGGTGAGCTTGACGCAGACATGCAGAAGGAGGTAACGGAGGCAGTGACAGCTGCATCCACTTCCCCTCGGGGGAATGAGGAGAGGCCCAGCGATGCTCATCTTCATACAGATGGTGAGTTTTGTGTGTCATCATCAATCGGTGTGAAATGTGTGAACATCTGTTGGAGTTTCCAGAGGCAGTGCAGTCCCATGTGCAAATGATGGAGGAGTCCATCCATGCCATCAGTGGTGCCATTTCTCATGCATGAGAGCAGGTGTCCTCCATTGAGAGAGTGGTTACCTTCATGGAGAGACACATGGAGCATAACACTGAGTGGGTGCGGGGGTGTGCACAGACGTCCATAGCATGGCCTCATCCATGAGATGTATGGAGCAGTGGGTGGGTGAAATGGGCCAGTCATGCATCTCCCTGTTGCCAGAAGCGGAACCACTCCAGGCAACCACGGGAATGCATGTGGGGCCTGAAAGTGCTAAGGAGAATCAGGTTGAAGGCAATGGGATCGCCTATCAAGGCACTTTGATCGATGAAGGCAGATCCTTGGCCCCCTTGACAGTGACACCAACACTGCATGCTGGTGACTGGTGACTGATGACTGAGGCAGCCCCTGCACAGGTACAGATGGCCCTGAATATGCCGTCCCCAGTAGTGCTCAGGCCCCCAGAGAATGCAGGCCACAGCCATCTCATGTACCGGAGCCAAAAAGGCAGCAGCCTGTCCTACATCAACTCCAGGCACAGGGAAAGCACCCTGTAGGACTTACCATAAACAAGCACGTAAATGTATGGACTAGCTCTTGGGGTTTCACTGGGTGATAGTTATGTGAGTTAAAGGTCTTGACATGCATTTTATAATGACTTGTATACTTACTTTTGTGCACCAATTGATGGTGACCAAATGTAGAATTAAATTTATGGACTGTGTGTCAAGGTGAGGACCTCATGAAAGGTCAGCAAGGCCACGTCTGAGAGAGAACTTCTTGTTTCAGTGGCCCCTTGCACTTGTCCTCTTGTGAAGCATCTGCTGATCAGAGTTGAGAGTCTCCCTGCCATGCATGTCACTGTCTGATGAGTTGTGCCCCGCAGTGCCATCTTCATCAGCTGGGGCCTATTGAGGTGCCTCATGCTTATTCGCCTCCTCTGAGGATGTCACTCACTCAGTGCTCTCCTCCAGCTCCAGCGCTACTCCCCTTTATGAAGCGCCAGGTTGTACAATGCGCATATTGCTCTATTGGGGCATCTAAACCGCATCTTCAAAAGGCCAATGGCCTGCTCAATGGTAGCCTTTGTTGTCATATGGCAGAGGTTGCCCAATGTCCTCTGCCAGTGTTTTGGGCCTGAATAGCTGCGGCAATTGGGACTGTCTAAGGACGTAGGAGTCATGGCAGCTTCCTGGAAACCCCGTGCCCACCTGCATGTAGACGACTTGAATGTTGAAGGAGTGGAACCTCTTCTTGTTCACAAAACTGCCTGGCTGCTCTGAAGGAGCTCTGATGGCCACATGAATACAGTCAATGATGGCCTGCAGCTGGGGAAATCCAGCCATGGCCCCGAAGCCGACTGCCCTCTCGGCCTGACTGGTTGATCAGTTGTGAACTTGATATATTGCCCAGCCTGACAGTACTTGGCATTCGTGACCTTCTTTATGCATTGATAAGCTGTTAACTGAGAGATGCCACATAAGATTTCCAAACGATCCTTGGAATGAACCACAGGTGGAAACATTGAGTGGCGACGTCACTTTTAACGCAACAGGCATTGGGTGTCCGCCACTTCCCAATAGCATCAACTCCTCCTCCAGCTTCGTCACCTCTTCCCTGGATAGATACAGTCTTGGTAGACATTTGTGCTAGGACAGCTCAATCAAACTGAGCGTCTGGTGCTGTGAGCTGTGTAGCACCTTCTGTGACGATGATGCTACTCCCTTACCCCCACGTGCCCTCACATTCATGTAAAATGACTTCCTCAAGGAGATCTCATAGCTGCTACACAATCATTCCATGTGGCTGCATCCCCTTCTCTGTGCCAGTCTCCTCTTCACTGGAGGAGTCAAAGTCTGAAAGCATTGATCCCAAAGACAAATGAAGCCTCCACTGCAATGAGCCTCTCAAGAACCTTGTTCCATCTCCAGTAGCTGCTTTGGACCTGGGGGACACATTTCCACAAGCAGCCTTTCACTTTGGCCCCACCCTCTGCAGTGCCTCCAAACTTGATAGTGTTGTTTCTTCAAGACATAGCCTGCAGGCAGCTTCACAGTATGGCTACCAGTTCCCTCCACAAATCAACAGCCAATCAGATCTCGCCTCCTTTGAGTAGGCGTGACTCTGAGCTTCTGTACATCCCATGTGTCATTCATAAAATCAGAAAATGGTAGGAAAATGCCTGATAATTGGCTGTTGAAGAACTTAATTACCTGCCCGATGCCAATGTGTCTGCCACTGATCTGTCCAGATGCCTGCATCTCGTAAAATTGGTTGGTGGTGGGATGATGTTGGAGAGCCGGCCAGATGCATGCCCATGCTATTTTACTGGCCCCTCTGCCTGCATTCCCAACATCACTGGGCTGATACAATTTTTCCCAATAACACTCTAACACAACTCAGCTGCATGAAGCTACATTAATGACAATTAAGATATGCTGCAGCTTCAGCATGTCTGATGCTGTGCATTCTCTTCAACGTAAAGAATGTCAAGACTACTTCCCTCATTACATGACAAATTTGCATCTTATTCGAGGCAGCAGATCTAAACGAGAGAAGGGTTCAGAAATTACTAGCCAGGAAGTCTATTAGAAGAGACCATTTTAAACAAACTTGCTTATAAAAATAAAGAGGGCTAAGAGATTATGGAGCTGCATGTTTCCTCCAGGTCATAGGCTAGTGCCATCTTATGACTTGCTCCCTTCTCACACACCTACCCCTCACCCCACAAGGCATACACACAATCACTCAAACAAAATGCACAGTTATTGTCTTGAGGTGTTATTGACTTTTGGAAGGTGGCTCTTGATGACATATATAACTTTGCTGTCATAGTAGGCCTGGAGCAGCAGCCTATGAGTTACAATAGAACATCTCAAGTGTGGTGGAAATACAATACTAGTCACACAAATAGTGCACATGTGCCAGATATATACTCTCGGGTCAATTTTTGAATGCATGCTGTAGGTAATCTTGAGGCCGTGCTCATGATTTTTTCTGGTATGCACTCCCGGTAGGCAAGACTCTGCACCAGGAGTACTTTACGATTTGGAAAGTACATATATATATTCCATTTGTGATAATATGACATTTTTTCATTAGTATCATCAGTGAAATAAAACATTCCAGTGCAGTGCCTTATGTATCACAACTTTATCACATAATTCTTAGTCTAAACTGTTTTCACCACTAGAGGAGAGAAGCGAAAGCAAATTAAAATATAGTCTCAAACAATGACCAATAAAATAATTCCCTACCTGATATTACAGTGAAAAAAATCATAATCTTATGATATGTACTTTTGTTTTTCTGTAACAGGATCCATGTTGGAATTAAAGAACAAAGAAGTGATACACGGTAAAAATAATAAATAAAATACAATTTACAGCTTTCGCTTTTTTCTGCTGTTTCCCCCTTTCATTTTCTCTCCTATCTTTTTTACTCCGAACTTTGTCCCACATGAATCATCTGACATCAACCTCCCAAAGCTAAAAATGTGTCTCCCTGAAATCACTGAATTATTTTGCTATCACTCCCCAACCCTGCAGAATTTTGCAACAACTTGTCAAGCCAAATTGAATCTATCGACTCTAATTTCTCCCTTGCTGAATTCACCATTCTTGGCAATTCAGTGTTTACTACCAACAGTAACTGCTTCTCTTCTATTGATTGATCTTGTACTCTGTCTCTTTGCTTTCCTGTATGACTTCAAAGACCTGTCAGTTTTATCTTTATCCAGCTTGATAATATGACTAATTTCCACTGCTTTTCCTCACTCCTAATAGTAACTTGAACAAAGGATCTCTTCCTTCACATCTGGGCTTAGAAACATAGAAAATAGGAGCAGGAGTAGGCCATTTGGCCCTTTGAGTCTGCTCCGCCATTCATTATGATTATGGCTGATCATCCAACTCAGTAACCTGTTTCTGCTTCCGCCCCATACCCTTTGATCCCTTTAAACCCAAGAGCTATATCTAACTCCTTCTTGAAAACATACAATGTTTTGGCCTCAACTGCTTTTTGTGGTAGTGAATTCCACAGGCTCACCACTCTCTGGGTGAAGAACATTCTCCTCATCTCAGTTCTGAAAGGTTTACCCCGCATCCTTAGTCTATGACCCCTGGTTCTGGACTCCCCCACCATCGGGAACATCCTTCCTGCATCTACCCTATCAAGTCCTGTTTAGAATTTTATAGGTTTCTATGAGATTCCCCCCTCACTCTTCTGAACTCCAGTGAATATAATCCTAACCGACTCAATCTCTCCTCATACTTCAGTCCTGCCATCCCAGGAATCAGTCTGGTAAACCTTCGCTGCACACCCTCTATAGCAAGAACATCCTTCCTCAGATCAGCAGACCAAAACTGCACACAATATTCCAGGTGTGGCCTCACCAAGGCCCTGTATAATTCCAGCAAGATATCCCTGCTTCTGTCCTTGAATCCTCTCGCTATGAAGGCCAACATACCATTTGCCTTTTTTACCACCTGTTGCACCTGCACGCTTACCTTCAGCAACTGGTGTACGAGAACACCCAGGTCTCGCTGCACATTCCCCTCTCTCAGTTTATAGCCGTTCAGATAATAATCTGCCTTCCTGTTTTTGCTACCAAAGTGGATAACATCACATTTATCCACATTATACTGCATCTGCCACGCATTAGCCTACTCACTTAACTTGTCCAGATCACCCTGAAGCCTCTCTGCATCCTTCTCACAACTCACCCTCCCACCCAGTTTTGTGTCATCTGCAAATTTGGAGATATTACATTTAGTTCCCTCATCTAAATCATTAATGTATATTGTGAATAGCTGGGGTCCTAGCACCGATCCCTTCGGTACCCCACGAATCACTGCCTGCCATTCGGAAAAAGACCGATTTATCCCCACTCTTTGTTTCCTGTCCGCCAACCAATTTTCTATCCATCGGAATACACTACCCCCAATCCCATGCGCTTTAATTTTACATGCTAATCTCTTATGTGGGACTTTGTCGAAAGCATTCTGAAAGTCCAAATAAACCACATCCACTGGCTTCTCTGATCACTGCCTCATTCTGTTATTCTGCAAGATAATACTCTGTAAACAATGTTACAAAAGTCCCTCTTTGTTTTGTTAAATATATTTTTTGAGGATTCATTTTTGAAAGATTGAAGAAATTTTGGATGTTGGGGTTTTCAAAAGGGGTCATATAAAGGCCACTTCACTTTGAAAAACAGTCCCTGGAAGTGTTTTTAAAAGGGGAACTGAGAGGTCTTGTGAGGAAAACAAGGAAACCAGCTGGCTTTCAGCAACAACAACAAGTCTTTTTGGGAAACCACCTAACTTCTAGCTCAATAAACAACAGAGAACAGACACCTGGAGAAGTTGTTTACAAAGAAGTGACAGGTCAAGGTTGATGGAGGTCAAAAGGTTGACCTCCTGTTGTTGGTTTCAATTTTGAAATGTTTTGTGTTAGGGTTGAATTGTATAAAAAGGAGAGAAGAGAACTTCCAAGGAGAGAAGAGAACTTCCAATGTGAGAAGAGAATTCCCAAGGAAGGAGAGAAGCCCACAACCCAGCTCAGCTTTCCAACACCTCTTTAAAAGACCACCATGTCAACTCATCTCATTGCCTCTCTTTGAAGAAAAGCCTGCTAAATTAATTCTCAGCACCACCTCAAAAGAACTGCTCTAAAAGATCCCAGTGACCTGTCTACATGTACTCAGAGGCCAGCCTGTTTGCCAGTTTTGGAACACAACATATCTCATCTGTTGTTATTTCAAGATGAGCAAGTATTCAGCCCTAGTGGATTTATTGGTCTGTAATAGAGCTCTAAAAACAAAAATTGTTTTATTTTTCCCATTAACGTGTGTGTGTGTGTGTGTGACTAAGGTAAAAAGGGAACTTTAATATTTTAATCTGTGTGTTTATGCTTTACTTCATTTCTGGTTAAGACTTGTTTTAAAATAAACTGATAATTTTGTTGTTTATTAAAGAAACCTAGGTGGTGTGTTTTATTCTGGGATAAAAATAGAGACTATGACTGACCATATTGAACTGACACAGAAGTCCTTGAAGCGGCCAACATCCCCAGCTTATACACACTACTGAGTCAGCGGCGCTTGAGATGGCTTGGCCATGTGAGCCGCATGGAAGATGGCAGGATCCCCAAAGACACATTGTACAGCGAGCTCGCCACTGGTATCAGACCCACCGGCCGTCCATGTCTCCGTTATAAAGACGTCTGCAAACGCGACATGAAATCGTGTGACATTGATCACAAGTCGTGGGAGTCAGTTGCCAGCATTCGCCAGAGCTGGCGGGCAGCCATAAAGACAGGGCTAAATTGTGGCGAGTCGAAGAGACTTAGTAGTTGGCAGGAAAAAAGACAGAGGCGCAAGGGGAGAGCCAACTGTGCAACAGCCCCAACAAACAAATTTCTCTGCAGCACCTGTGGAAGAGCCTGTCACTCCAAAATTGGCCTTTATAGCCACTCCAGGCGCTGCTTCACAAAGCACTGACCACCTCCAGGCGCGTATCCATTGTCTCTCGAGATAAGGAGGCCCAAAAGAAGAAAAAAGAAGAATTGATAAGTGGAAAAAAATTTAAATATACGTTGTGACCTGTGGAGAAGTGGAACTAGAATAAACAGTGCACTCCTCCCGTCTCGGTCTTAACAATGAGGCCCATCTTTTTTGGCACCCTGGATTTCAAATTCTTTTCAATGAAAAATAGATGAATTTCTTTATTTTGCCATAATTAATAATCATCCAACAAATTGTGAAAAGGCATAGCTTTGATGTCTGATTTCTAAGGATGTAATTTCATTTGTGTGTTGCAGAATAATTTTTTTTTTGTTAAAAAAATAATTTTATCACCATATAATCAAGCACGTGGGCTCCTTTCCCCTGGTCCAACTGCTTTTTTAACTCACCTCATACTCCAATCTGTGAAAGTCAACAAATTGAAGTCAACAGAGAAGAGTTTATACCTTCTACAGTGAAAAGAGCTGAGCTTCATTCCAATGAAACCAATGAAAAACCTCAATGGAAAGGCAAGTCTGTTGGGATGTGTAATAGGCAACTGATCCATGACAGCCAGTTTTCTCCCCACTGATGTTGGAAATTACTGACACTATTTAATCTGACTGAAGGAGAAGCTGACTGAGTGAAATTGTGCTGAGAGGAAGCAAGAGAAGAAAACTGACTTGAAGAAAAGTTTAGTACTGAGATGGTGTAGGCCAGAAATAGAGCAGATAAATGGTAAAATTAGTTCTGGTGTTCATACTTTTGAGTAGCAAAGTAGTTGGGAGCATAGAAACCATTAGATAAGAAGTTAAACCAGTGAGTTGTATGTTGTGGGATATCCTGGGTTTGCAAAGTATTTAGGAAGAGCACACAAGCATGAAGTACCAAAGAATTCTGCTCCCTTGAGCTCAAAGGCTTGCTGGTTAAATCACATGTTAGGAACGTGATATGCTAAATGATGATTTTCAATTAATTGGTTAGAAACCAAAATTAATCATTTAAAAAGAAAGCTGGAAACCTAAATTCAACTTTTAAAAAGAAAGCAGCTAAGATGGCTACCACAAATAGCATTGAGATACCTCACATTCCAGGTATCGAGGTATCGCATGCCTGAATAGCCGTCATCCAGAACAATGGCTTGAGCAGGTTGAATGCTAGCTGCTATCACCTTCATTAGCAAGACATTCAAAGCCATCTTGGAACATTAACACGAGTGGAGATGAACCTCAAGGGATACACATTGAAACAATAAGACCTGAGAGAGATTGGAGTTCTTAGACTTGGATCTCATTAAAGTGCAAAAGAGAATACACTGGGTCACTCATGTGACAGTCTCTCCATCTGAGTGAAAAATTGGAGTTTCTTTTGTAATCAAGCTTCTGAGTTTAAACCAGTGCAAGACCCAAGTGATCTCTCTCTCTCTCTCTCTGTCCAGGCAACATCGTAATTTTTGAACCCTGTCTGCAGGCTGAAAAGCATCCAAGCCTATCATTGCTGCAGGCAGAGACTCCAGGGAGAAAACCATCTACATCACTGTCTCCAAGAAAACCCTGAACCAGGTGGCCACATCTACTAGCCAGGAACTTCAGAACCACGAATTCAGTCAGAAGACAACTGAATTACCAGATCCCACAAAATGCAAATTATTTTATTTGTTCTGGATTCTAATCCAAACAATCTACTCTTCTTCACTCTGTAAACTATTTGTGTGTGTGTGTGTGTGTGTGTATGATTCTCATGTGTGTGTGTGAAAGTTGGAGCATTGTTTATTATTTTTAATTACATCGGGTTTTGATTTTAAGTACAATAAGCTAACCCTTTTCTTGTTTACAAAATTATGAGGGGCATTGATAGATTAGATAGGAAGAAACGTTTTCCCTTAGCGGAGGGGTCAATAACTAGGGGGTATAGATTTAAGGTAAGGTGCAGGAGGTTTAGAGGGGATTTGAGGAAAAAAAATTTCACCCAGAGGGTGGTTGGAATCTGGAACACACTGCCTGAAGAGGTGGTAGAGGCAGGAACCCTGACAACATTTAAAAAGTATTTAGATGAGCATTTGACACGCCATAGCATACAAGGCTACGGGCCAAGTGCTGGAAAATGGGATTAGAATAGTACGGTGCTTGATGGCTGGCACAGACATGATGGGCCGAAGGGCCTGTTTCTGTGCTGTATAACTCTATGACTCTATGACTCTATGAATTGGTAACACATCCACTGTTTAACAGAAAGAAACCCTGTTGCGGTCAAACAAGGAGTCAGGCAAAGGCCTTTCGATCCCTCCTCACCTGATCGGAACACACAACATATATGGAGTGAAAAGATAAATCCTGGAATGTCATCAACTCCACTAGTTAAGAGGAATAGTTAAGTTATCCATTGTAATTTCTTATTTCAACTGCACTTCCCACCTGCGGTTGAAGTCCTAAATTGGGGGAAGGCTAATTTCGATGGCATCAGATAAGAACTCTCAAAAGTTGAATGGGAGAGGCTGTTTACAGATAAAGGGACGTCTGGCAAGTGGGAGGCTTTTAAAAGCGAGATAGGAAGAGTTCAGGGCCGGCATGTTCCTGTTAGATAGAAGGGCAAGGCTGGCAAGTTTAGGGAACCTTGGCTGATGAGGGATATTGAGGGTCTGGTCAGGACAAAGAAGGAGACATATGTCAGGTATAGGCAGCTGGGATCAAGCGAGTCCCTCGAGGAGTACAGGGGATGTAGGAGTACACTTAAGAAGGAAATTAGGAGGGCAAAAAGGGGCCATGAGATTTCCCTGGCAGATAGGATAAAGGAGAATCCTAAAAGATATTTAAGTATATTAAGAGTAAAAGGGTAGCTGGGGAGAGAGTAGGTCCCCTTAAGGATCAGTGTGGTAATCTATGTGTGGAGCCACGGGAAATGGGCGAGGTCTTAAATGAATACTTCTCATTTGTATTTACCATGGAGAAGGTCATGGAAGCTAGTGAGTTCAAGGGAGGGAACAGTGATATCCTGGAGCATATCAACATTACAAAGGAGGAGGTGTTGGTGGTTTTGAAGTGCATTAAGGTGGATAAATCCCCAAGCCTGACCAGGTGTATCTTAAGATGCTATGGGAAGCAAGGGAGGAGATTGCTGGGGCCCTGGCAGAGATTCTTGTATCATCGTTAGCCACGGGTAAGGTACCGGAAGACAAGAGGACAGCTAATGTTGTGCCTTTATTCAAGAAGGGCAGCAGGGTTACGGTGAGCCTTACATCAGTGGTGGGAAAGTTATTGGAAGGGATTCTGAAAGACAGGATTTACATGCATTTGGAAAGGCAAGGTCTGATTAGGGATAGTCAGCATGGCTTTGTGCGTGGGAAATCATGTCTCACGAATTTGATTTGAGTTTTTTGAGGTGACCAAGAGGATTGACGAGGACAGGGCGATGGACGTTGTCTGCATGGACTTTAGCAAGGCCTTTGAAATGGTCCCGCATGGTAGGCTGGTCCAGAAGGTTTGAACATATGGGATCCAGGGCGAGCTAGCCAATTGGATACAAAATTGGCTTGGTGACAGGAGTCAGAGGGTGGTGGTGGAGGGTTGTTTTTCAGATTGGAGGCCGGTGACCAGTGGTGGGCCCTCTGTTGTTTGTCATACATATTAATGACTTGGATGTGAATGTAGGGGGCATGATTAGTAAGTTTGCAGATGACACCAAAATTGGTGGTCGAGAGGACAGTGAAGAAGGTTGTCTCGGGTTACAACAGGATATAGATCAACTGGGAAAGTGGGCAAGGGATGGGCAAATGGAATTTAATGCAGACAAGTGCGAAGTGATGCATTTTGGAAAGTTAAACCAGGGCAGGACATATACAGTGCAGGGCCCTGGGAGTCTTCTTGTGCAGAGACCTTGGGGTGCAAGTGCATAGTTCCCTGAAAGTGGCAACACAGGGAGACAGGGTGGTGAAGAAGGCATATGGCACGCTTGCCTTCATCGGCCGAGGCACTGAGTACAAGCATTGGGACATCATGTTGGTTAGGCCGCATTTGGAGTACCGTGTGCAGTTCTGGTCGCCGCACTACAGGACACATGTGATTAAGCTAGAGAGGTTGCAGAAAAGGGTGGCAGAACTGGAGGGGCACCAATATCCTGGGAGGGAGGTTTGCTAGCGCTCTTCGGAAGGGTTTAAACTAGTTTGGCAGGGGGATGGGAACCGGAGCTAGGGATCAGTGGATGGGGTAGCTGTTGAACAGGCAGATACAGAGTGCAGAGAATCTGTGAGGAAGGTTAGACAGTTGACAGGGCAAAGTTCCAGCCAGTATGATAGGTTGAAGTGTGTCTATTTTAACGCAAGAAGTGTCAGGAATAAGGGTGATGAACTTAGAACATGGATCAGTACTTGGAGCTACGATGTTGTGGCCATTACGGAGACTTGGATATCACAGGGGCAGGAATGGATGTTGGATGTTCCGGGGTTTAGATGTTTCAAAAGGAATAGGGAGGGAGGTAAAAGAGGTGGGGGAGTGGCATTGCTAATCAGGGATAGTATCACAGCTGCAGAAAGGGAGGTCGTCGAGGAGGGTTTGTCTACTGAGTCATTATGGGTGGAAGTCAGAAACAGGAAAAGAGCAGTCACTTTATTGGGAGATTTCTATAGACCCCCCAATAGCAACAGATACACGGAGGAACAGATTGGGAGGCAGATTGTGGGAAGGTGCAGAAGTAACAGGGTTGTTGTCATGGGTGACTTCAACTTCCCTAATATTGATTGGAACCTCCTTAGTGCAAATAGTTTGGATGGAGTAGTTTTTGTCAGGTGTGTGCAGGAAGGTTTCCTGACTCAATATGTAGATAGGCCGACTAGAGGGGAGGCTATGTTGGATTTGGTGCTTGGCAACGAACCAGGCCAGGTGGCAGATCCCTTGGTAGGAGAGCATTTTGGTGATAGTGATCACAACTCCCTGACTTTTACTATAGTCATGGAGAGGGACAGGAGCAGACGGGATGGGAAAATATTTAATTGGGGGAGGGGAAATTACAATGCTATTCGGCAGGAACTGGACAGCATAAATTGGGATCAGATATTCTCAGGGAAATGTACGACAGAAATGTGGAGGTTGTTTAGGGAGCACTTGCTGCGACTGTTGGATAGGTTTGTCCCGATGAGGCAAGGAAGGGATGGTAGGGTGAAGGAACCTTGGATGACAAGAGATGTGGAACAGCTAGTCAAGAGGAAGAAGGAAGCTAACTTAAGGTTGAGGAAGCAAGGATCAGACAGGGCTCTAGAGGGTTACAAGGTAGCCAGGAAGGAACTGAAGAATGGACTTAGGAGAGCTCGAAGGGGACATGAAAAAGTCTTGGCGGGTAGGATTAAGGAAAATCCCAAGGCGTTCTACACTTATGTGAGGAACAAGAGGATGGCCAGAGTGAGGGTAGGGCCGATCAGGGATAGTGGAGGGAACTTGTGCCTGGAGTCGGAGGAGGTAGGGGAGGTCCTAAATGAATACTTTGCTTCAGTATTCACCAGTGAGAGGGACCTGGTCATTTGTGAGGACAGCATGAAACAGGCTGATATGCTCGAACAGGTTGATGTTAAGAGGGAGGATGTGCCCAGGGCCAGATGGGATATACCCAAGGATATTACGGGAAGCGAGGGAAGAGATTGCCGCACCTTTGGTGATGATCTTTGCGTCCTCACTGTCCACTGGAGTAGTACCAGATGATTGGAGGGTGGCAAATGTTATTCCCTTGTTCAAGAAAGGTTTAGTTTAGAGATACAGCACTGAAACAGGCCCTTCGGCCCACCGAGTCTGTGCCAACCATCAACCACCCATTTATACTAATCCTACACTAATCCCATATTCCTATCACATCCCCACTTGTCCCTATATATTTCCCTACCACCTACCTATACTAGGGGCAATTTATAATGGCCAATTAACCTATCAACCTGCAAGTCTTTGGCATGTGGGAGGAAACCAGAGCACCTGGAGGAAACCCACGCAGACACAGGGAGAAGTTTAGTTTAGATTAGTTTAGAGATACAGCACTGAAACAGGCCCTTCGGCCCACCGAGTCTGTGCCGACCATCAACCACCCATTTATACTAATCCTACACTAATCCCATATTCCTACCACATCCTCACCTGTCCCTATATTTCCCAACCACCTACCTATACTAGGGGCAATTTATAATGGCCAATTTACCTATCAACCTGCAAGTCTTTGGCATGTGGGAGGAAACCGGAGCACCCGGAGGAAACCCACACAGGCAGTACCCAGTATTGAACCCGGGTCGCTGGAGCTGTGAGGCTGCAGTGCTAACCACTGCGCCACTGTGGAGAACTTGCAAACTCCGCACAGGCAGTACCCAGAATCGAACCCGGGTCCCTGGAGCTGTGAGGCTGTGGTGCTAATAGGGAATACCCTGGGAATTATAGACCAGTCAGTCTTACATCGGTAGTGGGCAAATTATTGGAGAGGATTCTGAGAGACAGGATTTATGATGATTTGGAAAAGCATAGTTTGATTAGAGATAGTCAGCATGGCTTTGTGAGGTGCAGGTCATGCCTCACAAGCCTTATTGAATTCTTTGAAGATGTGACAAAACACGTTGATGAGGAAGAACAGTGGATGTGGTGTATATGGATTTTAGCAAGGCGTTTGATAAGGTTCCCCATGGTAGGCTCATTCAGAAAGTAAGGAGGCATGGGATACAGGGAAAGTTGGCAGTCTGGATACAGAATTGGCTGGCCCATAGAAGACAGAGGGTGGTAGAAGATGGAAAGTATTCAGCATGGAGCTCGGTGACCAGTGGTGTTCCGCAGGGATCTGTTCTGGGACCTCTGCTCTTTGTGATTTTTATAAATGACTTGGATGAGGAAGTGGAAGGCTGGGTTAGCAAGTTTGCCGATGACACGAAGGTTGCTGGAGTTGTGGATAATGTGGAAGGCTGTTGTAGGTTGCAACGGGACAACGGGACATTGACAGGATGCAGAGCTGGGCTGAGAAGTGGCAGATGGAGTTCAACCTGGAAAAGTGTGAAGTGATTCATTTTGGAAGGTCGAATGTGAATGCAGAATACAGGCTTAAAGACAGGATTCTTGGTAGTGTGGAGGAACAGAGGGATCTTGGGGTCCATGTCCATAGATGGCTCAAAGTTGCCACCCAAGTTTTTTTTTAGAGATACAGCACTGAAACAGGCCCTTCGGCCCTCCGAGTCTGTGCCGACCATCAACCACCCATTTATACTATAATAAAAACAAGAAATGCTGGAACCACTCAGCAGGTCTGGCAGCATCTGTGAAAAGAGAAGCAGAGTTAAAGTTTCAGGTCAGTGACCCTTCATCGGAACGGCCATTTATACTAATAGTACACTAATCCCATATTCCTACCACATCCCCACCTGTCCCTATATTTCCCTACCACTTATCTATACTAGGGGCAATTTATAATGGCCAATTTACCTACCAACCTGCAAGTCTTTGGCTTGTGCGAGGAAACCGGAGCACCCAGAGAAAACCCACGGGGAGAACTTGCAAACTCCACACAGGCAGTACCCAGAATTGAACCCAGGTCGCTGGAGCTGTGAGGCTGCGGTGCTAACCACTGCGCCACTGTGAAGTTGATAGGGTTGTTAAGAAAGCGTATGGTGTGTTGGCTTTCATTAACAGGGGGATTGAGTTTAAGAGCCGCGAGGTTATGCTGCAGCTCTATAAAGCCCTGGTTAGACCACACTTGGAATATTGTGTTCAGTTCTGGTCGCCTCATTATCGGAAGGATGTGGAAGCTTTAGAGAGGGTGCAGAGGAGATTTACAGGATGCTGCCTGGACTGGAGGGCATGTCTTCCGAAGAAAGGTTGAGGGAGCTAGGGCTTTTCTCACTGGAGCGAAGAAGGATGAGAGGTGACTTGATAGAGGGGTACAAGGCATAGATAGAGTGGACAGCCAGAGACTTTTTCCCAGGGCGGAAAGGGCTAAAACCAGGGGGCATAATTTTAAGGTGATTGGAGGAAGGTTTCGGGGAGATGTCAGAGGTAGGTTCTTTACACAGAGAGTGGTGGGTGCGTGGAATGCACTGCCAGCAGTGGTAGTGGAAGCAGATACATTAGGGACATTGAGCGACTCTTGGATAGGTACATGGATGATCGTAGCATGAAGGGTATGTAGGTAGTTTGATCCTAGAGTAGGTTAAAGGTTCGGCACAACATCGTGGGCCGAAGGGCCTGTACTGTGCTGTACTGTTCTATGTTCTGAAAGATTCACAAGGATGTTGCCTAGTTTGGAGGGCTCGAGTTATAAAAAGAGATTGGAGCGGCAGGATTTGTTTTCCCTGGAGCGAATGAGGCTGAGAGGGGACATGATAGAGGTATATAAAATTATGAGAGGCATAGATAGGGTAGATAGCCAGAGTCTGTTTCCCATGGTAGTGGTGACTAAAACTAGAGGGCATAGATTTAAGGTGAGAGGGAGGAGGTTTAAAGGGGATCAAAGGGGTAAATTTTTCACACAAAGAATAGTGGGTGTTTGGAATGAGCTGCCAGAGGAACTGGTGGAGGCAGGAACAGTAGCAACACTTAAGAGGCACCTGGACAGGTACTTGAATGAGAAAGGCATAGAGGGATATGGAATTAATGCAGGCAGGTGGGATTACAATGGATAGGCATTATTGTCAGCATGGACGTGGTGGGCCGAAGGGCCTGTTGCTATGCTGTCCGACTCTATAATTGAAAAGCAGTGGACAAGGATTCACCAAGGAGAAGCTAAAAACACGATGTGTTTCAAATTAAACCCTGTTACGGTAAGCCCAGGTGAAGGTTGAAAGGGAACCCCTTTCTAAATGCAAATGACATAAGGGGATGTGAGGGTAGTGTGAGAAAAAGGTATTGAAGTGATGCCTTTTCAGCCATGATCATATTGAATGGTGAGGCAGGCTCGAAAGGCTGAATGGCCTCCACCTGCTCCTATGTTCCTACAGAAATCACAAATTTTTGATTTAAATTTGGAAAATAAATGCTCAGTAATTATATACATATTTGAAAACTGCTTTATACACTTTTTATTTGATAAAATATGATGACACTCCATAATAACAGATTATTCTAAGCAAATATTTTCCACATAAATGTTTTTGGTTAAAAGTTACAGATCAAAATTTACTCTATTCATCTAGTTCCCCAAAGCAAAACTTAAAAGTTTATTCACCACTGATGTGTAGTATTCATTTTCCAAATGGTATTGTTTTATTAGGGGGGCTCCAGGGAGGTAGTGGCACATCATGCTGAAAAATGCTCCTGATTTTCCTTTGCTCCTTTTCACACTTTTTCTGCTTTTCTTTCTCTTCCTGTAAACAGCACAACATTAAGAAATCAGCTTTTGTTAAGATTAATATTCAAATTATAATTGCTCAAATCAGGCAAATGCAATGGTAATCGCCAATGTTTTCCACCACTCATGGAAAAAAGGTAGGACCAAGTAGGCGAGGTTTAAAAAACAGGTTGGCATGAGTATAAGAGAGAATTTCCTTTTATTTTGTGCTGCAACCACGGCGGGAACAATGCACTGTCAATTCAGTCCCGTTACTCCACAGGCCACAGCATATTATCCAGTTTTCACACCCAATCGCAAAACAGGTAAATTGGGGCGGCACAGTGGCGCAGTGGTTAGCATCGCAGCCTCACAGCTCCAGCGACCCGGGTTCGATTCTGGGTACTGCCTGTGTGGAGTTTGCACGTTCTCCCTGTGTCTGCGTGGGTTTCCTCCGGGTGCTCCGGTTTCCTCCCACATGCCAAAGACTTGCTGGTTGATTGGTTAATTGGCCATTATAAATTGCCACTAGTTTAGGTAGGTGGTAGGGGAATTTCGGGACAGGTGGGGATGTGGTAGGTGGGGATGTGGTAGGGATATGGGATTAGTGTAGGATTGGTATAAATGGGTGGTTGATGGTCAGCACAGACTCGGTGGGCCGAAGGGCCTGTTTCAGTGCTGTATCTCGAAACTAAACCATGGCCATCTGCTCCCATCCCTAACGTTTTCTCCCCCAATCTGCCCTCTTAAACTGTTTAAATTCCCCTGGCTCTTTAAATCAGTTCATTTTAGCCCTATCTAAAAGTTAACAGTTAGTTTAGTGTATGTTACCTGGGCCCACTGCCCTCCCCCAGCCACACCTGCTCTTTGTTTTCTCAATGAAATTGATCCGGATGAAACTGACGAGAACAGCTGCCGATACTTCAATCTCCGATCCTGCTGTCTTCACAGTCCAGAGTGTCTGCAGCCACGGCATGCGGTAAGTCCATTGAGGTGAAGAAGGAGCTGCGGGACCCGAGAGAAGTCCTGTGAAAAGGTGCCCCGAACACCCAAAACATCCACGAACGGCCCCCCCGGCCGCAACTTCAAAGCGCCCGCGGGAGATGGCTCGGAGAGCATCTGCAGCGCACTGTCGGCAATGCTGCATGCCTTTATTTAAACCACTGCAAAAAAAAACCCTTAGCAAATGTAATCACCTCTAAGTCTGCCAAATGATGCTTCACCTCCCGAAGGACGTGGATGAGCTTTCCGGACGTCGATGGCGGGCACTGAGGAAATGGCTTATTACCTGCACCAGATTCCACCCCCCCTCCCCCCCCTTTACCCCCCTTCCACCCCCCTCCCCTTCCCTGCTCCACCCTCTCAGCTCACCCCCTCACAACCCCGTCCCAGCCCGCCCCCCCCTCGCACCATCTTCACCCCGCACCCCCTTCCCCTGCACCCCCCCCTCCTCCCTCTACCCCTCCCCTCCTCCCTCTACCCCTCCCCCTTGCATCCCCTCCTCCCACCGGCACCATCCTACACCTGTGTAGGGGCCCCAACAACCCCACTGCCTTGTGGGCGTCTCGGGAGAGACCAAGGCTAAGGGAGTAAACCCTAACAGAAAATCCGGAGCGGAACCTCGTAGGCGGTCATGTGTCACCTTTGGCATGTTTCCGGCAGTTCCTGCAGCCATACTGGTGCCAAACGTCGTGTCCTGCACTCCTTTGGACCCCACCAGAAAGGCCGAGAGGGGGGTTTTGACGACTGGGCAACTCTCAACCTCCATAAATTTGCCCAGGCATGCGCCGGCGCGTATCCATTGTCTCTCGAGATAAGGAGGCCCAAAGAAGACTTCCCACCTGCTAAAATTAATTTGTCCTGAAGTCCTATAATTATATATTTAAACTCATCTAAAAGTACATCAATTCTTCATCAAGCTTCAAGTTAGCCTGAAGTTATGAATCTCAGTTTTACTTCCCTCTTTTTCAATTGAAAGCCTTACTTTAAATTCCACCATATTATGGCAAACTGTTAGCTTGCTGTCCTCTGACTGTATCCTCCATTTCACAGAATCACAGAATCACAGAATAATACAGTGCAGAAGAGGTCCTTCGGCTCATCGAGTCTGCACCGATGCATTAATGACATCTGACCTGTCTACCTAATCCCATTTGCCAGCACTTGGCCCATAGCCTTGAATGTTATGACGTGCCAAGTGCTCATCCAGGTACCTTTTAAAGGATGTGAGGCAACCCGCTTCTGCCACCCTCCCAGGCAGTGCATTCCAGACCGTCACCACCCTCTGGGTAAAAAAGTTCTTCCTCAAATCTCCCTTAAACCTCCTGCCCCTCACCTTAAACTTGTGTCCCCACGTAACTGACCCTTCAACTAAGGGGAACAGCTGCTCCCTATCCATCCTGTCCATGCCCCTCATAATCTTGTACACCTCGATCAGGTCACCCCTCAGTCTTCTCTGCTCCAGCGAAAACAACCCAAGTCTATCCAACCTCTCTTCATAGCTTACATGTTCCATCCCAGGCACCATCCTGGTGAATCGCCTCTTCACCCCCTCGAGTGCAATCACATCCTTCTTATAATGTGGCAACCAGAATTGCACACAGTACTCCAGCTGTGGCCTTACCAAAGTTCTGTACAACTCCAACATTACCTCCCTGCTTTTGTAATCTATGCCTCGATTGATAAAGGCAAGTGTCCCATATGCCTTTTTCACCACCCTATTAACCTGCCTTCAGAGATCTATGGACAAACACTCCAAGGTCCCTTTGTTCCTCGGAACTTCCCAGTGTCAGGCCATACATTGAATACTTCCGTGTCACATTACTCCTTCCAAAGTGTATCACCTCACACTTTTCAGGGTTAAATTCCATCTACTGCTTTTCTGCCCATTTGACCATCCTGTCTATATCTTCCTGTAACCCAAGACACTCAACCTCACTGTTAACCACTCGGCCAATCTTTGTGTCATCCGTGAACTTACTGATCCTACCCCCCACATAGTCATCTATGTCGTTTCTATAAATGACAAATAGGGGACCCAGCACAGATCCCTGTGGTACGCCACTGGACACTGGCTTCCAGTCACTAAAACAGCCGTCTGTCATCACTCTCTGTCTCCTACAGCTAAGCCAATTTTGAATCCACCTTATCAAGTTATCCTATATCCCATGTGCATTTGCTTTCTTGATAAGTCTCCCATGTGAGACCTTGTCAAAGGCTTTGCTGAAATCCATGTAAACTACATCAACTGCACTACCCTCATCTACACACCTGGTCACGTGCTCAAAAAATTCAATCAAACTTGTTCGGCATGACTTCCCTCTGACGAAGCCATGCTGACTATTCCTAATCAAATTTTGCCTCTCCAAGAAGAGATAGATTCTCTCCTTCAGAATTTTCTCCAATAGTTTCCCTATCACTGACGTGAGACTCACTGGTCTATAGTTCCCTGGCTTATTTCCTGGAACACTTGCTACATTGTGTTATTTGAATTTGGGGTGTAGCTAAAAGCTTAATGAATCCTCAGAGAGTCTTTTCAGAGTCTTTCAAATGAGGCCTTTGATGGTCTTTTATGTGAGTGGACACTTCTGCAAGCACAGACATCTGTCTCACTGCTGTGAGACAGTGAAATGCTTGCATTGGATGAACTAAGGATATGAAGCTCTCACAGGACTTACCTGCCAAAAAATAAACCTTTCATGGCACAGATGTTCATTTTAAGACATTATCTATCTTACTCCTAGGAATGGGCCAACCAATATAAATAATAACTGCTTATCCTTTTGCAAACTTGCATAGACACAGCAAGAGCACTTCTACAAAAATCTGCTTTTGGCAAATAACCTCACTTGCTGGGAGCACGTATTACAAAATTTGGACAAGTGCCCCATATTTTCTGCCCATTTAGTCAAAGTGCCTCTAATATTTCAAAACCAAAATAATTCCTGATACAATCAAAGGGCCAGTGATTCCCTCTGGGAGGGTGGTTGGGCTATTATCAATAACACCAGTTGCTCTTAGCCAGTATTGTATTTTGGATCTATTGTCTGGCTCTCAGACAAAGATAGCTTCTTTATACTGCAGCGAATACAATTACAACATCAGAATTTATTGGCCACAGGAGTCAGTGGTTGAAATATTGGGCATTAGAAGTAGATTGGCTGCCTGCTGCCCCTAAAGTAGAAGTTTTGTGTGCAGGAAAATAGTTTGAGACCAATCAACATGGAGCCATGCAGGAAGGTTGGCCCATATGTTAAAGAGAGGGTGGGCAGGAAAAATAAATCTATGCTGAAGTCCCCTAAAGTGCACATTATGGGCTGAATTTTACCAGCCCCTCGGCACTGCGGGTCACAGCGCGGGGACCAGTAAAATGTTACGGGGAGAGGCCAGCCTCGACCTGCGACATTGAGAAGGGCCCGCCGCATATTACCAGTGGTGGTGGGACCTCAGTGTGGCTCCCCCACTGCACGGCAGCAGCACCACAATTAGCATATGGTAAGGAATACTTACCTATGCTGATTATGCAGCCCGCTGCCTCTCCACTGACACGTCCGGATTTTTCGTTGAATGGGCAGCCGTCACGTGCCGTCCCGTTCACAATCTGAAATGCCAGAGGGTCCTCAGAGGCAGAAATTGTCTCCAGCGAAGGTAAATTGTGTTATTCAGGGTTCCCACTCTGCGTTACGGAAGGGAGGAGAGAGGGGGGATATTCAGGGGTCTAACTGCATTCTGAAAGGGAGGAGGGAGGGATACACCAGGGTCTAACCCTGCATTCTGAAAGGGATGAGGGAGGGGGGGATACACAGGGGTCTAACTCTGCATTCTGGAAGGTAGGAGGGAGGGAGATATGCAGGGGTCCAACTCAGCATTCTGGAAGGGAGGGAGGGCGGGGAGAGAATACATAGGGGTCCAACACTGCATTTTGAAACGGAGGGGGTCTGGGATTACTGGAGTGAAAGCTGTGCTGGCATGAAGGGAGGTACTGTTTACCATCCATCCATTAACAGTGTATGCTCTGTGTTTGTGAGCGGACAATGTTACACTAGGCACCCTGTGTGTGAGGAGGGTGCCAGAAATGGCAGGAGCATTAAGGTTTTATGGATGGTAGGGGCAATCAATTCAGCTGGTAGGATCTTGATGTGGTCATGCTGTGCCACTCTGAGTGTTGGCCAAGATGGGCAATGCCATGGCACGCCACACAGTTTATCCAGGAAAGCAGCTGATGTACCTGTCAATACCAATCCATGCCCTGTTAGGAACCTTCAGATACATGCAGGGTTCAACGTATTTATCACATGGAAATTGGTATGGCTCAACCCACATTGTGTGATCCTCTGCACGTGAGGATCCATATGCGTCAGAGGCAATATCAACAGGCAGGTGTGATCCACTTAGAGGACCCCGGTCGTGAGCAACAGCCCCAAAGGGGAGCTCACTCTTACATTTGCCGTGCATCTACAGGCCCCACATGACACGCCATCGGATGTCAGAGCACCAGTGTCAGAGGAGATTGCACATATAGAGAAGTTGGTGACACGTCTCTGTGCCCTGCTCAAGGATGACCTGCAACCCATGGGCTCTGGTGGACATCCCATGCCATTGTTCCTCACAGTGGCAGCGGTTCTCAAGCCTGTTGCCTCTACAGCCTTTTAGGGGCCCAACAGAGACTTTTATGGGGTCACATAGTCAGCAGTGCACCACTGCATCAGGGAGGTCACCAATGCCCTGCACCGGAGGGCCAGTGAGTATGTCCGCTTCAGGACGGACTGTCACAGCTAGGCCCAGAGGGCCATTGGTTTTGGCACCATTGCCAGAGGACCATAGGTTGTAATGTTCATAGACTGTACTCATGTGGCCATCAGGCCTCCTGCCAGGCTACCACCTGCAGATGTCATCATTAAAGGAGCCTTCTCAATCTAGGTGAAGCTGGTATGTGATCACCGCAGCTGCTTGCAGCGAATGTGTGACAGCTTCTCTGGCAGCTGCCATGATACCTGGGTTTTGGGCCAGTCCTGGCCGCCACTGCTGATCACTGAACTGGCTCAGATGGAGGGCTGGCATCTTGGAGATAAGGGCTATCCTTTGCAGACATGGCTCCTGACACCAGGGAGAGACTCCACCACTGCTGCAGAGTAGAGATACAATGCCAGCCACTGAGCTACATGAGCCAGCACTGAGCAGGAGATTGGCATGCTGAAAGAGCGCCTCCAATGCCTGGATGGATAGGGTGATGCTCTGTACTGCGAGCCGAAAAGGCCAGTTCCTTTCTTTGCTGCGCTGCACCCAATAGGTGCCAGGTCTGGCATGATGAGGAGAGACATCAATAGGATTCCTCCTTGGACTATGAGGACGCTGAGGACCTAAAACATGAAAGATGCATGGGAAGGCAGATGGTAGCCAGGCTCTGCACACAGGGCTAGCAGTGAGGTAGGGATGTATGGAAGTGGCTTATCAGACAAAGGCTCCCTGCTCCATAGGAACTGACATGAGCTCTGCAATCTTCACATCACCTTCGTTCACCTGCTGTGCACCAGTCGACATCTGCAGCATCCCTGTGTAAACTGTTAGAGGCAGCAGCTGACTGAGCCAATATACATTTCACTGCATCCGTGGAGACGCTCATGTGTAATGGTGGCATGGCAATGATGTTATTGAATACGTTGGCTCTTCTGAAGGGCCAATGGTGCAAAGGGATCTGATGCTGGCACACATCATTCGCACAGAGAAAAGGACACACATGTTGGTGAGGAACATTTAGTGAAAGACGTATTTACATTGCTGTGGCACCTGTGCTTTCCCATTTGTGTCAGTGTGTTCTATGTAAATCACTGTAATACCTTTTATGGTCTAGTTAAGTCTCATGTCCTTGAAAGTGCAAATTTAAGATTATTTACCCAGGTGCAGCACGTCTACAAGAAGGAATGTTACACTTGAGTGGAAGAAGAGGATCGCAACTTCATAGGACACTGGGACACAGTAGGATAAGTATGTGTCAGCAAAGCGAAAAGTGCTGGGGTAACTCAGCAGGTCAGGCAGCATCTGTGGAGAGAGAAGCAGAGTTAACTTTCAGGTCTGTGAACTTGAACAAGTTAACTCTGCTTTTCTCTCCACAGATGCTGCCTGACCTGTTGGATTTCTGCAGCACTTTCTGCTTTGCTGCCAGATTGACAGCAGCCCCACTCTTCAGTAGTCAGGTAAGTATTTCTTTGACAGCTGTCAGGAAGCAGGGGCACTTAAAATAAGGCCCCAGCACCTGCTGCACAGCAGTCAAAGGGTTTCTCACTGCGTCGAATGTCCCACCTCTCCCCACGTAATATCAGGGGGAGGCTCGGCGCAGTGATGCTAATAAGCCCCCGCATGTAATATCGCGGAGGCTCTGCGGCGGCGGCTAAATGCGGGCGCTGTGCTGAGTTGAAAGTGCGCCGCTACACATGGTGGCGCCCGAATAAAATTCATCCCTATAAGTGAGTACAGTGCATTTGAGTGGGGCTCAGATGCTACAGATGCATTTTAGGCAGGACCCCTAATCTGAATTAAATTTAGCTTAGTATATGGTACAAGTGCATCATGCACATTGAGCTCATAGCAGTCAATGAATTCTGAAAGAAGCTTAATAATAAAGAGTCAATGACTGAAATACATGAGCACTTAGGGAATGCAATTGCATTATTAGCCCATATGCATTTCTTCTTTGCAGAATCACAGAATTGTTACAGCACAGAAGAAGGCCATCGGCCATTTGTATCTTCGCTGGCTTGCCAAAGGACCCATTTACTAGTGCCACTCCCCTGCCTTTTCCTCATAACCCTGCACATTCTTCCTTTACAGATAACAATCCCTTTTGAATACCTCAATTGAATCTGCCTCCACCACACTCTCAGGCAGTGCATTCTAAATTCTAACCATTTGCTGCATGAAAATGTTTTTTCTCATGTCACCATTGCTTCTTTTGCCAATTACCTTAAATCTGTGTCCTCTTGTTCTCAATCCTTCAACCAATGGGAACATTTTTCCCTATCTACTCTGTCCAGTCCCCTCATGATTTTAAATATCTCTATCAAATTTCCTCTCAACCTTACCTTTTCCAAGGAAAATAGTCCCAACCTCTCCAATCTATGTAACTGAGATTCCTCATCCCTGGATCATCCTTGTGAATCTTTTCTGCACCCTCTCTAATGCCTTCACCTCTTTCCTAAAGTGTGGCCCCCAGAACTGGACACAATACTCCAGTTCAGGCTGAACCAGTGTTCGATACAATTTGACATAACTTCCTTGCTTTTGTACTCTATGCCCCTATTGATAAAACCTAGGATGCTGTATGGTTTGTTAACCACTCTCTCAACCTGTCCTGCCACCTTCAATGATGTATGCACATATACATCCAGGTCCCTCTGTTCTTGCACCCCCTTTAGAATTGTACCCTTTATTTTATACTGCCTCTCCAGGTTATTTCTACCATAATGAATCACTTCACAGTTCAGTGCATTAAATTTCATCTGCCACTTGCCTACCCATTCCACCAACTTATCTATATACTATCCTCCTCACAGTTCACAATGCTTCCAAATTTTGTATCATCTGCAAATTTTGAAATTGTGCCCTGTACACCAAGGTCTAAGTCCTTAATATATATTAGGAACAGCAAGGGTCCTAATACTGACCCCTGGGTCACTACAAACCTTCTTCCAGTCTGAAAAACATTCATTAGCCAGTACTCTCTTTTTCCTGTCACTCAGCCAATTTTGTATCCACGTTGCTACTGTTCCTTTTATTCCATGAGCTATAACTTTGCTCACAAGTCTGTCGTGCTGTACTTTATCAAATGCCTACTTCATTTAAATGGATCTTTCCATTCTGTCATCCACCACAGTGAACCATGAACATTCTGATGCCTGAACACTTTAACTTTGAGGTTAGGCCCATTGACCTTCATTAGCATACATAACCTTTTGACCTGCTATCTAGTTTGCCTGCAACTTGTCACTGGTTTCTCCAGTACACCAGCAATCACTGGAAGTGTTATAGTCACCAGTTCTCATGCGCTGCAATTTACTAACTATTAGAGGTATACGTAGCTCTGGCTATGTGGTGGTTTAATTATGATTGATGGGATGCATACATTCTGATGCAGTCTTAAGTACAGTAGTCATTTATACTGCAGGCAGTTCAGGTTTATTTACAGAAAGAAAAATGGTATGTAAGTATGCAGCTGAGCTTTCATTCCATGAATTAAAAATGCAGTTTGCGTGCAGGTACTTAAGGCAGATAATATACATAAGGCAGCAGACTAAGGGTAATCACATGTTTTCAGCTATTATTTCAGATAAGTTTTGTCTAAACTGTGGAAGGCAACATTATGTTGGAACAAAGACACTAGATTGAGTGGTAGATATGTTTTTATTGGTCTTCAGCACTCTTCCAGAAGGCCAAACAGTTGGGCTTCTGCTTTTTCCAGCTTTCTGAGTAATTTTAGTTTGTGTGTCCCTCCCTGCTGGTCTCCTGCTGGAAGGTTTTTAAATGCTATCTCATATAAAAGTGGGAAGTATTAAGGACAAACTGGCTAAGTAATGGGTTGGAGTGTCATTCTTTCTCCTTTGGGAACTGAATCCAAATCTTATTAAGATTAATTGAATGAAAGTCTCCTTTCTAAGATGACTAAACACCTAGATCTTAAAATTGCTTAGAACGGGAGGATGTCATGGCAAAGTAAATTGGGTAGATGAACTGGAATTTGAGGCAGGACTCAGTACCACTGGGTCTCTTCCCTCTTTTTTCGTCATCACAAAATTCTGGCAGAGGTGAGTGAGGTAATTTCTAAAACTCAATCATCCCCACTATACAAATGTCTTTAGAAGGGGGAGGGAGATTGGTATAGTTTTGCCACCCATCAGAAATCCTGCCAATTCTGCCTCACTTGCCTCTAATGAAAAGTGTGCCTGTATGATACAAAGGCTAATAATCTGACATTTAAGAAATTCTAATGGAATAAAAGCAGAAATGAGGTTGTGTACGAATCCTGATAGAACTGGACAGCCCCGATAGAGCACCAAACTTCCTTTGATAAAATCCTGTTCAAATCCCACATGCCCCCCTCCCCCACCATGACTCCTCACCAATCATTGCAGGAGAATGCCCAAAATGCACAAGCGGCGCAGATGCCTGACTTCTCCAAGAAAATGACTCCAACCCTGGAACTGGGATGGAGTCGGGGTTGGGACAGACTAGCTGTACTTTTGGCAATGGAGTAGAACCAAAGAAATTTCAGGGCCTGAGGAGCAAACAATTATTTTGGAATCATTAATTCTTTAGTGTAGAAATCATCAAACATCAGTGAAACAACACTCAAGTGATATTGAAAGCTTTGGTTAATGGAACAATAGGTCCAAATTAAACTTTTAAAAAAATGATCATGAATGTATGTCATAAAAATGTAATCTGGAGAAATGCTTTGCCATAAGTAGGGCTTGCAATGATTTCAATGCTATAATCTCATTTGAAGATTTAGATGAACTATTTTATTTCATTCTGACCTTTCATCATGTGAACTTCTTGATCGGATACCATACACTGTTGCTGGGTCGAAATCCTGGAACCTTCTCCGTAACAGCATTGTGGGCATACCTACACCCTAAGGACTGAAGTGGTTCAAGAAGGCAGCTCACCACTACCTTCTGGGCAATTAAGGATGGGCAACAAATGCTGGCCTAGCCAGTTATGCCCATGTTCCATGAACGAATTTAAAAAAAATCAGTGTCAGATTTTTTTGTCAATTTGTCCATGCTGTCTATTTTTGTGCGGACAATTTACAATCTCAGAAATTGCCGAGTAAATCAACTAATAGTTATGTGTATGTGTGTGTGTCATTGGTAATTCTTCAGTATCTACTGAAGAGAACACTAAAATAGTTTCCTCAGATGAAGAAAATAATAGACATCATTTAAACACTTTAAAAATAATAAAAAGGTACATTATTGATGAACACAAAATCTTAGCTGTCAGTTTTTATGCCGAGTATAGTAAGGAAAATGAAAACATTTCAAAAACTGAGATGACCATATGTGTCGACATATTTCCATATTCTGTTGTTATTTTGAAGGCACATATTGATATGTCTTTGAATTTTTCAGCTATATTAATTATTTTTAATTAACCAAGACTCTACAAAATGTAGTTAGCTGGGACTAATACTGGACGTTACCTCGCCTTTTCAATTCTAGTTGGACAATTTACACTTAAGGTGACGTGCCCATAATTCGCCCCCCCCCGCCCCCCCACCCCCCCCCCCTGCATTTAGACCTTTTACATATTGAAACACTTGATTATATGGAAGGAAAGCTGGTATGGCCCAGTTCATGTCCCCGCCCTCTGAGCCCTCACCATGTTTTACATTTCACCATGACTTAATTAAGATTATACAATGCATTGCAACTGCAAAGTGAAACGTACTGCATTTGTGTTTAAGCAGCAATACATTGGTTAAATTATTATTATGCTACCTAGGCTAATTACCCTTATCAGCCAATGATTTGATTGCATGTCTCCGAAACAAGGGATATGCGCAATACCTTCTTAGGTATATTCTTAATCTATTAGTTGACCAGCCAAATGATGGGAGCTGTTTTTGAACAATTGTTTCTGCTGGAGTCCATTTCCTCTTGTTCATGCAGCAGCCTTTTATTGCAAAGAAGCATCTCTTTATGATCACATATTGATTGCATTTGGATAAGAAGCAAAATAATGTGGATGCTGACGACCTGAAATAAAAACAGCAAGTACTGAAAATACTTGGCAGGTCTGGCAGCATCTGTGGAGAGAGAAACAGAGTTAACATTTCAGGTTGATGACATTTCATCAGAACTGGCAAAGGTTAGAAATGTTGTCAGCAAGTGAAAGGGAGGAGGGGGGAAGAAAGGCAAAAGGGAAGGGCTAGAATAGACCTTTGGGGCGGCACAGTGGCCTCACAGCTCCAGTGACCCAGGTTCAATTCTGGGTACTGCCTGTGCGGAGTTTGCAAGTTCTCCCTGTGACTGTGTGAGTTTTTGCTGGGTGCTCCGGTTTCCTCCCACAGCCAAAGACTTGCACGTTGATAGGTAAATTGGCCATTATAAATTGCCCCTAGTATAGGTAGGTGGTAGGGGAAGGTGGGGATGTGGTAGAAATATGGGATTAATGTAGGATTAGTGTAAATGGGTGGTTGATGGTCAGCACAGACTTGGTGGGCCAAAGGGCCTGTTTCAGTGCTGTATTTCTAAAGAAATAAATAGGGCAGAGGGCGGCACAGTGGCGCAGTTAGGGCAGCATAGTGGCGCAGTAGGGTGGCACAGTGGTGCAGTGGTTAGCACCGCAGCCTCACAGCTCCAGCGACCCGGGTTCAATTCTGGGTACTGCCTGTGTGGAGTTTGCAAGTTCTCCCTGTGTCTGCGTGGGTTTTCTCTGGGTGCTCTGGTTTCCTCCCACAGCCAAAAGACTTGCAGGTTGGTAGGTAAATTGGCCATTATAAATTGCCCGTAGTATAGGTAGGTGGTAGGAAAATATAGGGACAGGTGGGGATGTGGTAGGAATATGGGATTAGTGTAGGATTAGTATGGATGGATGGTTGATGGTCGGCACAGACTCGGTGGGCCGAAGGGCCTGTTTCAGTGCTGTATCTCTAAACTAAACTAAACTAAAGGACAAGAGAGATTAAATGACAAAGATGTTATGGAACAAAAGGCAGAGGGAGTGGTAATAGTTGCAGTAAAAGACAAAGAATTTGTCCAGAGGGTGTGTTAATGGCAGAGTAATGAACAACTCTGTCCAAAAGCAAAAACATGAAAAACAAGTTTAAGTTCAGCACATGGTTAAATCAAATCGAAATGGCAGTCATGGTTTGAAATTATTGAACTCAATGTTGAGTGCAGAAGGCATTACATTTGGCTTTATTTAATAATCAAAGCAGTCACTGAGCTTGAAGGAAAAGAGTGGGTTCAATCATGTTGTTGTATTTATTTTAGAAGTAGATGTTTAAAATTGCACTTATATAATTCAGTGGGGCCCACAATTAATTATCATCACTGCTTGAGTTGTGTTAGAAAGGATAAAAATGTGTTTGTGTCACTTTTGTTGACACATTAGTCTGTTTAACCCTAAAATAATTGCTCTGATACCACTGACATAATGACAAAATTGTAACAAGATGAGTTAGCCACTTTTCTGGATAATACGATGCATAAATCACATCTTTTATGCCACGCCCTTCTCTCTTTATTTGACTTCGAGTGTTAGTACCAGATTTATAACTGAACCAAAATAAGCAAAGATATTCGATGATGAAAATCTGTTAAATGCTGGGCCTGCTTTCGTTCAAGCATCATATTTTGCAATGCCTACATCTTCATAAGTGAGAGTCAACACTGTATCGTTGGTTGATAAAATGTGTTTATAATGTAGCAAACACTAGATTAAATCCACCGTGGTTAACACTGTTGGATTAATGATCTGGCAAAAAGAAACACTGCCATTAGTTTAAACTTTGTACGTCCCAATTACTAGGAATGTGAGTGTGAAAACCTCTATTTTAACTTAAACGTTGATTGCTCAGTGCTACAACTGATTTATCTTACACAAATGTTACAATAAAACCGTCACACTTGACAAAATATTAAACACGGTGTTATCATTTTTGCTTTAAAATATATTATTAATTATGGTAGGAATTCCGAAAAACTCTGAAAGGTTGGGCAACAATGCTAAGATTATAATCAGCTCTACTATTGATTTAGAAAAGTGATGTTCTGTCCATATGAACAGTTACAAACAACTGCGATGCTGTTGTCCAATAAATGGATGGAAATTCTTGTTTTTGTGCGACTCCAATCTTATAATTATTGTTTCACGTTGACATTAAAATATGAAGTATTAATAGCGCCGTATCAGTACATGGTTGATATGTGCTTATTGTGGATTTATAAAATCTGAAGATTATTAATATGTTATGGTTAATAAATGGAGTGTTACTAATATGATAAACCTGAATAATAGCATTGTTAACAGAAGAATAAATAGTATGGGCGTCTAAAGGACGTTTGTTTATGTTGCCCGTTCCACTCGGATGCCACACTTTGTAATTTGAAATGCCATTCTAATATTGGCGTTAATATGTAGGTTGTAAGTGAAAACATTAAAAGGAATATGACAAGCAAAAGCATTCTGCAAAAAAAAAATGGAGGCCTAATGAATCCGAGTCAAGTCCTTTCTGGATTGGTAGTGAGAAATGTGCATGTGTTCGGTCACTGATCGGTTATGTTCGTGTGTTCGGATTTATTAAGAATCAAGACATGTCTCTGGCAGCGTGGCTGTACTGAGAGGTGATGCTGGGTAAAGCGCAGTGCTAAAACTGCTTTTCACATCTTCCTCCTGCTCGTGCTCCTGCTGCTGCTTTTCAATCGAGAAAGACAGCGTTCGCCAACGAGGTGTTTATTGTTTTCTTCTGTTCTCTTTCTCTCCCCTTTCGTGAAACTGCGTTATGCAAAGGATCTGAACTTTACAACAAATCCTGAAAGGGAAGGATTATAACGTGCTTGCAGTATTTTTTCGACAATGCAAAAGATTATGCAGCATATATCCGTCTTCCTGGTTTCTTGGTTTTGCGGACTGGCGTTTGGTGCCTCTTCTCCCACCAGCGTACAAATAGGTGAGTTACCTTCAAATAAAATAACTGTAAATACCAAACAAATCATAAATTCTTATTTCTGTGTACCGCGCTGTGTGAAATACTCCAATTCTATCGATCGTACTTGCCTTTCTGTATTCTCTGCCATAAAGCATTCAACTATGAGTGGCTATCATAGAATTTTAAAAACTGTTTATTTCTCATGGAGATTCTTAATCTCATATTATTTTAGCATCAGTGATTTCAATTTAAGTAAATCTTCACGACCTTCCTAATTTTATTTGGACTACAAACCACAAATGCATTACTACACATATAAGCTTCCGTTGATGAATTTTGAATAAACCGTAGTACGGGCAAAACCAGTTATTGCTTCTCTATTACAGGAGGGCTATTCCCAAGAGGGGCAGATCAGGAATACAGCGCGTTTCGTTTAGGAATTTTTCAGCATAATTCACACGAACTGAGACTAACGCCCCATGTTGACAATTTGGAGGTGGCAAACAGCTTCGCCATAACCAATGCATGTAAGTCTTCTTTCTAACCAAGACGAGTAATGTTAGATGTATTGGAATGCTTGGGTTCTCTAGCATGAGCAGGGACAGTTAACCGAGCGTTTTTTTTTTAACATTGATCTACCTGAACTTGAAGACTGGCTGGATGCGATGTTGTATCTCTTTGTGCTAGACTGCTTTACCGTGTATGTCTGGGAAAGTGAAGTGTTGTGAACGTTAAAGGTTGCATTAAAAAAAATCATATGCTCATTTCAATCGTTGGTTGCAAACCTCGTGTGTTTCTGTGTGGTGAACTCGAGTGTTTTTCACAGACATATTTTGTGGTACGACCATCTCAAATGGCAGTTGGTTCACTGGAAGAGCAGAGTGGCATGATCTTCAGCACTGTGTCATATATGTGAGTCACATTCCCATTGAGTGAGCCAGTGTAATAACTAACCAGCAACGGAGTTGCCAGTTAGTTATTAAGTCGAGGTGTGGATATAATGATCAGACAGGCATTAAACCAATGATGTGATCTCGTTATACCAATGTAACAATCAAAAGACACTAATGTTAAAGCCATTACCATTCTTGTTACACTCTGAAGTCACAAAGAGAGGTCACATCACAAAGTAAGTGATATACTGCTGACGTCATACCACTGCAGTGGTATAACGAGCATTTAGCCCACGGAGTCGTTATAGAATATATGCAGGAGAGAAAAGCAGCATTAGACAAGGAATATGGATAAATCAAGTAGAGTTATTGACCCGAACCTTGGGTAAAACTGCTTTATAAACTGGACCTGTTTAACATGCTGGTCGTGATTATTATTTTTACTGGAATAAAAAGTTAGTTGTATGGTCCCGAATAAAAACATGTAATATTGACTCACAATTCTTTTAAATAAGAGGGCATCTGTTTTCCAGATTGCTGAAAATGGTGGTGGTGGGAGGATGGCGCGTACATTCCACTGCACCAGATTATCACACAGCATTAGAAAAAGAGCTATATAAGCATCTCTCAGATTCAATGAGAGAAGACTAAAAGCCGGGACAGGTATCTCTGTGCAGCTGCTATGTGCTACACAAGCCAATAATGTACCTGTGCTTATTACTTCCGAACCTTAAGTCACGTCTCCATTTTAACTTGCTTTGTGTTGAGTTTGTTAGTTTTTCCGTGTAGCTTTTCGTGCAATTACTTACATGGAAGCTGGCTGCCGAAGGACTGGCTGGATGCGATGTTGTATCTCTGTGCGAGGCTGCAGGAACTAAATTGACTTAATTTAGATTTATTTAAGAAGTAACAAACAACTTATCTAGAGTCAAAAGCTAAAACCAGAGCTCGGGAACAGTGTCGTGATCGGAATGTAAACAATGTGATTTCAAAGGGTCGCTACAATTTTTAATTGAGCCACCTTTATCGAGAAGGCGTATTTCTGATATAATCGAGCCAGATTTTAGAAATGTGTTGCTGAAATTGATGACTGATTGCTAATGCTTATTTTCAATTTATTCCTGTCGTGCTTCTTGAATTGTGATCCCACTTCATGTGAATGAGGGGAAATCGCTAAACAACACTTGTGCCAGTTAAAATAAAAAAAATACATCTTGATTTGCGGGATACAGTTGGAAATGAAATTCTAGGGCAACCAAGCGCCCTCTTACTTGAAACAATTGAGACCATTTCCCTCTGAACAGGATAATTGTAAGGTGGAGGAGGCGTTCGGCAATTTCACACAGCAATGGAATCAAACATTTCCACGGATCTCCATGCTCCTTCTGTCATTTCAAATGACATGGTGTATGTGTGTTCGAGGGGGGATTATGAATATTAATGCGACACATCTAGTTCTTTGTACGGCACAACGAGTTCCCTTTTACTGCTGTAGATAACGTTAATTGGCCTTTAGCAAAGCATCCGATGTACGTCACGATTATCTGACGGTTTGGGAGAAGATGGGGACTGAAATCATTAGATTATATACAAAACCTCTTTCACTAACACTGCTTTTCACACACATTTTGGTCCATGGCATTTATTATAAGGAGTTGAGTTCCAGCTATTTTTACAGATGTTTAGTTTCATCTATTTATAAATCACAGGAGGCCTTTGATAGAGTGATTCAGTGTCTGAATGTGCAAGATGAATATAAAGGATCGCCACAGATACAGTCTTCACTTGTCACGTCTAAGCCAGGTGGAGATTGCATTCATTCTGGCCCAGCGCTTTTGTATTTATGAGATCCGATAAGCAAAAAGAAAATCCTCACTCTTTGTGAGCTGCCAGAGATCCATTTTCATAAAATGGCTGGTCTCCGGTGTGTGTGTAAGTGTCAGCTCGTACAAACTAACATTCCATTCACCGGATCCGATTGCAAAATAGATATTCCCAGTCCCTTGCATTTGAAAAATAAACAGCCTGCCTTTAAGGGAATTTGAATCTAATGCATCATTGACGTTAAGTTGCCAGCGTTTTAAAGACATTTTCTTTAAGTAGTTATGCTCGGGATCTAAATAGTGCAAGATTCATTGATTTGATCTACTGTACCGCGGAGGCAGCAGTTTCTGCATTGTCAATCATTCCATTGAGCAGTTGCAGAGGGCGCAGTCTGTTCACTTACCGCCAGGGGACAGACTGGCGTCAGAAAATTACATGGAATTTTACAGCACAGAAACAGGCCATTCTGCCCAACAGATCTATGCTGGAGTTTATGCTCCATACGAGCATCCTTAGATCTTACTTCATCTCACCTTATCAAAATATCAAAAACTTTTGGAGCTTGCAAACTGCAGGAGGATAATTCCTCATCTCAAATTCGGCATCGGCCTGCTAAATGTTATTTCTTTGGTACAAAAGTAAGTTTAAATTAGTTGCAACGGTGCTTTTGGATGATTAGATCCTGGATGCAGAACATTTTAAAAGTATGTACACACTGCACTGTTTGAATCGGGCAGCCCTCCCTGTCTATTGTATTCAAACTGCTGAATTCCATGTCGATTTGGCACCGAAAATTTACTTACACAATCTTCTGCAAAAAAACTTTATTCATACCCAAATACTAATGGGTTTAATGTATTTGTGATAAATGTCAGTTTGCCCCGGCAAACTTCATTTATAATCACCTTAATCATAATAAATCATGTCAATTATTACAGGGAATCATTTCAATTCTCGTAATTTCTTCTACAACCATGATCCCAGTTCCCATGAGATACTTTAAAATATGCACTGCGGATTACAGCCAGTGTGTAGAGCATTTGAACAAAAAGATAAGCGTTCAACGCTATTGTTAACCACAACAGCAGTTTGTGTGTGAAGTGAACAACAGTAATGCTATTATTGAGTATGGGGCAAATGTAAGATTTCAGTGAGCTCATTGAGTCCAATCCTACCTCACTAAACATCCACAAACACACTTTCAGGATCGCATACAGCAGCGGGAACACAGGCTAGTTTTATTCCTCTCAACCTTGGGATGCAAAGACCAATTGTAGCATGGTTACCATTATACCAACTGGATCAGCTAATTCATTTGTGAATAAACGAAGTATTTCCCTGGTTCGTTTTACTTCGCTACTTGCTGGATAAACTGGTTGATGCATTAGGACAGCCTTAGCTGCTCTTTATTAATTATCTACAAGAAAAGCCATTGAACGACAACAACATGGTCAATGAGGTCATTCTTCAGAACAGAGTACAGCAATCATCTCATTAGTTATTGTCAGGTTATAATTTTGTTATGGTCAGTTTGTGGGAAAATCAGAGAATAGTCACAGAAAATATATGAAGTCGGGGAAATTACGGTAAAAAACATGAACGGTCATGGACAAGTCTTAATCATATTTGAAAGTGGCGCAAGGAGAATCAAACCATCTAAAGAACTAGGAGGGAATATTCAGTGGAGTGCATGAACTTCCTGCATCTGTGAAGACCCAAGTGTTTCATGTTTTTCTCACAGACTTTGTTGTTTCTTCCTCGTTGCTTCTCTCCACCCTCGGCCAAGTTATATCAATGCTACAGTCCAAAACAAAACGATTGCATCTGATTGATTACCTTTTTCTGTGAAGGGAGCATTGTGTGTTGGTAGATAGGAGGAGTGCTAGCTTGTTCAGGTTTAGCAACACCACCTAAGCCTGGTTTGGCCAAGTTTAGACTTAGCAGGACTGTGAATTGAGGACGGTCACGGCTGGAGCAGAGATACGCTACTGGAAGGGAGAGAAGTGTACCGTCCATATCAGCGCCTTGTTAGAGCACTTACAGGATTATGGGGTGAATTTCCGCAGGGGTCCTTCCCCCAAGTCCACTGTAATTTCGATGGAAGATCCGTAAAAACCCTGGAGATGTAGCGAGAGAATCCCTGTGAAAGCCACCCCATAGTAACAGCAAAAACAATTTAAATTCGTGTACCAAAACATCCCGAGGCACTTCAGAGTTTAGGGTTGGGCCCAAGGGGAACAGCAAAAGGGGCTCAAGGCATAATCAAAGATGAAGTTTTCAAGGAGGTTTTTGACATGGGAAAAGATGTAAGCTAGCAGAAGAATTTCGGTAGAAACTTCCAGTAGAATGTGTTGGGGGGAGTGAGATAAGATGGCAGAAGGTTCTGTTGCTGATGGTAGAGTGTAGAGACTGGGGATGTGCAACAGTCGGGAGGTGGAAGAGCAGAACATCCAAGCTGGATTGAAGAGGTTGCAGAGGTTTGCAGATGTGAATGAGACATTTTAAATTGATGCACTAAAATGATAGTTAATTGAGTTTTTGTGCGGGACTGGACGTGGCTGGTAGAGGTCTAAATGAATTGTAGGGTGCACATGGGACGCTAGCAAGGAAGGCAATGAAAAAGTTGATTCTGTAGGTAACTGTTTATCCATCAGGACTGAGTCTAAGGCAGGACATGCAGGACAAATCATGATAAACCACCCCAGTTGCACTGTTACTGTGGTCTGAGCACTAAGATAACATCACTGTCCTTGAATTGTTCCTCGGCAACTTTTTTAAAAATTCTATGTACGGTGGTCTACTTTACTGTGATTTTTGCTTTTTTGCAAGCATCAAAACTGTCAAAGATACTCCATTCTATTAGTATGTGACAATCTCCTGCTTTAGGATTAACAATTGTGGTGCAATGACTACAAACATGTTGACCAATAATGATAAACTGAAAGCACAGCATATGACCCTTTCAGTTTTCATATAAATTGTGGACATATGCTGAATTAATAGCTGTCCAAAAGTTACCTTTTTGGGTCATGAAATGCTCAAGTCATCTGGTGCTTACCTAAAATGTTCTGTCTTTTCTCTAATTGATGACATCATATTTCACATGAAACTTTTCTTTTTAGTTGTTATGTGTACTTAACTATAAAAAGGTTCCTGATGTGAGATATATTCGATAGCTTGGTAGCAACAATTTCTATCCTACTATATTATTGAATGAAAGGTATTTGCTGGCCAAGTACTTTGCTGAACATCTCTAAACCTTTATCTTTGGATGGGTTCAAAAATCAAGGAGAGGCAGTTCCACATTATCTTATCCAGTTTGTTTGGAAAAGGACAACTAACTAAAAGGAGGTGTCAAAGAATCTGGGAGATGCCAAATCATAAACAGAAAATTTAGATACTCTAAGACTCTCGTTAGATTGTAAATACTAGTCCTATATTGGTATATGTATACTGCCGAACAGAATTATACATCTAACTGTCCCTTGCTGCAAGTAGCATTGAGCTCAGCAACAAAGGATACACTGATAGAGCTTCATTCCCTCAGCTAATTTTATGCATAAGTGTGTAGGTGTGAGCAGCATTTATGAATTAAGGAACAAGTCAATGGTAGAATTATGTAACAAATTCAAAATACTCAATTGACCACCTGAGCAAGTCTAAAATATGGCTTTGTACTGGGCTTGCTTAGTTGACACCAGTATGAGGCAGCCTACAAGAAGTATTCACAAATTGTTGCTTTGAGTGTGCTCAGGAACCTGATCGCTGATTTGAGTTACATTAAAACATTGATATGCATCCAAAATCATTTCATGTTATTATTGAAGTCAGCGGGAATTGGGGGAAAACACTTCACTGCCTGGCGTCATATCTAGCACAAATGAAGATAGTTGCGGTTGTTGGCAGACAATCATCTCAGCTCCAGCTGTTTCATCAATGATCTCCCTCCATCATAAAGGTCAGAAGTGTGGATGTTCATTGATGATTGCTTAGTGTTCAGTTCTATTCAGAACTCCTCCGATAATGATGCAGTCCTTGCCCGCATGCGGCAATACCTGGATAATATTCAAGACTGGGATGATAAGTGGCATGTAACATTTGTGCCACATATATGCCAGTCATTGGCCATCTCCAGCCTTCCCCTGACATTCAACAGCATTACCAGCACTAAATCCCCCACTATCAATAACCTGGGGATCACCATTGACCAGAAACTTAACTGGACCAGTCAGATAAATACTGTGGCTACAATAGCAGGTCAGAGGCTAGTTATCTTGCAGCAAGTGACTCTCCTCCTGACTCCCAAATCCTTTCCAATATCTACAAGGCACAATCAGGAGTGTGATGGAATACTCTCCTTCACTAGCCTAGATATAGTTCATTATCTTTATCTTAAGTGAACATGAAACTGTGTCTGTGGCATCCTTTCGAAAGTTTGCAGAAAACATTAAAATAATATTTTATAGTTAATACAGTTATTTTCCTTGAATTACTTACCTCTTCAAGTACCCTTAAAACATGGCAGGTAAATTTCCACAGATCTTTCCCTGATCTACCAAAGTTACAGTGGTCAAAGAGCCATTTTTACATGTTTTCTGCAGCTCGTATGATTCAGTGAAGCGCAAGCTCTTTCTAATCTGCCCTAATAGTGTACCTCAGCCTCAACCTTCAAGTGACTTCTGCCAAAGTTACAGGGAATGAGCAGACGAAACCCTGCAGAATTCACCCTGTGGTTTAGCAATTCCCAAGATGGTCATTAATTACAGTTTCAATATATTTTCTGGTCTCTGTGTCAGCTTGGATCAGTTATTTGCATGGTGAATCAGAAAGTTACAGATTTAAGCCACACTCAATACTTGAGCACATAATCTTGAGGAAGTGCTGCATTGCCAGAAGTCCTATCTTTTGGATGAGATGTTAAGCTAAGGCTCTGTTTGGCTGTTTCAGTAGTTTAGCTGATCACTGTTAGGAGGAAGAGGGCAAGAGTCTTCAAAGGTCCTTGTCAAGATTCTTTCCTTCACCAATGGACCTCAGAAAAAATTATGGTCATTCATCTTATTGCTGTTTGTTGGATCTTGCTGTATGCAGACAGATCGTTGTACTTACCAACACAACAATTACTGCCTGTTAAACTAATTTATTTACAACATTTCTGAGAGAGGGCAGAAATTGCTGCATAATTTTTATGCACAGTTTTCAGTTGAGCCATAAAAAGCTAACATTTGATTAGGCTTCTCCCTTGTCAACTGTTTCTGTTCTTACATATAATTACTATGGTGTTAAGTATTTTTCCTATGTTTTTGTTTCTGTGAATCATTTTATTTATAAATAAGTCTGAATAGTAGTTTACCCTGTACAAGGTGATCTAGCATTATGAACATTTTCTGAATTTGAAATAGTCGGCAAATTTTGTTTGATAACGCTCCTGTGAAGCGCTTTGGGATGTTTTAAATGCAAGTTATTGTTGTATATATTCTCCAGCAGTATATGCCATGAGTGGGATTTTAGTCTTAATAGCAGAAAGTAAAAGATACAGGTTTCAATTCATTAGAGACACAGTCTGCTTACAAAAACTGCTATCAAGAAGCCTATGCAAGAGAAAGGTGCTGAAAATAGTCCAGCCACGTCATAAATATCTAGAGCTGGTTTTTCCGATTGGTGGGATTCACCATTATCAGTCACATCAGTAGAAAATTTATGACCAATCAGTTTAGATATCTTCTAATGGTTGAAAATGTAACAGTGAAACATCCTCATATTTGCTGAGTAGAGATTTTCCACTAGCCTTCCATGAGTACAGTGTATCTGTCCATCTGAAGCATAAGTGGGACCTTTACAAAATACATTGGTTTGTCTTTTTTATTGAGTAGCATCAAACATATGATTGGAGTCTGTTGTTAATTGGGTTCTATTGTTTTAGTGCAAGTGAAAGACAACCAAAGACTTCACCATGTAAGACTGTTTTTTTAAAAAGCCTTCTCATTAAAAACAATAAAGAACCAAGTCAGTTGGCGATTTAGGTGTCCCATTCTCCTTATGACTAAAAACACCCAGCATGGGCCATGACACCTGCAAAATGTAGCTTGTGGGCTTTTGATTCAGCTGCACAGATGAGTCATTTACTTACTTCATGGGTTGACGTTAGATTATTTATTTATTTAGAGATACAGCACTGAAACAGGCCCTTCAGCCCACTGAGTCTGTGCCAACCAACAACCACCCATTTATACTAATCCTACATTAATCCCATATTCCCTACCACATCCCCACCATCTACCTACACTATGGGCAATTTACAATGGCCAATTTACCTATCAACCTACAAGTCTTTGGCTGTGGGAGGAAACCAGAGCACCTGGCAGAAACCCACATAGTCACAGGGAGAACTTACAAACTCCGCACAGGCAGTACTGAGAACTGAACGCGGGGTGCTGGAGCTGTGAGGCTGCAGTGCTAACCACTGCGCCACATATTTATCACAATAAACTGGTGAATTTCAATCTATTTACCCTTTTTAAAATCAAGCCTAATTCTGTTAAAGTGGACAATATGATTCCTGATGAATTTTAAGGCATTTTTTTCCAATTTAACAAAACAGGGGAAAAAAGCTTTAAGATATATAATAAATAAGAATCCTAGTGTACGCCCTCATGATCCTGAAAAAAATTGTCTTGAAAAGGGAGTACAAATATTTTACTAGACAGTACAACCTTCAGCCAAAGCCTTCCTGTCTCTCCATCTTAAAGCCACTCACATAACGAGCAGTCAATAGCTTTTTGATGTAAGCTTCTCTAACTTTTGTCAATTCCACTACACAGACAATGAGAGATGCTTCTCGAAAGGCATCAAATCAGACGCTGTTAGTTTTTCCCTTGCCCAGTAGGGAATGACTTGTGGCAATCCATCTGTCAGCTCAGCTGGGAGGTGATTACATTATTCTATTGAGGCAATCCTTGAGTGACAGATGGCCCTAGGATTCAAACTCTTGACCTTCTGGTTGGCAGTCAAGAAGTTATCATTTTGTGAAAAATAAAATTAAAATAGGAGGAGGTTTTACAGCAATAATTTTTTTCAGTGCCCCAGTATCATTTGTTTTGTTCAAATAAAATACTGTCCTAAATTTGCTCACACTTTGAGTCTGAGGAAATTTCATCTGATGGAACTATCCTGGGATTGCATTGATATGAAGCAATTTCACGGCTCGTGTGTTACCCAGAAAAAAAGTGCAAATTTTATATGAAAATGCTTTTTTAAATTTAACATGATGTTTCGCTTTAAGAAAGCCACAATACACAGTCAATATTTCTGTAAGTAATGGATAGAAAGTAGCAACTTCTCTGGGCAATAGCACGATGGAGGAGTTTAAATATTGCTGCAATCTGCAAAAGGAATGAGGAGATAATTTTCTGCAGGGATTCTTCTGCTTGTTCATTCGAACGCCACAGAAAATCCAGAAAAATGGCACAGATTCACTGGAGTGAGGTATCTCATGTTGTGACCCACATTAGTTACACTTTTTCCCTCACCCTTCAGCTCAAATTCTTTGTGCTTCAAATTTCCGGAAGTTTGAGCTAATAACGTTTCCTACATTACAACAGTGACTACACTTCAAAAGCACTTCATTGGCTGTAAAGCACTTTGGGACGTCCGCTGGTTGTGAAAGGCTCTATACAAATGCAAGTGTTTCTTTCTTTAACGGTGTAGCAAGGTCAATGGGGCATCTGGGATCTTGAGGAATGGCAGGACTGGCAGTGTATCTCTTTCACCAATCAGATTGAAGGATCAAGAAATACGCAGAGATGGAGAATTTTTAAAATCTTGAACAGCCATTTACTATTTGTAGTAATGGGACTCCACAGTTTCAATTGTTCCCTTTCTGAGCTGGAGGGGTTGATTGGCATTGCAGCAACATAAATTTTGCATTAAAAGAGTGTTAAAACAAGACTTAATGGGGAGGTTGAGGGTGAGCAGGGGTTTTTGTGAGTTTAATGGCAGAGTGGCAGAAATCATTCAGAAAATTGTGGCAATTAGCAGCTCACATGGCATCTCTTCTTCATTACTAATTGCTGTATGATTGACATACTAATAATGGTGAGTGCCATTAAACTTGCTATTTTTTGCCAGCAAATTCTGGCCCAATGCCATCAATGGAGTAGACACTATTTTTCTGGGGTTTGAATGGATTTTGTGCTGAAGATACAGTGGAAAAGCATGAGGAACACCTCATGGAAATTTAACCCCATTGTTTAGATCTGACTGCTGGTTTATAATCCTTTGTCTATATGAGTAGCAGCTGAGTGGTTCTTACTGCAAAAGAGAAACAATAGTCAAACATTTTCAGTAGTTTATCAGTTGGTAAAAGGTCTCTTTTCTAATTGGAGTTTTTGAAAAACATTATGAGCTTTAATGTACAGGAAACTAAGAAATAAAGGATAATTTTGTCAGAATTGCATTAGATTTCTGTGAGGTCCTGTCAGTTAGTCTATGTTCTGAGTTATTGTGACACAAGTGAATTCATATTATTCACTGCCTAACACAATGCTTTTTAAAAAGGTTATTTTTTGCTGTGAGATATTGGGTGACTCACTGCTTTGTATAGTCAGTGCCTGTTATTGGAGCACCCAAGTGGATGTAAAACTGTCACATTTATCAGCATCTCAATTGAATGAAATTCATCAGCACTAGTTTAAGCATAAGCTATAAATGACATAAATGCATAAGCTTACCGTACAGGGGAAGTGAAGTTAGCTAAGCAAATGAAGGGTGAGGTCTGCTGTTGCTGGTGGAAAAGGTCCTGAGCTAATGATACCTTTTGTAGCTTTTCTAATTCTACAGATGTGCTACATTTGAGCTGCGTTTTCAATATATGATATGTGGACAGGTAGTCACTTCATTCTATTTATATAAAAATAATGAGACAACAAACAACAATGATATCGTATCTTCTCTTCCTAAATCACTTCTTGATTCATAATGAAACTGATATGAATGTTCCAGATGTAATACGATCTATCCGTTTCCTATGCTAGCAACTGAACTGTTTTTGCAAGCACATCTTATGCCGCCTTCCTTGAACATGCTGCTCACTCAGAGTAAACAATTAAAAGTGATGTGAACATCAAGTAGATGTGCAATTTACTCCAATATTAAAGGCATTTAAAAAAATTTGCAATCATGTTTATTTTGATTTTATTTATTTTATTTAGAGATACAGCACTGGGCCCACCGAGTCTGTGCCAACCAAGAACCACCCACACAATTATACTAACCCTACAGTAATCCCATATTCCCTACCACTTACCTACATTAGGGGCAATTTACAATGGCCAATTTACCTATTACCTGCAAGTCTTTGGCAGTGGGAGGAAACCGGAGCACCCGGCAAAAACCCACGCTGTTACAGGGAGAACTTGCAAACTCCGCACAGGCAGTACCCAGAATTGAACCTGGGTCCCTGGAGCTGTGAAGCTGTGGTGCTAACCACTGCGCCACTGTGTCACCCCATGTTATTGACCACCGTGAGGAATATGACTAAATTCAAACTTAAGCTGACTCAGAGAATGATGTAACGAAAGCAGTGAATACTTATTGAAGACAATATGCACGCAGTGACTCCTGATCTAGGGGTAACTACAGGAAGCAGCTGCCTGGGACCTGTCAAAGTCCATGAGGTTCAAGGGGTCAGGGAGCAGTCCCTTTATTGACCTTTGAATGCAGGTGCCCAGACCACTTCAGGTGCCTCTGAGATGCAATTTGTGGTGGAGCAACTTCTTCCTCCCCTTAACCTGGAAAGATGATTCTATGCCCGCTTTGTAAAGGAACCAATAATAAAACTTTTTTTTTTAGTTGTATGTCTTCTGGTGTCCAACTTCAACCAAGGCCTGAACCCCCAGGACTGATTTCACTTAGTAAATTAGCTGCCAAGGATTTCTGAGCCCTTATGAAGCTAGGGATGTGGGAAGTCCTGGCAATGCCAGTCCTGTGCTGTCAGCTCAGTCCCTTCCGATGCCATTGACGTTGTTAAGGGCTGAAGTATTCTAGCCCTAGTGGTTGTATTCTGCTTTTGCAAAACATTTCTATTTAGACATGCTCTTATATTCCTTATGGAATTATCAGTAAAATGATAAAAATACAATTCTTTTCACAAAATGGCTGCTAAGGTCTATAATTATTGATCTATATTTCAAATTATTTAACTGTGCACATTCCTTGTTGTCAAATTGATTTCCTGTCTCAGATCTAGCAGTTCCCCCACAGCCAGATATAATGCTTTGGTAATATTTTACATTAAAGTTTGCACCTGTGTTGCCATGTCTTATTCGTTAGCACCCTTCTGAATATGAAGGCTGTGGTTTCAAGTCCCCCTCCAGGACTTGAACACAAAAATCTAGGTTGACACTCTAGTACAGTATTGAGGGAAATCTGCAGTGTCAGAGGTGCTCTCTTTTGGAACAGACATTAAACCAAAGCCCAGTTTGTCCTCTCAGGTGGATGTAAAGATTCCCTGGCATTATTTTAGGAAGATGTGCAGGAGGGTTCATCCCAGTGTCCTGGCCAATATTTATCCCACAGTCAACATCACTAAAAAGAAGCAGATTACATGTTATTATCACATTGTTTGTAGGAATTGGTTTCCCATGTTACAACAGTGTTTAATTCAAAAATTAATTGGCTGTAAAGTGCTTTGAGCTATCCTGAGGTCACGAAAGGTGCATTATAAATGCAAATCTGTCTTTCTTTCTTTCTCACCTTATCATCAATTGGCTAGATCTTCACATGTGGCTGCTGCTACTTCCAATTCCATTGAAGACATTTGCATTCTCGTTTCAGCTACCAGAATGCCTGTTTGCAAATTGTGTTTTAGATCAACTGGCCCTGAGGTTTCTGACCACAGGCCAGGGCAGTGTTTTCATTGTTTAATATTTTCTGGCAGTGACGAAGACAGTTTATAAATTTGCTTTTTCTTTGGCCAACCAATCAGCATTCAATTTTTTTTTCGGTCAGCTTGCTATGGCTTCAGCTTCCTGATCAAGGGCTATAAGAGAGAGATTGGAGGTGGAAGACTAAAACATTGGCCAGGTGGATAGAAGTGGATATATGGAAGAAGAGGTTGAGGACAGAGACAGAGAAAGAGACAGGCAGGCAAAGACAAAGAGATAGGGGAACAGAGCAAGTTATGGAGAGATGGTGGGAAACGATTAGGAGTAATGAGAGATCAGGTGACCGAGGAAAAAGGTTGAGAGAGATAGACACTGGTCAGTAGGACAGAATGAATACACAAAGATCAGTCGGTAGATATCTCAACATATGGGAAGTCTACAATTAATACATTAAGTCATGCATGTAGCGCACACCTTGCAGTGGTGGTGGGGTACAGGGTCAGACCACAAAGCTAGGATTCGCTGGGTTCCCTTGCACTGTACCAACCTGTAAACAGTTCCAGAGAAAAACAAGGTGGGGGAGGGGCAAGAGTGGCACCTGATTTGCAAACTCCATCCCTACACTAAGGAAGCCCTTGAAATCTCAGGCCTCGAATCTGGAAAAAAAACAGGTCTCTATCCCATTTCTTTGACCTTTGCACGTGGGGAAAAGAGCATTCTCAGGGCAGGAAAATCTGCCCCCACCCCATCCCTATACCTAATTGTTATTCTTACCACTTTTCATTCTGCCCACATCAGTGGCTCTAACTGAATCATTCCAGCTCGTGTATTTTGTCTGTAAGGTAAGTGGCACTTGTGACAAAAAATGAAGAGGTAGATTTTCTTCTTCACTACCTGGATGAAAATTTACCTGGAAGTATTTTGGTCTAAAGTTTAGCTTAGTGTTAGTTTCTTTAATTCTGTCACATATACAAATATGTGATTGTTTGGCAGCACTTTTTCAACTTGTTGAAATGTAGTTATTAACTTGTGTTTTTACAAATCGTGCATCTAAATGGAGCTTTCAGAGTCTGTCTGGAAGTTCTGAAGAGAGTTAGTTCATACAGATAACTTCTGTAGTTGGTGAGAAAAGAAATGAAAGAACCTCAACAAATGGAAAGTAATTACAGGATAGATTAGCATATGATGAGCAAAATGAGGACCTAGCTAAGCTTAACAACCACTGTAAAAATATATGTTGTGTTACTGCTACTATTGACTTGCTTCATTAATCTTTATAATAAACCAGGTCTTGGTTAGTGTTATTCTCCCTCTTCCAAAGATGAGGATTCTGTGAAGGCATGGGATAGAACCAAACAGCTGAAAACAAACTGTAAAAAGTTCTGTGTTTCCAGGGCACACTATGAATTTTATCACAGTATCAGGACTTGTGAAACACCCTGAGATGCAGGGAGTTGAGGCTTATCAGAATAGTCTGAGATATGGAAACCAAAAATATCTACCTATGTTTCGAGTCTGTCATGTTTAAATTTTTTAAGATGCTAAACAATCTTTTAAAGATAAGAAAGATAGTCATTTCTTGTTTTTTTTTCTGGTTCAAGGAACCAATGAAACAAATCACCCTTGAATTGGCCTGAAAATATATCTAAAAGGTTACCTGCCAATCTAAGAGTTCTGTCAATTCACAGTGAATATGGCCTTGCACTAATTTAAGTAATACACCAGTTCTGAAGAAGGGTCACTGACCTGAAACGTTAACTCTGCTTCTCTCTCCACAGATGCTGCCAGACCTGCTGAGTATTTCCAGCATTTCTTGCTTTTATATAAGTAATACACCATCCTGACTTGAAAATATATCGCCATCCTTTCATTGACCTTTCTGAAGGCATTGTGCTTTCACCACATGGACTGCAGCAGTTCACTCCCCCTACCTTCTCAAGAGCAATTAGGTATGGGCAATAAATGCTGGCCTTTCCAGTGATGCCCACATCCTATGAATGAATTACGAAGGAAATCTTTTTATTGATCCCAGGGTGTAGCTATTTAATGCAATTGGACATTATGGCCTCAGCACCATAATAAGACATTGTGCACTACCTGGTATAACACTCCTGTTTGGAACACAGTATGTGTCAATTCACAGTGAGCATGGCCTTGTGTTAATTTATACTGTGTGATGATAAGCACATAAGTAATTGTAATTTAAAATGCATCATGTTCCAACCCTTGCAGGAAGAGTGAAAACTGCTTAATCTATCCATCCCTTTCTTGTGTATATTTGTTATAGCTTTTGCGCTGAAAGAAAATTTCAGAATTTCTTAGCAACTGAGGCTAGTACGGCATGGTCTGGGTTTCTGCCTTATACCTGTGCTGGGTGAAAATTCTTCCAGGATGTTTTATCCCCCTGCTGTGATGCCAGGGGTTTTGTTTGTGTGTATGTGCATGTATCTGGTTTTGGGGGAAGGAGCAAACATGTATAACGGGTACCTAGTAATCTGAACCCAAAAGGCAAGTGTCTTATTTCATTAGAAAATACATGAAAGCAATTTCATCGACTGGACAACAAATAATTATCAATTTGACCATTTTGCCATCTGGATCCACATTTCCTCAATGCTGTAATGGAATGTTGTGGCAGTTGATTATTTTCCATGCACAGCTTTTGCCCTAAAACAGCTAGACTTAAAAGAGAACACAACACATTATTTCTGCTTTATGGTTGAACACAAAATATTGAACAACATGCCGGATGGATTTAATTTCAAATACCTTTTCTATTACCTCACTGGTTGCCTTTGTTGATCGTTCAAACTAGTAAAACAGCACATGCAATTGTAGCTTTCTTGTTAGGGTATGGCTTTGTATTGCTTACTGCAGAAGGTCATGTTTCTATGTGTCTTCCATGTACCTTTAGAATAATGTCCACTGACATGTTCAATCTGATACACAGTGACAACTCGGATACGTTCTCACTCTCCTCAAACTGGAATAGCTTGTGGCTGATATTTCAGTGCTATTTCTTTACTATTGTTATGTAGTTTTGATGTGACACTAATAGTTATCTTCAGCATACCTGGTAATTCAGGTTGCCAATACATATGCTTGTTTGGCAATTTTCTATTTCATGCTTTAATAAACCAGATAGAATAAAAACTTCTAGCACCAGCAGTGCGAGAACTCATTTTTGTGCATCTGTTTACCTTGTCAGAAGCTTTAGCCCCGAGTTTATCCAGGGGCAAGAGGCCTGCCTGTGGCAGTCGATGTGGGCAGCAGTTCAACTGGCCTCCTGCAGCGCAAGATCCGGGAGATTTTAACTCCTGGGTCTCATTTAAATGGGACTCCTGCCTGAAGCTGGTGGGAATGACATGAAGGCTGGCAGGTGAGAGTTGGATTTCGGGTGGCAGGAGTCTACTGTCGGGGACCCAAAGGATGGTGTCCTCAACAGTCAGGTAAGTCGATCGTGAGATGGGATTAGTTCTGAGGAGGAGAGCAACCCAAGGGAGGCTCAAAGTTTCCCTATAAAACCCAAATAAAACCCACTGCCCCCCACCCCCAACTAACAAAGAAACCTTTACCACGATCCTACCTGTTTCCAGGTCTGAACAGGCCTTCCTCAATCTGCAACTAAAATAGTGTGCGTCTTCAGCTGATGTTAGCAGAGTGCAACTGTGTAATTGTAAATAGGCCCCCCACTCATCTGGAATGGGCACCTGTCCTGAAGCAAAATCAGCAGTTAAAATAGTGGTGAGCACGCTCCCAAACCTGATATTAACCAGAGTGACTCTTGGGGGGAGGCGGGGTGCTTTTATTTTGTGAATTGGCCTATTTTCCTCTGCCTGAACTGACCCGTGGCAGAACCGTGGCTCACATAAATTTAATCTGTCTCTGATGAGCTGAAAACTGATTCCAAAGAACATTTTTTTGTGCTCATCATGACCAATTACATTACACTATATTACAACAGTGACTGCATTTCAGAAGTACCTCTAAAATGCTTTGGTACGTCCTGGTGTCATAAAAGGTGTAATATAAATGTAAATCTATCCTTTAGATCTTTGAAATTTGATTCGATTATATTATTACAGTAACAATTAAACTAGTTTTTTTTGGAAACACGGAATATCTCATTAGGTAGCTGATTGGTGGCTGAGGGTAAGCAGATCCATTGGGTCTGTTTCTCTCTCCACAGATGCTGCCAGACCTGCTGAGTATTTCTGATACTTTCTGTTCTCATTTCAGAGTTCCAGCATCTGCAGTATTCTTCTCTTATTCCATTGGGTCATTATTGTTTTCATCAATGCAAAAAGTAATGGCCCAGCTGAAATTCTAGGGTAATGGATGCTGGTAAGGAGTTACAAGCCAGTTAATCCTAGTTTGGTTCCGACACTGTCATAAACCACAAGAGTAAAGGCTGCAGCTCAGTGCCAGCTATATTCATGTTCTTGATATTTGGAATGAGCAAGGAAAATTTTTACTGTTCTTATTGTTATATGATGAATATGTTAGCACATTAGACACAGCATGGCAATAGTGATTATAGTAAACCTGACAGTGATGTGGCTCCTAAAGTACAGGTATATAACTGGAACTTTAAAAAAAATCTAGCAACATATTACTACAGAAGTGTAATCCTACACATTCTGTGGGAAATGTTTTGATACCTTTATACTGTATCCACATTATTCTGCTAAGCATCAAATTCAAAAAGAGCAAACTTCAATAATGCATATTTTCAATAGCATGATGTTTCTATTAATAACAACTTTCTATGAATATGTATTTGTGTGTATATTTTTATAGAAACATTACCCTTTCTCCTATAATACATCCAGTTTATGAATATCTATCAATCAGGCACTCAGCCCTACTAGAATTCCACTTCTGAGAACCACAATTTGCATTTAAAAACAGTACGGCAGAGTTTTAGAAAGATCCACTAATGGCCACAGTGTGTGGTCATGACAATCCTTTTCTAGTATGGGAATCTTTGAGTTGATTAAGGCATTCACTTTTGTGCTTTAATCATCTCCTTGTAGCCTATTCCAGCATCACCCTGTCATGATTGCACTCTATACACATCCATTACCAGCAGTGAAAAACAGCAACATATTCATAATGGTAACACTTTAGGAGAACCAGTTCCTCTTGATTGGATTTTTGTAATGAGGTTCTCTAAGGGTCAGGTATCAAAATTTGCTTTCAATTTGTTTCAAAATTATAGCTGAAAGTGCTGTTAAATTTGTGGGATGAGTCATACTGTTCTGTAAAAAAACCTGGGGGTTTTGGTCATGGGCTGAGGCAGGAAATTCAGAATTGCACAAAAACTTAAGTGCTCCCCTTACCCTCTCATGCCCACTGCTATTTCTGAGAAAGGCTGAAGACACAAGCTTTTTTTTGAAAATTATGAACTGTTTGTACAAAAATATTGTATTTTAGTTAATTTTAAACCACTTTCCCAGTTGATCCATCATCAAAATGATGGTAAAGACTTTTATGTAAAATCTATGTATTTTTTGCACTGAGTAAATCAATTAGTTTGCTCACATGGCTTTGGTGGAAATGCCGTTCACAGATTCAATGCAATGAATCACAGATCATACATACCATGTAACACAAGACGATATTGAAGGGCCAGTAGTTATTGCAGACAAATGCATTACAGGGCCAAATCCTGTTAGAATTTAATGTTTTGGGGAATTCTGAGATGCAGTTTTCCTAAAGGACCAGAACATGATACAAACATGAAAGTGCCTTATGCACTGATCTAATGACTTTCTAGGCTGGATTTTACCAGCTCCCGATATTGGGTGTCATGGCGGTGGGGTCCGGAAAATACTTCCAGGAAAGACCCACCACACTGCCCGATGCTGGGAAGGCCCTACCCCATTCTACCAGCGCGGCAGGGCCTCGGAGCAGCCCCTCCAACACTCGGCGGTGGCACCCCAATTTACTTATTCAAAGCACTACTCACCTTGCCATATTATGCATCCCACTGCCTCTTAGTCCACAGTTCCGCATTTTCCTGTTAACGAATGTCTCTCACATGCCGTCATGTACATGATTAAGAAAAGTCAGTGGGACAGCAGAAGTAGCAGTCATTGGAGCCTGTGCAGGTAAGTCTTGTCAGACTGGTCTCAACTCTGCATGCGTGTGTACAGAAGGTGGGGGGTTGTGGAATGGTCTTACCGGGGGCACAACTCTGCAGGCATGAAGGGAGGTGGGAGGGGGGATCCCTATGCGCTGCAGGCAGGTGCAGTTCATGTAGAGGCTTCCGGTCATGACCAGCAACAGTCCCCAAGGAAAGCTCGCCACTACAGATCGCCACGCATCTACAGGTCCTGCATGACATACCAGCGGATGTCTGAGCACCAGTGTCAGAGGCGACTGCGGATGTCGAAAGAGGTGGTGACACATCTCTGTGCCCTGCTCAATGATGACCTGCAGTCCCATGGGCTTCGGGGGACATCATATGCCTGTGGCCCTCAAAGTGACAGGGACTCTTAACTTTTACACCTCTGCATCATTTCAGGGGCCTACCGGAGATCTTTGTGGGGTCACACAGTCAGCAGTACACTGCTGCATCAGGGACCTCATGGATGCCTTGTACTGGTGGGCTGGTGACTATGTCCGCTTCATGGTGGACCCTCGGAGCCAGGCCCAGAGGGCCATCGGTTTCAGCTCCATCGTGGGATTCCCTCAGGTGCAAGGGGTCATAGACTGCATCCATGTGGCCATCGAGGCTCCTGCTGGGCGACCAGCTGCATACATAAACTGTAAGGGCTTCCACTTGCTCAACATACAGTTAGTATGTGATCATTGGAAACGCTTCATGCAAATCTGTGTCCGCTTTCCAGGCAGCTGCCATGATGCCTTCATCCTATACCAGTCACAGCTGTCGCTGCTGTTCACTGAACTTGCTCAGATGGAGGGGTGGCTTCTTCGAGACAAGGCTTACCCCTTGCAGCCATGGCTCCTGACACCAATGAGACACCCCACCACTGATGCAGAGGAGAGATACAATGCCAGCTACGGAGCTACAGGAGCCACCATTGAGCAGGCGATCGGCATGCTGAAAATGTTCTTCCACTGCCTGGATAGATCGGGTGGTGCCCTGCAGTACGAACCAGAAAGGGGAGCTTGCATCATTGCTGTTTGCTGTACTCTGCACAACTGTGCTGTCAATAGGGGGTGGGCCTTGCAGGATGAGAAGAGATGTCAATAGGACTCTTCCTCAGATGATGAGGCTGCAGGGACGTACGGCAGGAAAGGTGCATGGGAGGACCGAGAGCATCCAGGTGGCACATGCAGGGTGAGCAGCGAGCAAGTGATGCACAGCAATGCCTAATTGATGAAAGATTCTCCATGCCATTGGAACTACCATGTGCTCCGCAAGTCACACAGCATCCTCGTTCACCTGTTGTGCAGCAGTCCGCATCTGCAACATCTTTGTCTCCACCATTACAGGCATTCGCAGACTGAGCTATTGTCCATGTCATTGCATCCGTGGAGATGCACATAAGTAATGCTGGCACGGCAATGATGTTATTCCATACATTGGCAATTCTGAAAGGCCAATGATGTAATGTGAGGAGACATAAGCGGTGCATGCTGGCACACATCATTCATGCAGTAAAAACAACGCATATGTTAGTGCATAACATTTAGTGAGATAACTTTTTGCAGTGTTGTGGCACCCCGTCATTCCCATTTGTGTAACGGTGTTTTCTTTAAACGCTTGTGAGTGCTCCTTCGCAGTGCAACCTATGCGCCAGCAGCCTGACTGAAGGAAGGAATCCTGAAGGAAAGGGGAATCCTGCGTCAATGCAGAACTCTCCTCAGATGTCGTGGCTGCTGGAGCTTGACTCACCGTCAGAGGGGCCAGTATCCACATTGGAATCACCTTGATGGGGGACCCCCAAATATGGTACGCAGGCTCGCCTCCTCCATCTCAGGGCTCATTTGAGCCCCTCTGCTCACCCAGGAAGGACCGGGGTAGGGACAGTCTCCATGCCCCTAGTCCCTCTCTCGTCTTGCCACTGCTGAGTGGATGTCGTGGCCGCGGTGAAGGATTGCAGGTCAGAGCGAATCAATGGAATTTGGTTCTGCAGGATGAAGCCATGCACTCATATGCCTGGGATATGGCAGCTGTCAAGGCCTGGATGGACTCCCCCATTGTCCGCTCAAGGCTGTACATGGCCTGTGGCATCTCTGTTAGATGTCGCCAGGACTGCTGCTGCACTCCAGCATGCCCTGTGCTGTCAACAACAGAGGGTCATCAGTAGCCTGGGGCTCAGCATAGGCCTGGCAACTCACAGCTCTCCGACTGTCAGGGGCATCATCTTTCACACTTAGTCAGCTGCTCGGGCACGTGTGCAGTGCTCTCACCAGCTTGTGACCCAGACTCTAAGGCTGAATGGATACCCACTGAGGTAATAGTATCTGTGCTGGTGGAAGGTGCGTTAGTGCCATGGATGCTGCTTCCTCGGAGGTTGTCTCTTCCTCCGAGGTGTGGGAGGTCTCTTGGGCCAACGGGGTTGATTCAGAGCATTGACCTGGAAGATCCAATAGGGAAAGCACACTGTCAGTCTTGAGGTTGTGCATGTCATGACTATGACAGCATTGCCTCAAACAAGAACAACTGCACAGCGATCATTGTTTATATCAAATGGACCTGGGTTCACCCAGGACCCCAAGCTTTATGTCACCGAATGAGCATTCCACATGGATCACAGAGATCTCCAGGGCCTCCTCTTCAGCGTCAGTGAGCCTTCTGATGACAGGCACACCTCCGCCGGTGCAGCTTGCTTCCCTTGCAATGTGGGCTCTCTTAGCCTGGAGGAGCAAGGAGGCAGGTATTAGGCATGGCAGATCAACAACACAATACATGTCACAAGAGGGGTGCTGGGCCCAAAGGTAGGGGATGCTTGGTGTGCACTACTGAATGAGCCACTCATGTAGGTGCCATGCTCTGAGCAGCAGACAAGGGTGAGGTCTATCATACATTCTTCCATTCAAGTCATGTCTTTCCTCTCTGCCCAACCTCCATGGCTTTGGCATGGCAGTGGCACACATGTGCCACTCTGTGTAGGCGCACCCAGGTTCAGTGGAGCCTAGATATAAAGTGCCACTTACTTTTGCGGAACGTAGAAGATCGTTCATCCTCTTGCGGCACTGAACCCAGTTAGGCCGGATGGCCCCATGGCTACTGACCTCTTCTTCTACCTCCAGCCAGGCTGCCTTGGTCAGGCGGGAGGGCCTCTTCTTGCTAACACTGGGGAAGGGGACCTGCCACCTTGCCAGCACAGCCTGGAGGAGACTGACAGGGAGGCATCACTGAACCGTGGGGTCACCCTGGAAAGCCCTGCTGATGACAGTCTCTGAATTTTGGGTTATCCAAAAAATGAGATGAATCTTAGAGCCATAGAGTTATCCAGCACAGAAACAGGCCCTTCGGCCCATCGTGTCTGTGCCGGCCATCAAGCACCCAACTATTCTAGTCCCATTTTCCAGCACTTGGCCCGTAGCCTTGTATGCTATGGCGTTTCAAGTGCTCATCTAAATACTTCTTAAATGTTGTGAGGGTTCCTGCCTCGACTACCACTTCAGGCAGTGTGTTCCAGATTCCAACCACCCTCTTGGTGAAAAAGTTTTTCCTCAAATCCCCTTTAAACCTCCTGCCCCTTACCTTAAATCTATGCCCCCTGGTTATTGACCGCTCCACGAAGGGAAAAGATCTCTTCCTATCTAACCTATCAATGCCACTCATAATTTTGTATACCTCAATCATGTCCCCCCTCATCCTCTTTTGTTCTAAGGAAAACAACCCTCACCTTTTCAGTCTCTCTTCATAGCTGAAATGGTCCAGCCCAGGCAACATCCTGGTGAATCTCCTCTGCACCCTCTCCATTGCAATCACATCCTTTCTATAGTGTGGTGCCCAGAACTGTGCACGGTACTCCAGCTGTGGCCTAACTAGTGTGTTATACAGCTCCATCATAACTTCCCTGCTCGTATATTCTGTGCTACGGCTAATAAAGACAAGTATCCCATATGCCTTCCTAACCACCTTATCTACCTGTGCTGCTGCCTTCAGTGATCTATGGACAAGTACACCAAGGTCCCTCTGACCTTCTGTACTTCCTAGGGTCCTACCATCCATTGTATATTCCCTTGCCTTGTTAGTCCTCCCAAAATGCATCACCTCACACTTCTCAGGATTAAATTCTATTTGCCACTGCTCTGCCCATCTTACCAGCCCATCTATATCATCCTGTAATCTAAGGCTTTCCTCCCCACTATTTATGACACCACCAATTTTCGTGTCATCTGCGAACTTACTGATCATACCTCCTATATTCATGTCTCAATCATTAATGTACACTACAAGCAGCAAGGATCCCAGCACCGATCTCTGTGGTACATCACTGGTCACAGGCTTCCACTTGCAAAAACAACCCTCGACCATCACCCTCTGCCTTCTGCCACCAAGCCAATTTTTGATCCAATTTGCCAAATTGCCCTGGATCCCATGGGCTCTTACCTTCTTAACCAATCTCTCATGCCGGACCTTATCAAAAGCCTTACTGAATTCCATGTAGACTACATCAACTGCCTTACCCTCCTCTACATATCTAGTTACCTCCTCGAAAAATTCAATCAAGTTAGTTAGACACGATCTCCCCCCGACAAAGCCGTGCTGACTATCCTTGATTATTCCCTGCCTCTCCAAGTGGAGATTAATCCTGTCCCACAGAATTTTTTCCAATAGTTTCCCAACCACTGATGTTAGACTCAGCGGCCTGTAATTACCTGGTCTATCCCTGCTACCCTTCTTGAATAATGGTACCACATTCGCTGTCCTCCAGTCCTCTGGCACCTCTCCCGTGGCCAGAGAGGATCTGAAAATTTGTGTCAGAGCCTCTGCTATCACCTCCCTTGCCTCACACAACAGCCTGGGATACATCTCATCTGGGCCTTGTTCTGCAGCTCAAGACTTCCATGGTTTCTCTGTGCAGCTGCAGTATTGGAGTGGCGACATTAATGAAGTGCTGGCTGCCCTTTTAGGGCCCCAGCATCTGATGAGCACCTGGCCCGGTGCCGGAAGTACTGCCCCCTCCATGTCATTTGGCGGGGGGGCGGGGGGGAGCGGGTCACGGGGCCGGCATTGCCTGCATTGTAATGAGTCGCCGCACTAAATATCATGGCGCCTCCATGACAGGTGGTCCGTGTGGTCGGACTGCCATCTTTAAAACGCACCGCCAATCTCGGCAGTGCGCTAGTAAAATTCAACCCTCTGTGTCTAATTTCCCCAAATGCAATCCTAGATCCTTCTAATGAATACATTTTACCATAAAACTTATCGGGTTCAAACGTAAGTCGCAGGGAGCTAGAGTACCAGGTGACATCTGAGACCCTGCAGTTATGACACAGAGATGAAGGTGACCAGCCCCATATTTATAGGACATGTTTGTTCTGCATTATTTTGATTGCAAATTACCTCTGCTATCCTTGAAACTATGGACGAAGCATATAGTCACGGTCTGATGCTACACATTGGATTTATATGCTTTTAGTTTGAAGTTAATGGACCAGCAGCCATGCCAATGATGCAGACCACTGTTATAAAGAAGGGAAAGTATTACACTCATGCTCCAGATATCTATTGCATCATTGTAGCATTGGCAACAAGCCTATAAAGACTAGTCAGGAAGGAGGAAAAAGTTACTTTAAAAGTGTGAGAGAAGTTATATAGAATTTGCACAATCTATCAAAAATATTGTCTTCAACCCATGCATTCCTCTGTGGTGGGGCTCCGTCCTTTTTCCGTTAGTTTGTAGCACTGTCGCCTCTGAGTTAGTGGGTTACGGATTCAAGGTCCCTTGCAAACTTGGGCACAAAATATGGGCTGACGGTGGAAGACTGGGGGAGTGCTGCATTGTCAGAAGGCCATCTTTTGATGAAATGTCAAATGAAGATCCCATCTGCTTGCTGAGGTGGGCATAAAATATTCTGTGGCACTATCTGAGGAACAGCAGGGAGTTTTGCCAAAGCCCTCATCAATACTGCTCCCTTAATCAACGTTACCAATAACTACTTTTCTGAGCATGTGCTGATGGTTGAGAGCCTTGCCAGCTGCTGCACATAACAGGAAAATATGAGTACACTGTCTGTGAATTCTCGATTCATTAATTTTTCACGGTGAACGTTAACCAGTGAAGTTTGCTTTCAACAGTGCATACTTGCAAAATTGGCCCTCTTTAGTGGTCATTCATTTATTTGTTGTTTGTGAGATCTTGCTGTGTCCAAATTAGCTGCCACATTGGCTTATGTAACAACAGTGATTGGATTGAAAAATAATCCATTGGTTGCAAAGTTCTTTGAGACATCTCTATCAATGGAAGCCCCTTTTTTTCGAAATGATTGACAAACTATTTACCAAAGCCCTACTCTGGCTGACAGTTGGAGTCCAAACTGAGGGACAAGAGATTGGAAATGACTCAATAGAAACCACTTTCACTTAAATTTATTCTTGAAGGAGATGAGAAGATAAGTGCACTCATTGAGGCTGATTCTTTCTCCAATGATACTTCTCATCTTGAGATTAAACAAAGAGAAACCTGATTGGCAGCTAGACAGATCAATCATGAGTCAAGTTGCTCTTGGCATTGCATGCAATATGGACAATAACAGATCGGAGAAGAATGTAACATGGATCAAAGTCTGAGTGCTGTTTTCTTCATCTGTCTGGTTCAATATTTCTCATCAAGGAGTAGTTTTCCCTCCATGGAGTTTTTGGATCGCTGGGTGGTGGATAATGTGCACAGGAGGTCCAGACCATTCCGAGGGCTAGTCTCTTTAACTTTGGGGCTGGCGGCTCCAAGAATCATCCCCATTATGTTTTGCTTCTCCATTTTCATTCTTAGCATTGATCTACCATTTGCTTTATCATCAACATGATGGGCTGCTTAAAGGGTCAGCCATTAGAATGGCTTTTTATTTTCTCTAAATTATATAATAATTTATTTCCTGTGGCTATGATGAGAAATGTCTGTTGAGAAACTGATACAATGGCAGTGCCAGTCAATTAGGTGTGCCTTGCAGCTGTTGATCATTGGTCTGATAGTAGTATTCTATGCATTTCAAGCTGTGCAGTGGGTTTTGGGAAAGTGAAATGAATTAAGGGATTATTTTGGGTGGTCTCTTTTCTATTTATGCCTTAATTTGTTCAGGACAAAGATAGATTCATAATCAATAGAATTTGGCATTGAAAATGTTGTCGAGGAGAATACTGAGATACAGACTACTAGGCGAGATGGGATTGAGGTTCACAAGGAGGAGGTGTTAGCAATTTTGGAAAGTGTGAAAATAGATAAGTCCCTTGGGCCAGATGGGATTTATCCTAGGATTCTCTGGGAAGCCAGGAAGGAGATTGCAGAGCCTTTGACCTTGATCTTTATGTCGTCATTGTCGACAGGAATAGTGCCGGAAGACTGGAGGATAGCAAATGCTGTCCCCTTGTTCAAGAAGGGGAGTAGAGACAGCCCTGGTAATTATAGACCTGTGAGCCTTACTTCGGTTGTGGGTAAAATGTTGGAAAAGGTTATAAGAGATAGGATTTATAATCATCTTGAAAAGAATAAGTTCATTAGAGATAGTCAGCACGGTTTTGTGAAGGGTAGGTCGTGCCTCACAAACCTTATTGAGTTTTTTGAGAAGGTGACCAAACAGGTGGATGAGGGTAAAGCCGTGGATGTGGTGTATATGGATTTCAGTAAGGCGTTTGATAAGGTTCCCCACAGTAGGCTATTGCAGAAAATACGGAAGTATGGGATTGAAGGTGATTTAGTGCTTTGGATCAGAAATTGGCTAGCTGAAAGAAGACAGAGGGTGGTGGTTGATGGCAAATGTTCATCCTGGAGTTTAGTTACTAGTGGTGTACCGCAAGGATCTGTTTTGGGGCCACTGCTGTTTGTCATTTTTATAAATGACCTGGATGAGGGTGTAGAAGGGTGGGTTAGTAAATTTGCGGATGACACGAAGGTCGGTGGAGTTGTGGATAGTGCCGAAGGATGTTGTAGGTTACAGAGGGACATAGACAGGCTGCAGAGCTGGGCTGAGAGATGGCAAATGGAGTTTAATGCGGAAAAGTGTGAGGTGATTCACTTTGGAAGGAGTAACAGGAATGCAGAGTACTGGGCTAATGGGAAGATTCTTGGTAGTGTAGATGAGCAGAGAAATCTTGGTGTCCAGGTACATAAATCCCTGAAAGTTGCCACCCAAGTTAATAGGGCTGTTAAGAAGGCATATGGTGTGTTCGCTTTTATTAGTAGGGGGATCGAGTTTCGGAGCCACGAGGTCATGCTGCAGCTGTGCAAAACTCTGGTGTGGCCGCACCTGGAGTTTTGCGTGCAGTTCTGGTCACCACATTATAGGAAGGATGTGGAAGCTTTGGAAAGGGTGCAGAGGAGATTTACTAGGATGTTGCCTGGTATGGAGGGAAGGTCTTACGAGGAAAGGCTGAGGGACTTGAGGTTGTTTTCGTTGGAGAGAAGGAGGAGGAGAGGTGACTTAATAGAGACATATAAGATAATCAGAGGGTTAGATAGGGTGGATAGTGAGAATCTTTTTCCTCGGATGGTGATGGCAAACACGAGGGGACATAGCTTTAAGTTGAGGGGTGATAGATATAGGACAGATGTCAGAGGTAGTTTCTTTACTCAGAGAGTAGTAGGGGCGTGGAATGCCCTGCCTGCAACAGTAGTAGACTCGCCAACTTTAAGGGCATTTAAGTGGTCATTGGATAGACATATGGATGAAAATGGAATAGTGTAGGTCAGATGGTTTCACATGTCGGCGCAACATCGAGGGCCGAAGGGCCTGTACTGCGCTGTAATGTTCCATGTTCTATGTCTTAGATGTCTACCTTAAACAAATAGTAATTAGTTGATACATATTAATAAAAGGACACGATGGATCAGGCAAGGCCGTTTATAAAATGCAGATTTCGGCAAGATGATGTCTCGTGCAGGTACCCCCAGCGCAAGATTCCACGGAATGATAGGATGAAAGGTCATGTGCATGTGATTGCTATTTTTTAAAGATGTGGCTTCTTCAGGCTATCAGACAATAGTGAGCGCATAATTTCAGTTGCTGTCTCAGGAGAGCTGCCGAATGAAGATTACATTTCTCCTTATGTTAGGAAGCTGGAAGGTGGATCACCATTGTAGGAAGTTGTAATGTTTCTACTGTTCACCAATACTCCGTGTCTCTTTGCCAATTTTGTATCTATGCAGTACTGCCCCTTTTATCCCCTGGGGTTCAATTTTGCCAACAAGTCTTTGTTGTGGCAATGTATCAATGTAGTCAACGTCAACCTCATTACTTTCATCAACCCTCTACTTCATCTATTAGTTTCATCACCATCGATGTTAGGCTGACTCCTGTATTTTATTGCTTTCCCCTTTTTGAACAGGGGAACATTTACATTCCTCCAGTCCTCTGGTGCACTCCTGTATCCAAGGAGGATTGAAAAATTGTGGCTAAAGCCTCCAATATTTCCACCCTAGGATGCATCCCAGATGCTCTGTTGACCTCTCAGCCTCTTGACCTGAATTTAGATTTTATCATTTATAATCGGATTGTCCAGCATACGGCCCATGGGCCAAGATTTGGCCTGCCAAAATTTTCCATCCAGCCCACAGATGTAAGTTGTACCCGGCCATTTGTCATCCTCGCCAGGGATCTGCAACGTGTCCATGTTAAAAGATTTTGTGGTCCATGACTGGTAATTTCAGGGATGAGAAATTTCCCATTGGCTTCTTCTGTCCGACCAGACTGGCTTTTAAAAAAAATGCACTGTCCGTTTCACCGCTGAATTAGAATTTCTAAACTCAGATCTTTGCCTAATGCTCATTAATACTCCTTTCCATGTTCACAGCTGACAAGTGCTGAGAGTGGGAATGGCAGTTTCCGAAGTTCAGACAGTTTTGGCATTTTCTGGCGGGCTTTTAAAAAAGAATCAGAACCCACCAGAAAACCCTGAATCTGTCCGAAGTTTGGAAATCACTGTTCCCGCTCCGGGTTCTCATTGGGTTCCTTTTTTTAAAAAGCTTGACGGAAAACCTAGAATCTGTCTGAAGTTCGGAAGCCACTGTTCCTGCTCACAGCAATGGTCGGGGGTGGGGAGGGGGGGATGGCGGAGTGGGGGGGGGGCAGAGTGAGAGAACGGGAAACAGAGAGGGAGAGAGATGAGGAAGAGGGGGGTCAGAGGGAGTGAATGACACACAGGGTAGGGGGTGACACATAGAGGGGGAATGACACAGAGAGGGAAGGGAACAATACAGAGAGGGGAGATGACGGGGAGGGGGAACATGGAGAGGGGGACACAGAGAGGGAGGAGAGGGAGACAGACAGAGAGAAAGAGAGGATGGAGAGAGAGCAATCAAGATCACTCCTGACAGATGGACATCTATCCGGAATACTCTGCATTGCTACAAGTGTGTGGGCAGACATTGACTACTTGTGTCAGCAAAACAAATGCCAGGTATCTCACTAAATCAGTGTCCAACACAGTGATGAGAAAGTAAGTCAATAAATTAGTCTTCTCATTTAAAGCTTCTTCACAAAAATGGCCATGTGTTGTTTTGATTAATAATAAAATACATTTTTAATGCCTTTATCTTTGCCTTTACCGGTCCCCTATGTAAGACAAAAATTGTAATGTGGACCCCATGTGAAAAGGTTGAACACCCCTGATTTATAACATTTAAATGCATTGCTAATTTTGGAAAATGTGAAAGCAGAATTATTACATGAGCTACAATTGGCGAATTTACCATATTCTGACAATTTGTTTCCACATATCAATCAAAGGAAAATTATATAAATTTTAATCGATAGTTAAAAATTTGCAAAAAACTGTTATTACTTAAGGTTGAAGAAAAGAAGAAAATATTCCCCATTTCTATTTCAAAATGTGTCTTATATAATCTGGACTGTTTTGCAACTGTTTGTGTCCAACTGTTTGTATGAAGTAATCTGCTGTCACTTCGTGGCAGTCAAAGAGCTCGAGAGTGACTGCATCAGCTAAAAATGATACTGGTGTGATTAAAGATTCTGATCATGATTTAACAGGTTACAAATTCTAAGCTTTTCTGTTTGAAAACCATATCAGTAAACTGCAGTATCACCCCATAATACTTTGAGATGTCCTGGGTATAATGTTTAGAAAGGTTAAACAAAGCTGATCAAGGTAAATAGAAGTGGACACAACTTTAAAATCAGGAAGTGAGAAGGAGAGTCTTTTTAAAAATATAACTAACTAGTGGAATTGGCTATCAAGGAAAACCATTGACTTGAATAGTTAAAATGGCCTCAAGAGGCAAGAAGCTGGACTTTTAGAAAGCAGAGTAGAGGGATATGGTGAAAAGGTGGGGAAATTGGCTTCAAATCAATCAGAAAAGTATTGTTTTGCCAATTGTAACCTTACCCGTTCTCACAGATTCTTAGGCTAGAAATTACTGTTTGCGATGAATAGTTAACACTTATATATGATATTCATCTGATTGTAATTTTAACAGATGTCAACTCACTTATTCAAAACAAGGTAACGCCTTCATTAAAATAGGATTCAGAGGAAGTCTGTATGACATGATAGGGGAGATTTTCATCTGAACGCAATAAATATTGTCATGCTAGGCCCCCACCTGCCAAGAATGAGGCACATTAATTTTGTCATGAACATTGATTTTAAACTGTTACTGGAGTGAAGAAAGGACTTGTTTAACAAATCAGCCGTGGCTAGAAAATACATTTGCATATTAACAGACAGTGTCTGGAAGGACAAAGTAGCCATTCCCTGACACATTCAACCCACAATGGAGTTTTGATCACCAGACGTTGAAGGTCAGGGAGCTCGCACTCCAGGTTGACTGCTAAGATGGTCGAATACACAAATGGACATGGTCAAACCAGCTAGTCACATGACTGACCTGCTGGGCAACCTGAGTTTTTTGAATTTGTACAAACAGTTTGAACAGAGTGTTTGTTTGCTCCTGGACTGAGAAGATCTCTCCTGTCTGCTCCCATCTCTTTCTCACAAGCCACTGAAGACACATGAACCCCAAGAGAGAAAGGTCTCCAACAGTGAGCAAGGTTTAAGAAGAATACTGGGCCTCAAGGAAAAGCAAGATCTACCTAGAATCAAGGACTCTACAGTGAGCTTGAAGAACCGTAACAACACCTCTTCAGATATTGCCTCAAACTTTTCCACCTTATTTTTCTTCTGCTCTTTTCTGTCTCTACTTGCATGTGTGTATCACATGGGCTAGCATGGGCGCATCATGTATCCATAGGCGTTAACCGAATTAGAGTTTAAGTTTAATAAATTTCAACTTTTCTTCTTTGAACCTAAGAAAGCCTGTTTGTGCTGGTTTCTTTGCCTTAAAATTGGAAAGTGGTGAACAAGGATTCACCAAGGGGGAGCTAAAAACATGGTGTGTTTAAAATTAAACCCTGTTACGGTAAGACCAGGTGAAGGCTGAGCAGGACCCCTAGATACCTTGCTCACCTGGTTGTAACAATATTGAAATTGAGTGGTTGAGAGTCAAGGCCTGCTTGGGTCTGGGAAAAAAACCCCACCCAAACCCAACAGAACCACATAGGACCCGAGCCCGACCCGTCCCAAGTCCTTCCATTTTTTCCCATGCCCAGTTTGACCCGACCTGACCCCAGCCTGAAAGCCAGACCCAGAAGAGCGACCTGACCAGACCTGAACCCGACACATGTCGTCAGGCCCCGTCGGATTCGGGTCGGGTGGCAGGCCTTTAGTTCAGAGCACATGCCTGTAATTTATATGAAATAAATTTGGGTGAACTTCTTCATAGATATGCATCTGACTGACCCAATTTCTTGATATTTTTGGCACCCAGATGATCGGTGCCTAGGCATCCAATTAGGAAAATATTCCTTAAATGCTGAGAAGCTAATGGGCCAAAATTTGCTGTAGAAATAATGATGAGGCTAACAGCTCTCATCGTTCTTTATGTGGAAATCAGACAGCAACTTTTGGTGACCGCAGAGGTACAGTAAGAATCATAGAATCATGAAATTGTTACAGCACAGAAGGCTATTTGGCCATTTGAGTCCATGCCAGCTCTGCATTTAATTCAGGAAATCCAGAAGTTTCTGCCGGAGATGCGCTGATCTTCCAAAAGCTGTGCAATAGTGCTATCTCACATTCTGACTCACCATTCAAATACATTGAATGGTGTGAAGTTCCTTAGAAATTGGAATGAAGCTTGACAAAAAAGTTAGTGCTTGTCTATTCCAGTTTAAGTACCCATTTCATGGTCTGGTAAGTCTGAGTTACTGCCAAACTCTCCAGCACTGAAAATTAACTTTTACAAGTATTTGGTTCCAATATTTGGTTCTCACTTCGGTACAGGGGAAGAAGCTGATTGGTCAGTAATTGTTAAGTTATTCTACTTAAAACACTAACAATAATTAGTTTGTAAAGTTAAGGTATGGCAGGGCAGTTCAGCCGAGTGGAAGGTGCCTCCTGTATTATGTGGGAAGTTATGGACGCACCATGTGTCCTTGGCAAACACATCTGCAGGAAGTGTCACCGGCTGCAGACGTTTGAGCTCCAGGTTTCAGAACTTGACCAACGGGTGGAGACACTGTGGTGTATCTATGAGGCAGAGACCTACATGGATAGCATGTTTAGGGAGGTGGCTACACTACAGGTTAAGAGTCTGCAGGCAGAGAGGGAATGGGTGACCACCTGGCAGTCTAAGAGAACCAGCCTGAGTCATTCTCGCTTGCTAACAGGTTTTCCATTTTGGATACTGGTGAGGCTGATGGTTCTTCAGAGGAGTACAGCAAGAGCCAAGTCTGTGGCATCATGAGTGACTCAGCTGCACAAGAGGGAAGAAAGAAGAGTGGAAGGGCTATAGTGATAGAGGATTCATTAGTTAGGGGAACAGACAGGCATTTCTGCGGCTGTAGATGTGAGTCCAGGATGGTATGTTGCCTCCCTGATGCCAGGGTCAAGGATGTCACAGTGCGACTGCAGGATATTCTTCTGGGGAGGGTGGACAGCCAGAGCTCATGATCCACATTTGTACCAACGACATAGGTAGGAAGAGAGATGAGGCTCTAGTGAGCATAGGAATAGGAGGATTGAACGACTGAACACTTGGCTGAAGAATTGGTGCAGGAGAGAGGGCATCAAATTTCTGAGGCATTGGAATCTATCTGGGGCAGCTAGGACCTGTACAAGATGGACAGGTTGCACCTAGCAGGACCAGTACTAACATCCTCGCAGGGAGATTTGCGAGTGCTGTTGGGGAGGGTTTAAATTAGATTGGCAGGGGGTTGGGAACCGAGAGAGAGCTTCGATTGGAGGGAAGAAAAACTGGTAACAGGAAGTAGAAAAGTAGTAAGCAAAATTAGAAGGCAGACAAAACAAAGGCAAACATCAAATAAGATCATAGTGAGGAATAATGTTAAGACAAAGTTAAGGGCATTCCATCAGAGTGCATTGCAGCATTTGCAACAAGCTAGATGATTTGAAGGCAGAAATAGAGGTAAATGATTTAATTGTCATTACGGAGAAGTGGTTACAGGGTGGCCAGGACTGGGAACTTACTAACTAACTTACTAACCACATCTAACTTAATTGGGTTTTTTGAGGAAGTAACAAGAAGGATTGATGAGGGTAGTGCAGTAGATGTGGTCGACATGAATTTTAGTCAGGCATTTGACAAGGTCCCACATGGCAGACTGGTCAGGAAAATGAAAGCCCACGGGATACAGGGGAGTGTGGCAGGTTGGATCCAGAATTGGCTCAGGGCCAGGAAACAAAGGGTATTAGTCGACAGATGTTTTTGTGAATGGAAAGCTGTTTCCAGTGGCGTTCCACAGGGCTCAGTGTTGAGTCCCTTGCTGTTTGTGGTGTATAAGAAGACAGACAAAAAACTCAATAAGATCCCTGCCCACATCTTCTGCATGCGTGCATAAATTCCCTTGTACATCTCTGAAAAGCCCTACCCTTTCCTTAGTTATCCTCTTGCTCTTAATGTACTGATAAATCATCTTTGCATTTTCCTTGATTTCATCTGCCAATAATTTTTCATGTCCTCGCTTTGCTTTTCTAATTTCCTTTTTTACTTCACCCTTGCACTTTCTATACTCCTCTAGGCTTTCTAAAGTATTAAGATTTTTGTGATCGTCACGAGCTTTCTTTTTCTGTTTTAACTTATCCTGTAAGTTTCTAGATAACCAGCAGTCTCTAGATTTGGCAGTACCACCCTTTATCTTTGTGGGGAAGGGCTAATTAATAACTTTGCTATAAAGGATCTATTCAGAAACAGTGACCACAATATGATAGAATTTTACATTAAGTTTGAAAGAGATATGGTTCATTCTGTAACTAGGGTCTTAAATTTGAACAAAGGAAAGCATGAAGGTATGAGGGGCAAGTTGGCTATGTTGGATTGGGAAAATACATTAAAAGATTTGATGGTAGACAGGCAAGGGTTAGTATTTAAAGTAGTATTACATGGTCTACAACAAATATACATTCCTCTAAGACACAAAAATCCAACAGGAAAGGTGAATCAACCGTGGCTATCAAAATATTTAATAAGATCAAAGGAAGTGGCTTATAAGGTCACCAGAAAAAGTGGTAAGCCTGAGGATTGAGAGCAATTTAGAATCCAGCAAAGGAAGACCAAGAAACTGAGAAAGAAAGGGAAACGAGAATATGAACGTAAGTTAGCGAGAAATATAAAGGCGGACTGTAAAAAGGTTCTTTAGGTATGTGAAAAGGAAAAGAACAAATGTGGGTCCATTACAGGCAGAGACAGGAAATTTTGTGGTGGAAAATGGGGAAATGGCAGAGAGACTAAACAAATACTTTGTGTCTGTGTTCATGGAGGAAGATACAGAAAATCTCCCAGAAGTACTATGGAACTAAGGGACTTGTAAGAATGAGGTACTGAAAAAAATTAGTGTCAATAAAGAGGTAGTATTCAAAAAATTAATTGGATTGAACGTTGATAAATCCCCTGGACCAGATGAGCTACATCCCAGAGTATTGAAGGAGGTGGCTATAGGGATAGTGGATGCATTGGTGGATATCTTTCAAAATTCTATAGATTCTGGAAGGGTTCCTGCAGACTGGAAAGTAGCAAATGTAACCCCACTATTTAAGAAGGGAGCGAGAGAGAGAAAATGGAGAACTACATACCTGTTAGTTTGAGGTCAGTAATAGGGAGAATGTTAGAAACTATTGTAAAGGATGTGATAACTGGACACTTGGAAAATAGTGATGTGATTGGGCAAAGTCAACATGTATTTATGAAAGGGAAATCATGTTTGACAAACATATTGGAGTTTTTTGAGAATGTTACTTGTTTTTTTTATTCTTTCATGGATGTGGGCATCACTGGAAAGGCCAGCATTTGTTGCCCATCTCAAATTGCCCTTGACAACTGAGTGGCTTGCTGGGCTATTTCAGAGGGCAGTTAAGAGTCAGCCACATTGCTGTGGGTCTGGAGTCACATGTCAGCCAGACAAGGTAAGGACAACAGATTTCCTTCCCTAAAGGACATTGGTGAACCAGATGGGTTTTTATAACAACTGATAATAGTTTCATGGCAATACTGAGACTAGCTTTCAATTCCAGATTTTAATTAATTAAATTTAAATGCCACTAGCTGTCGTGGTGGGATTTGAGCCCATGACTCCAGGGCATTAGCCTGGGCCTCTAGATTACCAGTTCAGTGACATTATCACTACACCATTGTCTTCCCCCTCTAAATAGCATAGATAAAGGAGAACCAGCGAATGTGGTGTATCTGGATTTTCAGAAGGCTTTTGATAAGGTCCCACACAGGAAGTTAATAAACAAAATTAGAGTACATGGGATTGAGAATTGGTTAACAGACAGAAAGCAGAGAATAGGAATAAACGGGTCATTCTCAGGATGGCAGGCTGTTACTAGTGGGGTACCGCAAGGATCAGTGCTTGGACCACAGCTGTTCACAATCTACATCAATGATTTGGATATGGGGATCAAATGTAATATTTCCAAATTTGCTGGTGACACAAAACTAGGTGGGAATGTAAGTTGTGAGGAGGATGCAAGGAGGATTCAAGGGGATTTGGACAGGCTAAGTGAATGGGCAAGAACTTAGCAGATGGAATATAATGAGAATAAATGTGAAATGATCCACTTTGGTAGAAAAAACAGAAAGGCAGAGTATTTCTTAAATGGTGAGAGGTTGGGAAGTGTTGATGTCCGAAGGGACCTGAGTGTCCTTGTTCACGAGTCACTGAAATCTAGTATGCAGGTGCAGCAAGCAATTAGGAAGGCCTTCATTGCAAGGGGATTTGAACACAAGAGTAAAGAAGTCTTGCTGCAATTGTATAAAGCCGTGATGAGACCGCACCTGGAGTATTGTGTACAGTTTTGGTCTCCTTATCAAAGGAAGGATATACTTGCCATAGAGGGAGTGCAACGGAGGGTCACCAGACTAATCACTGGCATGGCGGGATTGTCTTATGAGGAGAAATTGCAGAAATTGGGCCTGTATTCTCTAGAGTTTTGAAGAATGTGAGGTGATCTCTGAAACTTAGAACATTCTTACAGGGTGTGACAGGGTGAATGTGGATAGGATGTTTCCTCTGGCTGGTGAGTCTAGAACCAGGGGACACAGTCTCAGAATAAGGAGCAGGCCATTTAAGACTGAGATGAGGAGGAATTTCTTTACTCAGAGGGTGGTGAATCTTAGGAATTCTCTACCCCAGAGGGCTGTGGAAGCTCAATCATTGAGCATGTTCAAGACAGAAATCGATAGTTTTCTGGATACCAATGACATCAAGGGATATGGGAATAGTGGGGAAAAATGGCCTAGAAGTAGATGATCAGCCATGATCTCATTGAATGGCTGAGCAGGCTCGACAGGCCGAATGGCCTACTCCTGCTCCTATTTCCTATGATCCTTCAGCTTTTAATTATTGTTAGATATTTAAAAAATAAAGTATTTGTTTTTACTTTTCCTTTCTGTCCTATTTTCTCTATCTCTTAATCCCATTTTTCTTTCCCTTTATTTCACTTTTGATACTGGATTTGACATTGAATTAAATATTCTAACCAACACTTTCTGGTTCAGATTCTGTGCTGTTCATTAACGATTCTTCAATCTGATTGGCTAAGAAGATACACAGTTGCTTGCTCTGTTTACACAAATCCCAGATGCCCTGTAGGAGGTGCTACACTTTATGGCTCATGAATTTACAGTACGTTCCAGTGCAAAATCATATATAAATTGTCAAGTACCAATGTAACGAACAGCTAGCACTGTTCATTTGCCACTGAGAACAAAATCTGGCCCAATATTGCTAACAGCAATTTCTATCTCTTAAGATCATTACAATTTGAATAATGTGCTCTAGGTAATAATAACTAAAAGAGAGTGTGTGTGTGTGTTACAAGTTTGCAGTTTCTTTTTTATTCCTTCTTGAGATGTAAGCATTGCTGGCAAGAATAACATTTATTACCCATCCCTTATTGCCCTTGAGAAGATGGTGGTGAGCCACATTCTTAAACTGCCACAGTCCCTGTCGTGTAGGTACACCTACAGTGCTGTTAGTGAAAGAGTTCCAAGATTTTGACCCAGCAACAGTGAAGGAATGGAGATATAGTTCCAAGTCAGGATGGTGTGTGGTTTGGAGAGGAGGTTGCAGTTGGTGATGCTAAGATGCGTCTACTTCCCTTGTGATAGAGGTTACGGGTTTGGGAGTTGCTTTCGAAGGAACCTTGGCGAGTTACTGTAGTGCATCTTGTAGATGTGCGTCAGTGGTGGAGGGAATAAATGTTTAAGGTGGTGGAAGGGGTGGCCATCAAGTGGGCTGCTTTGTCCTGGATGGTATCGAGCTTCATGAGGGTTGTTGGTGACTCACTCATCCAGGCAAGTGGAGAGTATTCAATCAGACTTGTGCCTTGTAGATGGCTTTTTGGAGTCAGGAGGTGAGTTGCTCACTGCAGAATTCTTAGCCTCTGACCTGCCCTTGTAGCCACAGTATTTATACGGCTGGTCCAGTTCAGTTTCTGGTCAATGGTAACCCCCAGGATGTTGATGGTGGCGGACTCAGTGATGGTAATACCATTGAATGTGAAGGGGAGATGCTTAGGTTCTCTCTTGTTGGAGGTGGTCATTGCCTGACACTTGTGTGGTGTGAATTTTACTTGCCACTTATCAGCACAATCCTGAATATTGTCTAAGTCTTGGTGCGTGCAGGCACAGATTGCTTCAGTACCTGAAGAAGTGTGAATGGTACTTAATACTGTGAAATCATCAGCAAACTTCTGCACTTCTGACTTTATGATGGAGGGAGTCATTGATGAAGCAGGTGAAGACAGATGGGTCTAGGACACAATCCTGTGGAACTCTGCAGGGATGTCGTGGGGCTGAGAGGTTTGGCCTCCAACAACACAACAATCTTCCTTTGTGCTAGCTATGACTCCTACCAGTGGAGAGTTTTCCCCTAATTCCTATTGACTTCAGTTTTGCTAGGGTTCCTCGATGCCACACTCAGTCAAACACTGCCTTGATGTCAAAAGCAGTCACTCTCACCTCAACTCTGGAATTCAGCTCTTTCTTCCATGTTTGGACCAAGGCTGAAATGAGGTCTGGAGCTGAGTGGCCCTGGTGAAACCCAAACTGTGGATCGGTGATCAGGTTGTTGCTAAGTAAGTGTAGCTTGATAGCACTGTTGGCAACACCTTCCATCACTTTGCTGGTGATTTCGAGTAGACTGGTGGGGCAATAATTGGCCAGATTGGATTTATCCTGCTTTTTGTGTACAGGACATACCTGGCAATTTTCCACATTGTTGAGTAGATGCCAATCTACTGAAACAGCTTGGCTCGGGATACAAATAATTCTGGAGCACATGTCTTCAGAACTACAGCCGGGATATTATCTGCTTTATCCAGTTCGTTAAGCTGCATCTTGATGTCATCTGGAGCAAATTGAATTGGTTGAAGACTGGCGTCTGTGATGCTGGGGACCTCAGGAGGAGGCCAAGATGGACCATCCACTCGGCACTTCTGACTGAAGATGGTTGCAAATGCTTCAACCTTGTCTTTTGCACTGATGTGCTGGGCTCCCCCATTATTGAGGGTCGGGATGTTTGTGGAGCATCCTTCACTGGTTTGTTGTTTAATTATCCACCAACATTCATGACTGGATGTGGCAGGACTGCAAAGCTTTTATCTGATCTGTTGGTTGTGGGATCACCTTTGCTCTGTCTATCACATGCTTCTTCCACTGTTTAGCATGCATGTAGTCCTGTGTTGTAGCTTCACCAGGTTGGCACTTCATTTTTAGGTATGCCTGTTGCTGCTCCTGACATGCTGCCCTGCACTCCTCATTGAACTAGGGTTGGTCCCCTGTCTTGATGGTAATGGTAAATAGAGGGATATGCCAGGCCATGATGATACCAATTGTTGTTGAATACAATTCTGCTGCTGTTGATGGCCCACAGCATCTCATGGATGCTCAGTTTTGAGCTGCTAGATCTGTTCTGAATCTATCCCATTTAGCCCAGTGGTCGTTCCATTCAACACGATGGAGGATGTTCTCATGTGAAGATTGACTTCGTCTCCACAAGGACTATGTGGTGGACACTGCTACCAATGCTGTCATGGACAGATGCATCTGCGACAGGTAGATTGTTTAGGGTGAGGTCAAGTAGGTTTTTTTCCCTCGTTTCCCTTACTATCTGCCGCAGGCCCAATCTGGCAGTTACATCCTTCAGGACTAGGCTCACTTGGTGCTACCAAGCCACTCTTGGTGTTGGACATTGAAGTCCCCCACCCAGTACATTCTGTGCCCTTGCCACCCTCAGTGCTTCTTCCAAGTGCTATTCAACATGGAAGAGTACTGATTCATCAGCTAAGTGAGGGTGATGGGTGGCAATCAGCAGGGGGTTTCCTTGCCCATGTTTGACCTGTTACCATGAGATTTCATGGGGTCTGGAGTCAATGTTGAGGACTCCCAGGGCCACTCCATCCCAACTGTGTAGCGCCATGCCGCCAGCTCTGATGCATCTGTACAGCTGGTGGGACAGGACATACCCAGGCACATTGATGGAGGAATCTGGAACATTGTCTGTAAGGTATGATTTGTGAGTATGACTATATCAGGCAGTTGCTTGATATAGTCTGTGGGACAGCTCTCCCAATTTTGGCACAAGCTCCCACATGTTAGTGAGGAGCACTTTTCAGGGTTAATTAGGCAGGCTGTGCCTTTGTCGTTTCCGGTGCCTAGGTCGATACCGGGTGGTGTGTCTGATTTTATTCTTAGTCAGCTTTTCTTTAGTGGTTTGGTATAACTGAATGGCTTACTTGATTAAGAGATCCTGATGATATCATAAGCCATGATTGTCGTCCCCTTAAGGCTACGTAATCTAAACAAAGTATAACAGTCATGTGAGGGTGAAAGCTTTTGAACAGAGTTTCTTTTTTATTGGTTTCTCTCTTCTGTGTGCCTGAAGGTATTGAATGCTTGCTGAATGCTAGACCCAAGTTACTACTGTTTATGTGTGAACCTTCACAGTGAGCATTGCTAAGTTATTTTTCATGGGTGACATCACATCTGAATTCCAATGAGAATGAATTTAATGTTTGCCTGGGCAGTTTTCTCATTAATGCTATCATTATGGCTACTGAGTTTAATCATGCAGGTTCCCAGATGGGATCGGTAAAAAAAAAGCATGCATTTGCTGGACTAGGATTAACATATTGTCCTTTCACTTCCAGGTTATGATCCAGCCCAGATCGATGAGCTGACAGCCTCCTGTTCTGTCAACTCGATATGAAATGAGTTTGGGCAGTCTGAACCCAGCTTCTGTCCACAGGACTGTCACTGACCTCATCTCCTCTGGAGATCTTCCCTCTACAGCTTCCAACTGTCCCGCAACCCCAGACAGCCCACTTTATTTATTTATTTATTTAGAGATACAGCACTGAAACAGGCCCTTCGGCCCACCGAGTCTGTGCTGACCATCAACCACCCATTTATACTAATCCTACATTAATCCCATATTCCTACCACATCCCTACCTTCCCTCAATTCCCCGACTTATACTAGGGGCAATTTATAATGGCCAATTTACTTATCAACCTGCAAGTCTTTGGCGGTGGTAGGAAACCAGAGCACCCGGCGAAAACCCACGCGGTCACAGGGAGAACTTGCAAACTCCGCACAGGCAGTACCCAGAATCGAACCCGGGTGGCTGGAGCTGTGAGGCTGCGGTGCTAACCACTGCGCCACTGTGCCGTCTACCTCCTTCCCAAAATTCACAAACAGGACTGTCCCGGCAGACCCATTGTGTCAGCCTGCTCCTGTCCCACTGAACTTATTTCTTCCTATCTTGACTCTATCTTTTCTCCCCTGGTCCAGTCTCTTCCCACCTACATCCGTGACTCTTCTGATGCCCTACGTCATTTTGACAATTTCCAGTTTCCTGGCCCCAACCGCCTCCTCTTCACTATGGACGTCCAATCTCTCTACACCTCCATCCCCCACTAGGACGGTTTGAGGGCTCTCCACTTCTTCCTTGAACAGAGGCCCAACCAGTCCCCATCCACCACCACCCTCCTCCACCTGGCTGAACTTGTTCTCACATTGAACTTCTCCTTCAACTCCACTCACTTCCTTCAAGTAAAAGGTGTTGCTATGGGTACCCGCATGGGTCCTAGTTATGCCTGTCTTTTTGTGGGATATGTCAAGCATTCTTTGTTCCAGTCCTACTCAGGCCCCCTCCCCCAACTCTTTTTTCGGTACATTGATGACTGTATCAGTGCTGTTTCCTGCTCCCGCCCCGAACTGGAAAACTTTATCAACTTTGCTTCCAATTTTCACCCTTCTCTCACCTTTACATGGTCCATCTCTGACACTTCCCTTCCCTTCCTCGACTTCTCTATCTGCATCTCTGGGGATAGGTTGTCTACTAATATCCATTATAAGCCCACTGACTCCCACAGCTACCTCGACTACACTTCTTCACACCCTGCCTCCTGTAAGGACTCCATTCCATTCTCCCAGTTTCTCTGTCTCCGATGCATCTGCTCTGATGATGCTACCTTCCATGACAGCGCTTCTGATACGTCTTCCTTTTTCCTCAATCGAGGATTCCCCCCCACAGTTGTTGACAGGGCCCTCAACCGTGTCCAGCCCATTTCTCGCACCTCTATCCCTCCCTCCCAGAACCGGGGCAGGGTTCCCCTTGTTCTCACTTTCCACCCCATCAGCCTCCATATCCAAAGGATCATCCTCCGCCATCTCCAGCATGATGCCACTACCAAACGCACCTTCCTCTCCCTTCCCCTGTCAGCATTCTGAAGGGATCGTTCCCTCCGCGACACCCTGGCCCACTCCTCCATTACCTCCACCACCTCGTCCCCTTCAATCGCAGGATGTGTAATAACTGCCCACTTACCTCCTCTCTATCCCAGGCCCCAAACACTCCTTTCAGGTGCAGCAGCGATTTACTTGTACTTCTTTCAATGTATTCTCTGCTCACAATGTGGTCTCCTCTACATTTGGGAGACCAAACGCAGACTGGGTGACTGCTTTGTGGAACACCTCCGCTCAGTCCGCAAGCAGGACCCTGAGCTTCCGGTTGCTTGTCACTTCAACACTCCCCCCTGCTCTCATCTCTATCCTGGGCTTTGCTGCAGTGTTCCAGTGAACATCTCATTTACCAATTAGGTACACTACAGCCTGCCGGACTGAACATTGAGTTCAATAATTTCAGAGCATGACGGGCACCCCATTTTACTTTTATTTTTAGTTATTTTTTCCATGTATGTTTATTTCATTTCATCTTCGTTTGTTCACCTTTTTTTTTCCTGTTTGTACTTGCTGCTGTTCAATCTTCAGTCCGTTAACACCCTATCTATACTTAATGCCTTGTCTTTCAACACACCATTAACATATTGTTTGCCTTTGCTCCATGACCTTTTGGTCAGCTATTCTGTGGCCTTGTCCAATCTGCACCTTATTCTTTGTTATCTCTTGCCCCACCCCCACTTGTCATAGAGTCATAGAGAGATACAGCACTGAAACAGGCCCTTCGGCCCACCGAGTCTATGCCGACCAACAACCACCCATTAATAATAATTCTGCATTCCCTACCGCGTTCCCACCATTCTCCTACCACCTACCTGCACTAGGGGCAATTTACAATGGCCAATTTACCTATCGACCTGCAAGTCTGTGGCTGTGGGAGGAAACCGGAGCACCCGGCAGAAACCCACGTGGTCACAGGGAGAACTTGCAAACTCCGCACAGACAGTACCCAGAATCGAACCCGGGTCGCTGGAGCTGTGAGGCTGCAGTGCTAACCACTGCGCCACCCCAGCCTTTAACATTTCTAATATTTGCCAGTTCCGAAGAAGGGTCACTGACTCGAAACGTTAACTCTGCTTCTCTCTCCACAGATGGTGCCAGACCTGCTGAGTATTTCCAGCATTTCTTGTTTTTATTTCAGATTTCCAGCATCCACAGTATTTTGCTTTTATTAACCCAGCTTCTTGTAGTTTGAGTCCACTGCACAATGTGCCTCTAATTTGGCACTAATAGTCACCTAATTGGCAATCTCATTCAAAGACCCTACTGAGATGGCTGGCATCACAAACAGAACATCAGATATAACTACAATGTGGTGGTCTTCTGAGATCGGGGTTATTGTACGTTGTTAGAGTAGAGAGAACTTTACACTGCATAAAACCTATGCTATGGCTGACCTGAGAGTGCTTGATACCTGCATGTGTGCCTGAAATATAAGTGTGTTCCATTCCCGGCAGCTACAACCTTCACCATAATAAGAATAAAATTTGTAAGAACATAAATAGTATTGCAGTTTATCAATATATACATATTTCTGTATGCATTTTGGTCCTATTGTTGAACTGCAGTGACCTTCCATTTCCCTGTGTATTCAGAATATCCCATGTCTGCGTCTTGAATGATTGTTGATCTGGTTCTTGTCTTATGAAATCAGTCAAATATAATTCATGCCAACAAGTAAACAAAGTTATAATTCAGAAATGATAATTATGCTATTAATTTATCAGGTAAAATTATCATAAATGTGACCTGAACAGCCAAGTCCAATTTTCATATCATTTTCATAATTGATGGATCATTTTTAAATTTACTTTGATGACAGCACACCACAAATGGATTTTTAATGTATTTTTTAATGAGGGGAAGCACCTACAACTAAAACAGTAATGATTTGAAAGAAAAACTTTCAGTGGAAAAGTCTCATTTTTCATCTAAATAACTTCTTTTTGTAAGATATTTCTGTTCACTTAGCAAAAACCTCTGCTTCACAAAAACAATCAATTCAGGTAAATTGAATAGGCTCATTAATCAGTATAATATGTAAATGATCCAGTGACTGCCACTTACATTTACCTGTGTGTTTGTTATGCAGGATAAAAAAAGCTTAGAAATTACTATTAACATGGATAAATGCTTAACACAATCTTATGACATTTCTCTTTCGGCTATTTTAGTACAGCCAGAAGGTGTTAAGCATTCATCTGCTAATGTCACCAACAGTGTCAACAACAATAACAAGTTGCATTTATATAGTGCCTATGATGTAGTAAAACTTCCCAATGAGTTTCACAGGAGCATTAACAAATAAAATTAATTACCAAGCCGCATAAAGAATTATTAGGACAGCAAAGAGGTAGATTTCAGGGAGTGTCTTAAAGGAACAGAAAGGTATAGAAGCAGAGAGCTTTAGGGAAAGAATTCCAGAGCTTAGGACCTCGGCAACCATCAATGGTGGAGTGTTGAAACTTGGAGATGAGCAAGAGATCAGAATTGGAGGAGTGCAGAGATCTCAGAGGGTTGTGGGACTGGAGGAGGTTACAGAGATAAGGAGAGACAAGGCCATGGATCGATTTGAAAACAAGGATTAGAATTTGAAAATACAGGTGTTGCTCAACTGGAAGTCAGTGTTGGTCAACGAGCATAGGGGTGATGGGTGAAAGGGTCTTGGTGCGAGTTATTATACAAGCAACAGAGTTTTGGATGAGATCAGGTTTTGGATTGGGTCAGGTTTACAGACACTGGAAGATGGAAGGCCATCCAGGAAAGCATCTAAATAGTCTAGAGGTAACAAAGGCACGGATGGGGGTTTCAGCAGCAGATGGTGCTGAGGCAGTGGCGGAGACAGGCAATGTTACAGAGGTGGAAGTAGGCAGTCTTGGTGCTGAAGCAAATATGTGGTCGGAAGCTCAGCTCTAGATCAACTAATGTTGTGGACAGTCTGGTTCAGCCTCATACAGTTGCCAAGGAGATGGATACTGTCAGTGGCTAGGGAATGGAGTTTGTGGCAGGAACTGAAGGTAATGACTTCAGTCTTCAAAATATTTAGTTGGAGGAATTTTCTGCTCATCGAGTACTGGCTGTTGGGCGAGCAATGTGACATCAGTTCTGGTGGAGTGGTTAAAAGAGATGATGGTTAAGTCGAGCTGGCTGTAATCTATGCGCATGTGAAACCTGATGTTGCAGAGGGGCTTCATGCAGATGAGAACTAGGAGGGGGCCTGAGGGGTCTCCAGAAGTAACAGTGCGGGAACAGGAAGACTTTGATGAGGGCTGCTTCAGTATTGTAGCAAGGATGGAAATCTGATTGGAAAAAAATCAAACATCAAATTGTGTGAAAGTTGAGGATGAATTTAGGAGCAACAGCACATTCAAGGACTTTGGAGAGGAAAGGGAGGTAGGAGATGGGATGGCAGTTTTGGAAGGACAGTGGGGTCAAAGGTGGGTTTTTTGAGGTGAGGGGTGATGAAGGAAGATTTGAAGGGTAGTGGATTGCACCTGAGGAGAGGGAACTGTTAATAATATCAGCTAACAAGGGGTCCAAAAAAGTATGTTAGGTAGTCGGTAGTTTGGTGGCAATTGTGTTGATGGAGTAAGAGGTGGGTCTCATGAACAAGATGTATACAGAGAGGGCATGAAGGGAGATCAGAGAGAGGAGATTAGAGAGTAGCTAGAGAAAAACACAAGTTCAGAGCTAGCGCAGCAGGGAACCTTAGAGGAAGTTTGGCTCAGTGGGATAGGGGAAGGGAGAGAAGCGTCAACCTTAGTGACAAAGTCCCTGAGCTGCTCCCACTTCTTGAAGGTAAGGGTGCAGGAAACAGGGAAGTGAGATTTAAGAAGTTGGCTTGTCATAGAGAATAGAAGCCAGGGGCTATCTTTGCATTCCAGGATGATCCCGGAATAGTGAACAGTTTTGGCAGAAACAAGTAGGACCTAATAGTGCTGGATCTGGCGATGAAATTCTGAACTAGTTGTCCGCCATATACATTCAAGTTTGCATTGGTTGGACTTAAGGAAGCAGAAACGAGGGCTATACTTGGGGCAACTGGGGCAATGACGAGGGTGATACAGACAATGAGGACTCAGGCATCAAAGCTGGAGGTGAGGGTCAGATTGAGCACATCTGTAGTTTCAGAAATGTTGTGGTGAAAGCCACGTCAAAGGCTAGAGTATTGTGATTTTTAAAGTGTAGTTGTAAGTGAATTGGGAGAAAGTTTTTTTGAGACGTGGACCCAGAAGAAGTTGGATTGGGAGAGGGAATGGTGATGTGGACCAGAGTGATACAAGTAAGTGATCCGAGATGGCCTTATCTGCGACTGACACAATGATAGTAGAGAGGCCACATGAGAGGGTGTGGCCATGTAGCGTTAAAGAGTACAGAAGGAAAATCAGTACCATCCAGGATAATTATACTAAAGGAGTTACTAAAACTTGCTACCACTGTATCTCATTTCTTCATGCCTGATATAATAAATACTGTTACGTCTTCTTGTTGTTTTCTGGTTCCCATGTGGTTGGAAATAACCACATTTTCAACTTAGAATGGCTGGTGCTCTTTGTGTTTACAATAGCTCACCATGCTGCCTGATATAGGACTGGCCAGGTTGGTTTTCTGTTACATACCACATAACTCTTCAGTGCAGCCGTGAATGTGGTCCCACTGGAACACTTACACATAACAAATAGTTCTTAGCTAATTAGTTCCTAGCATTTTACAGATAGTATAACAATATATAACATCCCACATTCTTTAAAACATAATGCCCCTATATCAATTTAACTGTCAATATAACTAAAGAAGATTATCAACCAACTTTTGGAAATCATCTGAACCCCTTTTTAGAGTCTTTTATAGCATGCATTCTTTTCTAAAAAATATTATTCATGGTATCGCTTGGGTGATAAGATGTTGTGCATCCATCTTATAGATTTGGCATTTGTTGCTCTCAGTGGTGAGTTGACACGATGTACAGGCAATGTTGTGTCACTTGCTGGTGATGTTGGAGCTATGTTTCTGGTATTGTTGATGGTCTTTTCTGTTGTTCCAGCTCAGGTGTAGGTCTAATATGGATTCTGTTCTGATGAAGGGTCACTGACCTGAAACATTAACTCTGCTTCTCTCTTCACAGATGCTGCCAGACCTGCTGAGTATTTCCAGCATTTCTTGTTTATGTTTCAGATTTCCAGCATCTGCAGTATTTTGCTTTTATTATTCTGTTCCTTCTCAATTGGTTACTGATTTCGGTCTCAATGATTTTATGACCTTGGGGTTTCAGCTTCACCAACAACTTTTGCTGGGCTCTAAGTTTTCATGATTGGATCCTGTAGATATACAGTTTGTCCTTTCAACAACTCGGGTTGGGATTTAGCATACTTGTTGAAGTGTTGCTCTCCTCTTACCTGTGTTTTAGTGAGTTGTTGTCTCACTTCCTCCTGGTCACTTGAAGGATGTATTTTGCTTGGCAGAGTAGTCTTATATTTTCTTCCATTTAACAGCTCTGCAGGTGATTTCATGTCAGTCTTGAGAAGTGTGGATCAGAGTGACAATAAGGCCAGGTTTGGGTCTTCCTTCGTCTCTTGGCATTTCACAAGGGTTCTTTCGACCGCCTAGACGTGTCTTTCTATAAATCCGTGTCCCCGTGGGTAGTGTGGTGATGAGGCTATGGTGTTGAACCCATACTGGTCAGCGAATTACTTAAATTCTCTGGATGTAAATTGGGTGTCATTGTCAGATATTAACCATTCAGGAATTCCTTGCACAGTGAACTGAACTCGTACTGCTGAGATGACTGTTGTGGCTCTCAAGTCTTTCACCTTCCGGATAAAAGGGAATTTTGAGTAGTAGTCTGCGATTATGAGATACCATTCTTGATTATGTGTAAACAAATCGACTCCTACAGTATGCCATGGTAGCTATCATCTCTTTTTGCTTTGCGTTTCTGTACTTCTGGCATACATTGTATGTAGACACCATTTTGTCGATGTCTTTGTATATGCCTATTACGTACACAGCTGATCTGAGCTTACACTTCTCCATTCCCCTGTAACCTTCATGTATCTTTTGCAGCAATTCATCCTGCATTGTTTTGTTATGATTATGCTGGATCCGGCCAGCAGAACACCATCTTCTAGTGAGATTTCATCTCTGATAGACCAGTACTGCCGTAGTGCTGGCTGTATGTGCTGTATCTTATGCCATCCCTGGAGCACTTTCTGAGAGAGCATCTGTAACTCCTCATCTTTGCTGGTCTCATCTCTAATTTGATTAAGTTTCGATGGTGTTACATTCACTCGGTAATGAATCTTTATAGCTAGATCTTCTATCTCGTGTTTCTCATGTGGTGACAACTGAGATAGGGTGTCTGCCAGCACTATTTCTCTTCCTGGCTTATATTTCAGAGTGAAATCGTAACTCTGAAGCCTCAAGAGTAACCTCTGCAATCTTGCTGGTGCTTTACATAGATTTTTCTTGTAGATCTGCTCCATTGGACGATGATCACTCTCCACTATGAACTTTCTCCCATAGAGATATGTGTGGAACTTCCCACATCCATACACGACTGCCAAAAGCTCTCTTTCTATGTTGGCATATCTTCTCTCAGCTGATACTAGAGCTTTGGATGCAAATGCTATTGGCTTTCCCTCTTGTACCAGGGCTGCTCCCAGTCCTTCTGTGGAAGAATCTACTTGCAGAGTGACAGGTTTCTTTCTGTAGTAGTATGACAGACTTGTCTCCTTGCATACAACCTTTTTGAGTTTGTTGAAACTCCTGTCATGTGACTCTGACCACTGGTACTCTACATCTTCTTTCATCAGCTCCCGCAGGTTTGCTGTGTCTTCCAACATGTGCGGAATAAAGAAGCTCATGTATTGTATCAAACCAAGGAAACTTCTCAACTCTCTCTTATCTCTTGGGGCTTCCATCCCCGAGCTGGCTGAGATTCTTTCAGGACTTGGCTTGACTCCGCCAGGTGTGTACACCATTCCGAAGAACTGGCATTCTGTCACTTGCACAATGCATTTGTCTGCGTTTAAGCTTAATCCCAGCTTTCCTGGTTCTCTCCATGGCTTCATGTAGGTGGTTGTCACCATATGTCTGGATATCATCTGCTATGCCCTTTGCATCCCCTGTATGTCTTGTTTACTTTCTGTTGGAACACATCCTGGCTCACTTTGAGGCCAAAAGGTAGACGCAGGAATTTGTACTGTTCAAAGCGTGTGTTGAATGTTGTCAACAATGAAGATTCTGCGTCCACCTTCACATTCCAGTAGCCATTTCTGGCATCAAGCTTGCTGAAAACTTTAGCCCTTGCCAGTGCAGGTGTGATTTCTTCCAGTGTGGGAATAGGGCAGTGTAGAGGCCTGGTCAGGTCAGGAATTTTCTACTCCAAAGGGCTGTGGAAGCTCAGTCATTGAGTATGTTTAAAGCTGACATTGACAGATTTCTAAATACCAATGACATAAGGGGATAGTGTGGGAAAAAGGCATCGAAGTGCATGATCAGCCGTGATCATACTGAATGGTTGGGCAGGCTTGATGGGCTGAATGGCCTACTCCTGCTCCTATGTTCCTCTGCACTAGCTTTGTACTTTGTGGAACTGATTTAGAGGGGCACTTTTGGATGAGATGTCAAACTGAATCTCCACCTGTCCTCTCAGGTAGATGTAAAAAATTCCATGGTACTATCTGAAGAGCTGGTCTAGACCATATCACTAAAACAGTTTATCCGCTCATTATCACATAGCTGTTTGTTGGAGCTTGCTGTGCACAAATTGGCTACTGCATTTCCTACAATACAACAGTAAGGATACTTACAAAAGGTACTTGATAAGCTCTACTTTATAACTGACAATTTCTCACCATCTAGAAAATTTTACGATTTGTCTTCTTTGGATTCAAAGTAATAGTCTGGATTTTGCGGTACTCATGACAGTAAAATTGTCAGTGTGTGCCGTCATTACTCCTCTGAAGATGACAGTAACTTCTGGATGTGCAGTTAAATGCAGAAATCCAGAAGTTGCTGTCAGTGATTCTACGTTTCTGCACAGGGTGTGCTTCTGAAGTACCCCTGGACTGCAATTAGTTAGGAATCACTGAACTGATGAGAACTTGCCCTTTTTTAAAGAAAAAAAAGACTTGCATTTATATAGCTCTTGCAACCAACAGATGTCTCAAAGCACTTTACAGCCAATTCAGTACTTTTGAAGTGTAAAATAGGAAACATCACAGGCAACCTGCACACAGCGAACTCCCATAAACAGCAATGTGACAATGACCAAATAATCTGTTTTTGTTGTGTTGAATGGGGGATAAATCCCCTGCTCCTCTTTAAAATACCGCCATGGGATCTTTTATATCCACCCGAGCCCCTCCGATTTTGCCCCAAGCCCGAGCCGACCTGAACCCGTCCAGACTCGACCCGACCCGACCATCCGTTCACTTACCTTCGACTGGGAAGCTCCACGAAGCTGCAGCGCATGCATGATGACATCATAGTGACATCACTCGCTCACTGCGCAGACTCAGTTTCGTCCCAGACTCCCAGCTCAGCTAAGTTTTTTCATTTTAATACTTACCAGCAGAGCACTTACCATGTGCGTATGGCCCGACCCGACTCGATCGAGCCCGAAAGCCGTACCCTGAAGATGGGCCCGACCCAACCCATGTCGTTGGGTCCTGTCGGGTAGCAAGCCTCTAGGATAGTGATCCCTCGTTTTTGCTTGGTTAGGATCTAGGCAAATTCTTAGCCGTCCATTTGGCTTCTTTCTCACGATAGAATTTACCCAATCTGTAGGCTTCTTTACTTCCATTTCTTGGACCTCTCTTTCAAGCTTTCCTTTTAGTTCTACTGGTACTTTACATGGGGGATGAATCACTGGTTTTATCACTGGGTCAATGGTCATAGAGAGATACGGCACTGAAACAGGCCCTTCGGCCCACCAGGTCTGTGCCGACCATCAACCACCCATTTATACTAATCCTACATTAATCCCATATTCCCTGCCACATCGCCACCTTCCCTCAATTCTCCTACCACCTACCTACACTAGGGGCAATTTACAATCGCCAATTTACCTATCAACCTGCAAGTCTTTGGCTGTGGGAAGAAACCGGAGCACCCAGCGGAAACCCATGCAGTCACAGGGAAAACTTGCAAACTCCACACAGACAGTACCCAGAACCGAACCCGGGTCACTGGAGCTGTGAGGCTGCGGTGCTAACCGCTGCGCCACTGTGCCATCCAATAGTGATGTGATACTCAAAATCTTCAAAGCATCCAACTGTCTCAACAAAACACTCTGGGTACATTTGTACCAGATCTTCTTTGCTTCTGATCGGAGGGCACTTTTCAATGGGTGTACTGTTTTCAACCCTCAGTGTCACCTCCTTCACCTCATGGTTCACTGAGATAATCCGCAGCTCTTCAGAACTGCTCAACCCCAGGATAGCAGGACCATCTGTTTCAGTGACGTAGAGCATACAGTTAACATCTTTTCCTTTGTGTGTCCCTCTGATTTGGGTTGTTCCCAGCTGTTGAATCTCAGTTCCCCCGTATGCTGTTAGCATGATATTGTTAAGTTTCAGAGCACCTTTCCTTGGATAACCATTTCCTCCAAATTTTCAGGAAAGATCTTCTGGTATAGTCTGAGTGGGATGATGTTACTCTGTGCTCCAGTATCAATCTTCACCTTCAGATTTATCGTTGTGGGCTTATTTCTCAGCTTCTTCCTGATCTGAATGGTTGTGTGAATTTCTTTTGTCTGGAAACTATCCCATCCAGACATTTCATGCAATTGTATGGTTGCTATGTCCATCATGTTCTCAAACCCATCGTCATCTTCCAGGGTATGAATGTTTTGGTTTCTTTTGCTGCTCATTCGCCCTGCTACTCTGGCTCTGGTAACTCGTCTACCACCTTCTTGCCTTGTTCTGCACATCTTTTCCCAGTGATTGGACTTTCCGCAAGCTCTGCAGATTGATCCAAATGCGGGTCATTTCCTTCTGCCAATTCATGTGGTCGTCCACAGCTCCTGCACATCTTTCAGTCTGGTATACATTCTTTTGTCGTTGTTTCACTGCATCAACCCTGCTGCCTTTCTCTTGGCTTAACTGAGGGCTAGCCATTTGGGTAGTCAGTGTCTTCATCTGTCTGCTCATGGCTTCATGTGTACTGGCAGTGTCTACAGCCTGCGATATTGTCAGCTTGTCCTTTCCGATGAGAGCTTTCTGTACTTCAGGATGTGCAGAACCCCAAATGAGCTGATCTATCAGCCTTTCATCTGTGTCCTTAAATTTACATTTCCTAGCTGCATTTGTCAATCTTGTTACAAAATTATCAATAGGCTCACCTAGTTCCTGTCTGAGGCCTTGAAATTCATATCAGTACATCCGATAATTTGATTTTGGCTGGAGCTGGGTGCTGAATGTTTCAAAAATTTTGTCTGGGTTTCTGCTGTCCTCTTCACTTAGGTCCCAGCAGTTAAATAAATGTAATCCTTTATCTCCAGCCCACAGAAGGATGTAGCTGACCCTCTCTTCTACATTAGTGCCTTTTTGGAAACTACTGAATGTCAATCTGCACTTTTGTTTAAACTTCTCAAATGCCTCAATGACATCATCAGCTTCCCAATCCATTATGGGCTGTGGCTGTGCATTCATTCCTGTCTCGGCTGATTTCATTTTCCGTTTTCGCATGAGTCACTCAGTTTTTCTTTCTCTCTCTCTGGCACTAATTTATGCCATCTGTGACTCAGCAATGACCACCTATGGCAAACATGTGAAGAGAAATGCAGACTGGTTTCAATCTCATTTTGAAGAGCTGGAACCTGTCATAGCTGCTAAGCGCATTGCACTGTTGAACTACAAGAAAGCCCCCAGCGAGTTAACATCCGTAGCACTTAAAGCAGCCAGAAGCACTGCTCAAAGAACAGCCAGGCACTGCGCAAAGGACTACTGGCAACACCTATTCAGTTATATTCAGCTGGCCTCAGACACCGGAAACATCAGAGGAATGTATGATGGCATTAAGAGAGCTTTTGGGCCAACCATCAAGAAGATCGCCCCCCTCAAATCTAAATCAGGGGACACAATCACTGACCAAATCAAGCAAATGGACCGCTGGGTTGAGCACTACCGAGTACTGTACTCCAGGGAGAACGTTGTCACTGAGACTGCCCTCAATGCAGTCCAGCCTCTACCAGTCATGGATGAGCTGGACGTACAGCCAACGAAATCGGAACTCAGTGATGCCATTGATTCTCTAGCCAGCGGCAAAGCCCCTGGGAAGGATGGCATTACCCCTGAAATAATCAAGAGTGCCAAGCCTGCTATACTCTCAGCACTTCATGAACTGCTTTGCCTGTGCTGGGACGAGGGAGCAGTACCTCAGGACATGCGCAATGCCAATATCATCACCCTCTACAAAAACAAAGGTGACCGCGGTGACTGCAACAACTACCGTGGAATCACCCTGCTCAGCATAGTGGGGAAAGTCTTTGCTCGAGTCGCTTTAAACAGGCTCCAGAAGCTGGCCAAGTGCATATACCCTGAGGCACAGTGTGGCTTTCATGCAGAGAGATCGACCATTGACATGCTGTTCTCCCTTCGTCAGATACAGGAGAAATGCCGCGGACAACAGATTCCCCTCTATGTTGCTTTCATTGATCTCACCAAAGCTTTTGAACTCGTCAGCAGACGTGGTCTCTTCAGACTACTAGAAAAGATCGGATGTCCACCAAAGCTACTAAGTATCATCACCTCATTCCATGACAATATGAAAGGCACAATTCAGCATAGCGGCACCTCATCAGACCCCTTTCCTATCCTGAGTGGCGTGAAACAGAGCTGTGTTCTTGCACCCACACTGTTTGGGATTTTCTTCTCCCTGCTGCTCTCACATGCGTTCAAGTCTTCAGAAGAAGGAATTTTCCTCCACACAAGATCAGGGGGCAGGTTGTTCAACCTTGCCCGTCTAAGAGCGAAGACCAAAATACGGAAAGTCCTCATCAGGGAACTCCTCTTTGCTGACGATGCTGCTTTAACATCTCACACTGAAGAGTGCCTACATAGTCTCATCGACAGGTTTGTGGCTGCCTGCAACGAATTTGGCCTAACCATCAGCCTCAAGAAAATGAACATCTTGGGACAGGACGTCAGAAATGCTCCATCCATCAATATCGGCGACCACGCTCTGGAATTGGTTCAAGAGTTCACCTACCTAGGCTCAACCATCACCAGTAACCTGTCTCTCGATGCAGAAATCAACAAGCGCATGGGAAAGGCTTCCACTGCTATGTCCAGACTGGCCAAGAGAGTGTGGGAAAATGGCGCACTGACACGGAACACAAAAGTCCGAGTGTATCAAGCCTGTGTCCTCAGTATCTTGCTCTATGGCAGCGAGGCCTGGACAACGTATGTCAGCCAATTCATTCCATCTTTGTGCCTCTGGAGAATCCTTGGCATCAGGTGGCAGGACCGAATCTCCAACACAAAAGTCCTCGAGGCGTCCAACATCCCCAGCTTATACACACCACGGAGTCAGCGGCGCTTGAGATGGCTTGGCCATGTGAGCCGCATGGAAGATGGCAGGATCCCCAAAGACACATTCTACAGTGAGCTCGCCACTGGTATCAGACCCACCGGCCGTCCATGTCTCCGCTTTAAAGACGTCTGCAAACGCGACATGAAGTCCTGTGACATTGATCACAAGTCGTGGGAGTCAGTTGCCAGCGATCGCCAGAGCTGGCGGGCAGCTATAAAGGTGGGGCTAAAGTGTGGCGAGTCGAAGAGACTTAGCAGTTGGCAGGAAAAAAGACAGAAGCGCAAGGGGAGAGCCAACTGTGTAACAGCCCCGACAAACAATTTCTTCTGCAGCACCTGTGGAAGAGTCTGTCACTCTAATATTGGCCTTTATAGCCACTCCAGGCACTGCTCCACAAACCACTGACCACCTCCAGGTGCTTTCCCATTGTCTCCCGAGATAAGGAGGCCAAAGAAGAAGAAGAAGATATGACAAATACTGTGTTTGTCTGGGACAGAGATCTCATCATTTAAAGGTTAATAAACGCATGGTCAATGTGATTTCCTGCACTGGTTGCAATTATTTGAGCTGTTCAGAGAGGAACTTTCCAGATTCTTTTTCATTTTTGATTTTGAATTTCTTCTTCAGTTTTGTCCTCTACAAGGAGGTAACGTGGCTGCAGAGGGGTGGATGATGAGGCGGTTTCTAGGAATGATGCTCCAGGTATCATATGTGGGTCAGGCTTGTTGGATCAGCTGGTCTTTTCCTGCCCATCATTTTTGAGTGTTCATTTGTCCAGCTTATCTATTTGTTTTGCAAATATGTCATACACACATGTTAAAGTCAAATTTCAGAAAATATGGAAACTTTATCTAGCTGCTGAATAGTTGTGTCATGTGAATCTGGCCCTTGGCTCCAAAAAATTGCACAGTACTAGGACTGTGATATTTTGCACTGTCCCTATCTTTTAGCACAAATTAAATTCTAAAGCATCACTTTAAAGTTACCAGATTCTAAAAACTGAATAATAAATAAACAGGATATAAATAATATGGTGTGTAAATTGTTATGTTTATGATCATAAATGTCTTGCAAACAGGCCTTCCAAGGTGTGGCTCACCCTGAATACAATAATGTTAAACTGAGGGTCTGATAAAGAATCCCTTTGCCAAGGAAGTGAAGAAACATTGGAACAGGGGTATGTCATTTCTCGAATTGAGCCTGTCCTGTTTTTCAATTAGATCATGGCTGATCCGTACCTTGGTTCAGTAACCATTAATTCCCTTGCCTAACAAAAATCTATCAACCTCAAGTTTAAAATTTTCAACTGACCCGTCACCTAAACAACACTTTGGGAGAGGGAGTTCCAGAAAGAACAATGATGTGCAGCATAGCAATTTTCCTGTAAGTTATTAATTGCTGCAGGATTTAATTGATATGTTTTCCTTTATATGAATTGTAACACTTGAAGTCATGAGCATTCTTGATTTAATTAATTTGCATTGGCTTAAAAATGTTTAATTTTTAGTTTGGGTGGCACAGTGATGCAATGGTTAGCACTGCAGCCTCACAGCTCCAGCGACCCTGGTTCAGTGCTGGGTACTACCTGTGCGGAGTTTGCAAGTTCTTCCTGAGACCACATGGGTTTTCGCTGGGTGCTCCGGTTTCCTCCCACAGCCAAAGAGTTGCAGGTTGATAGGTAAATTGGCTATTGTAAATTGCCCCTAGTATAGGTGGTGGGGATGTGGTAGGTAATATGGGATTAATGTAGGATTAGTATAAAAGGGTGGTTGTTGGTCGGCACAGACTTGGTGGGCCATAGGGCCTGTTTCAGTGCTGTATCTCTAAATAAATACAGTTGTGCTTTATGATTTGAACCAGAGGATATTGTGACTATTTACATTTTGAGTAAAGTTAAGAATTTTTACAAAGTATTTTTTAATTCCCTATGCCACATAACCTTCCTTGCTGAGAAGATGGACTAAAATCCTGAAGTTGGAATGCTGCTCAAAATATCAGCAGCTGAGAAATGCATGATGGTGTCCACAGTGATTTCCTCTGAACCATTTTGGTGGAAAAGTGTCTGGGCTTCTGTTCAGGGGCTCCCAGTGTTCCCAAGGCTGAGATCAGGAACTCAAGATGTTGAGAATCACTGATATTATTGGACATTAAGATCTTCCAGAAGGTTTAATTTAATTTAAAGGGTTAAGTCATGGCAGGAGAGCTCAAAGCCGTGGTGTGCTCCTCGTACTCCATGTCGGAATCCGGGAACATTTCCAGTGCCCGGGACCAGCATGTGTGCAGGAAATGTATCCAGTTGCAGCTCCTGGAAGCCCGGGTTTCGGAGCTGGAGCGGCAGCTGGGGACAGTGTGGAGCATCCACGAGGCGGAGAGTATCTTGGGTAGCACGTATCGAGAGGTGGTCACACCGCAGGCTCAGACACCACAGGCAGGAGGGGAATGGGTGACCACCAGGCAGAGCAAGAGGACTAGGCAGGCAGTTCAGGAATCTCCTGTGGCTATCCCCCTGCAAAACAGGTATACTGCTTTGTATACTGTTGGGGGGAATGGCCTCTCAGGGGAAAGCAGCAACAGCCCAATTCGTTGCACCACGGTTGGCTGGGCTGCACATGGGAGGAGTAAAAAGTGTGGGAATGCAACAGTTATAGGGGATTCAATTGTAAGGGGAATAGATTGATGTTTCTGTGGCCGCAAAGCAGGCTCCAGAATGGTATGTTGCCTCCCTGGTGCTAGGGTCAAGGATGTCTCAGAGCGGGTTACAGGACATTCTGAAGGGGGAAGGTGAACAGCCAGTGGTTGTGGCACACATTGGTACAAACGACATAGGTTAAAAAAAGGATGAGGTCCTAAAAGCAGAATATAGGGAGCTAGGAAGTAAGTTGAAAAGTAGGACCTCAAAGGTAGTGATCTCAGGATTACTACCAGTGCCACGTGCTAGTCAGAGTAGAAATAGCAGGATATATTGGATGAATATGTGGCTGAAGAGATGGTGTGAGGGGGAGGGTTTTAGATTCCTGGGGCATTGGGACCGGTTCTGGGGGAGGTGGGACCAGTAAAAACTGGACGGGTTACACTTGGGTAGGACCGGGACTGATGTCCTAGGGGGAGTATTTACTAGAGTGGTTGGGGAGGGTTTAAACTAAAATGGCAGGGGGATGGGAACCTTTGCAAGGAGTCAGAGGAGGGGGAATCAAAGACAAGAACAAAAGTCAGTCAGGGGAATAAGAAAAGTGATAGGCAGAGAAATCAAGGGCCAGAATCGAACAGGGCCACAGTGAAAAATAGTGGGAAGGGGACAGGTAATGTTAAAAGGACAAGCCTTAAGACTTTGTGCCTTAACGAGGGAGCATTCACAATAAAGTGGATGAATTAATTGTGCAAATAGATGTAAATGGGTATGATATAGTCGGGATTACGGAGACGTGACCGCAAGGTGACCAGGGATGGGAATGAACATCCAGGGATATTCAGTATTTAGGAAGGACAGACAAAAAGCAAAAGGTGGTGGAGTTGCATTACTGTTTAAAGAGGAAATTAATGCAATAGTGAGGAAAGATATTAGCTCTGACGATGTGGAATCTGTATAGGTAGAGCTGAGAAACACTAAGGTGCAAAAAACATTAGTATATAGACCCCCAAACTGTAGTGATGTTGGGAATGGCATTAAACAGGAAATTAGAGATGAATGCGATAAAGGAACATCTGTAATTATGGGTTACTTTAATCTGCATATAGATTGGGCAAATCAAATTAGTCACAATACCGTAGAGGAGGAATTCTTGGACTGTTTACAGGATGGTTTTCTGGACCAATACGTTGAGGAACCAACTAGAGAACAGGCCATCCTAGACTGGGTATTGTTTAATGAGAGAGGAATAATTGACAGTCTAGTAGTGCGAGACCCCTTGGGGGCAAGCGACCATAATATGATAGAATCCTTCATCAAGATGGAGAGTGACGTAGTTGATTCTGAGACAAGGGTCCTGAATCTTAGTAAAGGAAACTACGAAGGTATGAGGCATGAGTTGGCCATGATGGTTTGGGAAACGTTACTTAAAGGGATGACGGTGGATAGGCAATGGCAAACATTTAAAGAGCGCATGGATGAACTGCAACAACTGTTTATCCCTGTCTGGCACAAAAGTAAAACGGGAAAGGTAGCCAAACCATGGCTTACAAGGGAAATTAGAGATAGCATTAGTTCCAAGGAAGAGGCATATAAATTTGCCAGGAACAACAACAGACCTGAGGATTGGGAGCGGTTTAGAATTCAGCAAAGGAGGACCAAGGGCTTGATTAAGAAGGGGAAAATAGAGTATGAGAGCAAGCTTGCAGGGAACATAAAAACTGACTGTAAAAGTTTCTATAGGTATGTGAAGAGAAAAAGATTGGTGAAGACAAATGTAGGTACCTTACAGTCAGAAACAGGGGAATTTATTATGGGGAATAAAGAAATGGCTGACCAACTAAATGCATACATTGGTTCTGCCTTCACAAAGGAGGACACAAATATCATACCAGAAATGTTGGGGAACACAGGGCCTAGTGAGAGAGAAGAACTGAAAGAAATCTGTATTAGTAGAGATATGGTGTTGGGGAAATTGATGGGATTGAAGGCTGATAAATCCCCAGGGCCTGATGGTATGCATCCCAGAGTACTTAAGGAAGTGGCCCTCGAAATAGTGGATGCATTGGTGGTCATTTCCAAGATTCTATAGACTCTGGAACAGTTCCTACAGATTGGAGGGTAGCTAATGTAACAAGGGAGGTAGAGAGAAAGCAGGGAATTATAGACCAGTCAGCCTGAAGTCGGTAGTGGGGAAAATTTTAGAGTCTATTATCAAAGATTTTATCGCAGAGCACTTAGAGAACAGTGGTAGAATCGGGCAGAGTCAGCATGGATTTACGAAAGGGAAATCATGCTTGACAAATCTGCTAGAATTCTTTGTGGATGTAACTCGTAGAGTTAATGAAGGGGAGCCAATGGATGTGAAGCCATTCGACAAAGTCCCACAAAGCAGATTAGCATGTAAAATTAAAGTACATGGGATTGGGGGTAGTGTATTGCGATGGAGAGAAAATTGGTTGGCGGACAGGAAACAAAGAGTAGAGATAAATGGATGTTTTTCTGAATGGCAGGCAGTGACTAGTGGGGTACCGCAGGGCTAGGACCCCAGCTATTCACAATATACATTAATGATTTAGATGAGGGAACTAAATGTAATATCTCCAAATTTGCAGATGACACAAAACTGGGTGGGAGGATGAATTGTGAAGAGGATGCAAAGAGGCTTCAGGGTGATTTGGACAAGTTGAGTGAGTGGACAAATTCATGGCAGATGCAGTATAATGTGGATAAATGTGAGGTTATCCACTTTGGTAGCAAAAACAGGAAGGCAGATTATTATCTGAACGGCTATAAACTGAGAGAGGGGAATATGCAGCGAGATCTGGGTGTTCTCGTACACCAGTCGCTGAAGGTAAGCATGCAGGTGCAACAGGCGGTAAAAAAGGCAAATGGTATGTTGGCCCTCATAGCGAGAGGATTCGAGGACGGGAGCAGGGATTTCTTGCTGCAATTATACAGGACCTTGGTGAGGCCACACCTGGAATAATGTGTGCAGTTTTGGTCTCCTTATTTGAGGAAGGATGTTCTTGCTATAGAGGGAGTGCAGCAAAGGTTTACCAGACTGATTCCTGGGATGGTGGGACTGACGTATGAGAGATTGAGTCGGTTAGGTTTATATTCGCTGGAGTTCAGAAGAGTGAGGGGGATCTCATAGAAATCTATAAAATTCTAACAGGACTTGACAGGGTAGATGCAGGAAGGGTGTTCCCGAAGGTGGGGGAGTCCAGAACCAGGGGTAATAGTCTAAGGATACGGGGTAAACCTTTCAGGACTGAGATGAGGAGACATTTCTTCACCCAGAGAGTGGTGAGCCTGTGGAATTCTCTACCACAGAAAGCAGTTGAGGCCAAAACATTGTATTGTTTTCAAGAAGGAGTTAGATATAGCTCTTGGGTCTAAAGGGATCAGAAGGTATGGGGAGAAAGCGGGAACAGGCTACAGATTTGAATGATCAGTCATGATCATAATGAATGGCGGAGCAGGCGCGAAGGGCCGCATGGCCTACTCCTGCTCCTATTTTCTATGTTTCTATGTCCTCCCACTCTACTGCTGCAACATTCTGCACTGCTTTATCAGAAATTGTTCTTTTTTGTGTCGTAACTGTATATTCTTCTGCTTACAAAAATTAAAATGTTGGCTTGTTTTGCAAAAACATTTGACCCTTCAATGATGGCAAGTGTTCATTACTAAAATACTGGGGTTAAGAATTTTCGGAAAGCACATCTGTGCGTGTACACTAATATCCTGCAGTGTAACCTCCAGCCTTCTGTATTCTACACCCAGTCCAGCCTAATGGTGAGGGTTCAATTAATCACAGAGCTCAATGATTCATGTAAATATAATATAGACTTACAATAAATTCATTGAATTAATACCCTCTGCACTTCTGCAGAATCACTACTTTATATGAGCAAAAATATTAGAAATAAGGCAAGTCAGTGATGATAAAACCCATTTGTTCCATCAAAACTCATCTCTCCAGTTCATTAACTCTCCTATCATGGGATTTAATTATACTTTAAATGACCTTAGTATGTTTGCCTCTGTTACTTTTTTTGGTAGTCTGTTCCAAACATATTTCACTCTTTGAGGAAAAGAGCTTTTTTCTCATATGTATTCTAAATATACTTTGTGCTACTTTAATTCTTTTTTGTCCCCTGGACCTAATTTCTTGGCATATTTTGAAGTAATTGACTGTGTTGATCTTATCTACCAACTATTTAATATTTAATGTATTTCAACAAAGTTCTCTTTTGTAATACTGTTTTTCCAGACTGTAAAGCTTCAGTTCCTTCAACTTTTTCATGTACTCCATTGCCATACACTTAAGATAAGTGTATTGCAAGTTGATCTTGTTTGAGGTATGGTAAGCAAAAGTATTCTTGGGTCACATAAAGGCATTAAAGTCATGGCATTAATTCTGTAGACTTGCATTCTGCTGTTCTGGCTGTAGAACCTATTAATTTTAATATATTTTGGCCACAAAAATCAACCAGTTGCATTCTGGTGGTTAGGCAGGATTGCAGCCAGTGGTGCCTTTCAGTACAGAAGTTATTGGAGTTGGTTAGGGTCAGAAGGACAGCTTATTTGCATGGGCAGTGTGGTCCATGTGCCACAATGGATGAACCTTGGGCAGTCACTTGCCCGATGCAAGTGGAAAATCCATGCATATTAATATCTGATTCCCTGGCAGTTCATGTTCAGAAATCCTGTATGCCTGCTTTTATTTTTAATTGGAGATGATAGGATGGAAGGAAAGTTTCCGGGGACGGAAGTCATGGTTCACCGAGAAACCCCATACTGTGTCAGAGAATAGGTACACTTTAGAGTTAGGGCAGCATTATACCCACTTGGATTTCTCAAGGAGTACTTCCTATTTCATCAGTTGATCAGGAACGCTTTGCAATATACCTCAGATTGTGTCTGAAAGATCATGGTATTATGCTGTATGTTGCATAGCATTGTGAAGACGCGAAACCATCATAGTGCGACAGGACACACACTACCAGAAGGACGTGGAGGCTTTGGAGAGGGTACAGAAGAGGTTTAACAGGATGTTGCCTGGTCTGGAGGGCATTAGCTATGAGGAGAGGCTGGATAAACACAGATTGTTTTCACTGGAATGACGGAGGTGGAGGGGCGACATGATAGAGGTTTACAAAGTTATGAGTGGCATGGGCAGAGTGGATAGTCAGAAGCTTTTTCCCAGGGTAGAAGAGTCAGTTACTAGGGGACATAGGTTTAAGGTGCGAGGGGCAAAGTTTAGAGGGATGTGCGAGGCAAGTTCTTTACGCAGAGGGTGGTGAGTGCCTGGAACTTGCTGCCGGGGGAGGTGGTGGAAGCAGGTACCATCGAGACATTTAAGAGGCATCTTGACAAATACATGAATAGGATGGGAATAGAGGGATACGGTCCCCGGAAGTGCAGGAGGTTTTAGTTTAGACAGGCATCAAGATTGGCGCAGGCTTGGAGGCCGAATGGCCTGTTCCTGTGCTGTACTGTTCTTTGTTCTTTTTGTTCTTTGACACAGATGAGGAAGTTTATGACATTGTAAAAAACAAGCAACTATATAGTATAACAAAACTGAGCAGGAGCAAGATAGGCTTCCATAAATGGCAAGAAATTACATTTTTTCCCCATTACCTTAACTACACAGATCAGCTTATAAAGCAGAGTCTATATATTTTAGAGAAATACTGGCCCTGATATTAATTGGGAGGTGTAAAGGGAGCTGGGTGGGGGATGTGGGGACTCCGGTAGTACATGGAAAACCCAGAGGTAAGTTCATCACTTCTGTCAGTGCCTTTCTAAACTCACCCAGCTCATCATTTTACTTCAGGGTTTCCCAGCCAATCAGTGGCTGCGGGTTTGATGAGGACCTACATGACACAGTTTTTAAAGGGCCTATCCAAAAATGCAATTTGGAGGAGTTTGGAGTTGGAAACGAGAGAGGAGGAAATTAAGCAATGGTGTTGAAACGTTCCAAGGCTGTGTGCCTGTTCACTGATACCCCTCTGGATGTGCTGCTGGGAGCTGTAAGAAGCAGAAGGACACACTGTTCCCAGCAATGGGAAGAAAGATGCAGCAGAAATGAAGAGATGGTTGTTTGTTTCGAGGACTGCTTTGTTTCAGTGGCATTGGGGGGGGGGGTGGGTGGAAGAGTGGCCATTGCGTATACTTATGACATCAGTCCACTGGTACAACCTAAGTGAACCTTGTATTAATAAGGGCATCCCTGGCATCCCCGGCAGCAATGTGAGCAGCTAGGGGTGCATTATCATCATCACTTTTCTCCTCCTTGTCTTCCACCCTCATCCTCCTCCTCCTCTGAATGTTCCAAGAAGGACCTGAGTTCTTTGCATGATTCCTCCTGCAGGTCCAAACTTCACTGCTGTGCAATGTTGTACAGAGCATGACCATTCTGAAGACCTTGGCTGGTAAGTACGGTAAGGCAGCTCCAGATCTGTCTAGGCACCTGAAGCACATCTTTTTGTAGTTGCACACCAATAAATCATTGATAGAGTGTAACCCCCTTGCAGTTGATGAATACTCCTGTTTGATCTGTGGCCATGTGTGTAAGGCGATGATGCTTTGCATCTGTAGGCTGTCAGCCAGAGTGTCCACCCATTCTGACTGGTGCCATTGCAGGTGAAGTTCACATATTTGGCAACCCTAACAAACATGCCATCAGTCTTATGCATTTGGGAGCTGCTGACTGGAAGATCCTGGATATGTCACCAGCAGAATCCTGGAAGGATCCAGCGTCAAAATTATTGAGGGTTGTAGTGACTTTGACAGTCACAGTAAAGCATGGCCACCAGGTCCAGAAGGCAGATGGTCTTCTTCTAGGAGACTGCAGATGTCTGCCACCAGCTGATGTGACAACCTGAGAACTGCTGTTCAGTTATGCCAAAGAAACGTAGCCTCTGCCTGGAGACCCTGTTTTGTGGCTCGTGCCTCCTGCGAGCTGCTCCCCTCTGCTGCTGCCCTCTCTGTTGCTTCCCACTCTTGGCAGTTACAGATCTGTAACAGGCTGCATTTGCTTCTGCTTGTGCTGCTGCTGTTGGTTATGTTGCTGCCATCTCAGGTACAATCTAAGGTAGCCAAAGCACTGCCCATCCTGATGTGATAGAGCAAACCTCCAAAGTGTAGAAAGTAAACACTCAGCAAAAGTTCTTTGAACAAATCCTTTCCACTAGCAGGTCAGAAAGCTTCTGGGAGTACTGAGTATTTATTGTCATACTTCCATGAGATGATTTGACCCCCTTCAACTGCTACTGTGTTCTTGCTTTCCCTGGCAAGTTTCAGAAAGATCTGGAAACCTATGGACCAAAATGCAAAGCCAAAAGTCTGTGTAAATGTTGCTATAATTGTGCAATTAGCATATGTTAATTGGCAACCCTCCCCTAACGAGGTGGGTTATTCACATGCAGCCTAATGCACTGGAGTGAAATGTGGAAGTCTGCAGGTTGGAGCAAGCTTCCCAAGGCACTGTCAATTTCACCAGTTTTAATCTCCCCATCTGTACCCAGACACATGTGCTCCTCCACGTTAAAAGGACCCCCACAGACTCGGCGATTTGATCAATATCTACAAAATAATGAAGGAACTAGATTGTGTCCAAATTGAAAAATTAATTAAGTTGGTTGGGGAGGAACGGGAGGTCATGCTTATAAGTTGTGCAAGGGTAGAACTAGGTTAGATGTTAGATGGTTCTTTTTCCCAGAGAATAGTAGATGGATGGAACAAGTTTCCAGCTTGTGTGGTGAGTGGTGATTCAATATATGTCTTTATGAGAGAGCTGGATCTGTTCCTGGCTGGGGTGGAGAACATGTCATACAAGAGGTAGGTACTAAGTAACGTATATCATGGTCAATGTGATGTTCTGGACTCGAACGGCAGAATGGGGAGGGGCGGGGGGAGTGGGTGGCAGAGGAGTCGAGGAGGAATTTTCTAGATGTTTTTCCCTAATTGGCATTGGATTTTTATCTTTCTTTGCCTCTTTAGTTAGAAGCATCTGGTAAGTACGGAATAACTTTATCATGAAGCATAAGGTGTCATGACTGTATGGGACTGGCTGGAGAAGCCAGCTGGTCTTTTTTTCGTTTGGCATTTTCTTGTGGTTGTATTATACTTTCCACATAGAATCATGGAATAGCACGGAACAGAAGGAGGCCATTTGGCCCGTTGAGACTGCGCTGACTCTTTCACACAGCAATTCAGGTTAGTCCCACTGGCCTGCTTTTTCCCCATATCCTTGCAATTATTTCTCCTTCAAGTATGAATCCACATCTTTGAAAACATACCTTTCAATATGACCTTTTATCTGACTTGGCTTCCTCTTTCTGCTCGTATGCATAATTTCATGCTATGCTTCTAGTAGTATATTTTTGTATGGTTCATGATGGCGACAGTTACCCATTCCTAAAGCTGCACTGTTCCGTCATAATTTGAACTTGAAGTCAATGGAAAAGGAAATCTGGCAGGGTGTATAAATTACTATTAAAACCTGAGGAAAGATACATTTCAAGTTGTATAGATGAGTTGACTAAATAACATTGATGCACGTTGGGAGGTTCTCCACACATATACACACTGACAACTCTATGAAGAATATGAGCTCAACTACTTATCAAAAAAGCCAAGACCTTCAAATAAAAGCATTAATGATGCAAAATATGATTTTAGAAGCAAGTATTTAATGTATTATATCACCAGATTTGTTTTACAGCATTTTGTTCCCAGAATCTTTTCGATGATAGTGAAATACTGGTTTCAAGACTTTTTGCTTACATACTTCCTTTATGTAAGCTGTTCTGTCTGGCTTCTCATTCTTGGAAGATCTGCAGTTTATCCTCTCCCTTGTCAAAAGAGATTAGTTAGAAGAATAGATTTTTAAAAAAGGATTCTATTTTTATCAATGGAAGACTTTTTACTGGAGGATATTTATCACGTTTAGGAGCTCCTTTGAACTGTGAAAACTGCACATGTCAGTTCAAGAAACATAGGAAAAAGTTCAATTTAATCATAACTTTTGCATATTAATGCCTAACTGCTGGTTCAAGATTCTGTGGTCACATTTGGTTCACAGGATAGAAACTGCGCTTTCACTGGTTGACTTGATGTTCCAGAAATTTCTGGATGCCTGTTAAGTTATATCATAAGGTGTTATATTATTTTACTGGTCTTGGTGTATTATCGAATGATTTGCCAGTGGACATCAGCTGATTAAAAACAAAAAATATTCAAATTAACTAACTGTAAAAACAGAAGAATGGTATAGCCAATAATGTTAGCAAATAAATGTGTCTATGTACTGAGATGTTGATTGACTGACTTATGAACATACGTACATATGAATTAGGAGCAGGAGTAGGCCGTTTGGCCCCTTGAGCCTGATTGTAACTTCAGCTTCACATTCCCACCTACCCCTGATAACCTTTCGCCCCCTTGCTTATCGAGAATCTATTTCTGTCTTAAAAATATTTCAAGACTCAGCTTCCACTGCCTTTGAGGAAGAGAATTCCAAAGATTCACGACCCTCAGAGAGAAAACATTTCTCCTCATCGCTGTCTTAAATGGCTGGCCCCTTATTTTTAAATAGTGACCCCTAGTTCTAGATTCTCCCAGTTTAGGGAAACATCCTTTCCACATCCACCCTGTCAAGTCCCCTCAGGATCTTATATGTTTCAATCAAGTCGCCTCTTACTCTCCGAAACTCCAGTAGATGCAAGCCTAGCTAGTCCAATTTTTCCTCATAAGACAACCCACCCATTCCAGATTTTAGTCCAGTAAACTGTCTTTGAACTGGTTCCAATGCATTTACATCCTTCCTTAAATAAGGACACCAGTAATGTACACAACACTCCAGATGTGGTCTCACCAATGCCGTGTATAACTGAAGCATTACCTCCCTCCTTTTGTATTCAATTCCCCTCATAATAACTTGAAACATAACTTCACAATGCCTTATTTTGGGTAATTTTTAAAAATGAAATCCCAAGGTAACAAAGGGCCGTGAGATTACGCTGTGGGATACCAGCTTATGAACACATCTGAAATGCATCTCTCCTGAATGCGTTAACATTTCTGCTAAAATAGTGAAAATAAATTTTCTGGTGAACATGCTAGCTTTTTTTATTTATTCATTCTTGGGTTGTGAGCATCGCTAGCAAGACCAGCATTTATTGCCCATCCCTAATGGCCCTGGAGACAGTGATGGTGAGCCACCTTCTTGAACCACTGAAGTCTATGTGGTGTAGGTACACCCACATTGCTGTTAGGGAGTGAGTTCCAGGATTTTTTTCACCCAGAAACAGTGAAATATTTTTAAGTCAGGATGGTGCATGACTTGGAAGGGAACTTGCAGGTGGTGGTCTTCCCATGCATCTGCTGCCTTTGTCCTTCTATATGATAGAAGTTGTGGGTTTAGAAGGTGCTGTCAAAGGAACTTTGGAGAGATGCTGCAGCACATCTTATGGTTGGTACACAATGCTGTCACTGTGCGCCAGCAGTGGGGGGAGTGAATGTTTAAGATGGTGAATGGGGTGCCAATCAGGCAGGCTGCTTTGTCTTGGATAGTGTCAAGCTTTCTGAGTGTTGAAGCTGCACTGATCCAGGCATGTGGAGAGTATTCCATCAGACTCCTGATTTAGATCATAGAGAGATACAGCACTGAAACAGGCCCTTCAGCCCACCAAGTCTGTGCCAACCAACAACCACCCATTTATACTAATCCTACATTAATCCCATATCCCCTCTTCCCACAAATCGCCTACCACCTACCTACACTAGGGGCAATTTATCGGGGCCAATTTACCTATCAACCTGCAAGTCTTTGGCTGTGGGAGGAAATCCACACTGTCACAGGGAGAACTTGCAAACTCTGCACAGGCAGTACCCAGAATTGAACCCGGGTCACTGGAGCTGTGAGGCTGTGGTGCTAACTACTGTGCCACTGTGCTGCCCTTGTGTCTTGCAAATGGTGGACAGCCTTTGGGGAGTCAGGAGGTGAGTTACTTGCTACAGGATTCCCAGCCTCTGACCTGCTCTTGTCACCACAGTATTTATATGGCTAGTCCAGTTAAGTTTCTGGTCGATGATCACCCCCCCAGGATGGGCTGATCTTTGTTCAACTCCTGAAGTCGAGCTCTGTGGCTGGGGAAACCAGAAGATTGGAGCGGCAGCGGCCCGCCACGGAGCCCGACACCGGGATTGCCAGGCTTGATCTTCCCAGCAGCGGCAAGGCCCCGTGGCTGCCCCTCCGCTGCTCGGCAACAGGACCCGACTTCAAATATTTAAATAAAAGTTATGATTACATTTAAGTACAATTCCCTGCGATCTTACCTGCAGTTCAGGATATACCATGCGATGGGCAGCCAGGGAAAGCTGGCGCCACCAAGGTGGGGAAGGGGGGAACTTAGGAATTTTAGTGTAGTGGGGGGTGGGAGATGGGGTCAACCCTGCATATGTAGTGTGCGAATGGGGAGGGTTGACCTCTGCACTTTGTGCAGTTGAAGACTGGGGGGGAGAGGTCAACTCTGCAATCTTTAAGTGTTTTGCTGGGGGGAGAGGTCAAACCTGCAATCTGAGTATTTTCGGTGGTGGGGGAGGAATGGGATGTACAATTATTTGCGGATAGTGGAGGGGTTCAACTCTGCAGTCTCTGGACATGTCTAGCAGCCCTTTAAAAATGGCGCCAGTGCCTGCACAGAGGCAGCTGACGCTGTTCACAGCGTCACTGAAGCCATCCCTGCCACGTGATTGGGGGGGGGGGGGCCCGCCCTACGTATTTACATGAGCCTCCGCCTGCAAGATCGCAGTGGCATGGTGGTGCACAGCAGCTCATGCATGCGGGCCGCCATTTTTTTCACAAAACAAGATTCAGCCCAATGTTAATGGTGGGAGATTCAGCACTAATGAATGTCATGGGGAGATAGTTTGATTCTCTCTGGTTAGAGATGGTCATTGCCTGGCACTTGTGTGGTGCGAACGTTCTTGCCGCTTATCAGCCCAAGCCTTGTCAAAGACTTGTTGCATGTGGAGACGAACTGCTTCAGTATCTGAGGAGTTGTAAATTGTACTGAAAAATCATCAGTGGTTCTGCCCACTTCTGACTTGATGATGGAGGGAAGGTCATTGATGAAGCAACTGAAGATGGTTGGGCCTAGAACATCACCCTGATATCCTGCAGCTGAGATCATTAGTCTCCAACAGCCACAACTGTTGTGCTGGGTATGTCTCCAACCAGTGGAGAGTTTTCCCCCTGATTCCCATTGACTTCAATTTTGCTAGTGCTCCTTGATGCCACACTCTTGTCAAATGCTGCCTTGATGTCAAAGGCAATAATGACAGAATAAAGACAGAAATTGCTGGAAACACATAACAGGTCAGACAGAATCTGTGGAGAGAAGAATTTGGGTTAACGTTTCAGGTCTTATGACCCTTTGTCAGAAATATATTATTAATGAACACCTTATAAGAGCAACAGAACCAAGGAAAAAGGAACGGGGAGATAAAAACGTTTGTAATTAGATGTAGGGCAGAAGATGAATAAATGACAGAAATGATGATGGTGTAAGATAAAAAGGGGCAATAATAAGAGAAATTGGAGTAATTAAATTTGTATCCGAGATCCAGAGGATGGGCTGGGTTTAATGGTCCTTTGGAAGGAGGGTTTTTTGGTGGAGGTTGGGGAGCTGGAGATTCGGCGCGGAGTCAGAACTGTTCCGATGAAACGTCAACTCTGTTTCTCTCTCAATAGCTGCTGCCAGACCTGTTGAGTGTTTCCAGAATTTTCTGTTTTTATTTAATACAGTATACTAAGTTGAAAGTTGTACAATTAAATCAGTGTCTCACCTGGAAGCAGTTTTTGGGGCTTGGACAGTGTGTTGAAGGAGGTGAATGGGCAGGTGTTGCACTGCCTGTGCTTGCATGGGATGATGCTGAGGGTTCAGAGAGCATGTGCTAAAGGTTTTGGTGGCACGCGCTAGGTTGTCATGAAGGGAACAGTCCCTTTGAAATGCTGAAAGGGGAGTGGCGATGGTGGAATATGATCTGCTGAATGTAGAACGTGGTGAGGTAGAAGATGAGGATAAGGGCGACCCCATCACAGTTCTGGGAGGAATGAGGTGTAGAATCTTATAGCCATATCCGCAAATAGCATGTTCATTCATCCTTATTTTGATGATATTGATGAAGCTCTAGAAAGTAACTAAAGACATTATCGATAATGCACATGTGTGGATTATGACTGGCTGGCAAATCTAGGAGCTCACATTTTTTTGCAGGATGAAGTCCTAATTCTTTTGTTGTTAGTTCACAAATGGCAAATGAAATGACTATAGCTGCTCTAGTTTATGATAAGTAAGTATACATCATGGTATGACTGAAACCACAGATTTTTCAGAAGCCTGGCAGTTGGGCAAATGCCTTTTATGAGAATCATTTTTATTCTGATTCTGTTCAGTATAATTTTATTCTCATGGAAGAACATTTTTTCCTTTAGGTTATAAATATTGCAACAAAGCTGTGACTGATTTTTGAGTGTTCATAATTTAAAAATTCTGTTTTCTTTCTCTCACAGTTTGTTCTCAGTTTTCAAGAGGAGTCTACGCCATTTTTGGATTTTACGACAAGAAGTCTGTAAATACGCTTACGTCATTCTGCGGAACACTGCATGTTTCTTTTATCACCCCAAGCTTTCCTGCAGATGGCTTACATCAATTTGTCATACAGATGAGGCCAGATCTCAAGGGTGCTCTTCTTAGTTTGATCGAATATTATCAATGGGACAAGTTTGCTTATCTATATGACAGTGACAGAGGTACACACAATTTTTTTCTATACTTTACTCTAGTTTCCTTTGTTTTATTTTCCTTTTTATGCAATGTCTGTGCATCACCATTTCACTGTGGAATAATCTAAAAATTCAGATGAGTTAGAAATAATGAAATGATAATAGACTAAGGGTGAGTTAAGGGCTGAACTATGTAAATTTGCCATTGCATTAGTAGGTTGTTAGTTCAAGTCCCACTTCAGGACTTTAGCACAATGATCAAGGCTGATACTCTAAGGTGGTGAGACAGTGCTGCACTGTCATAGGTGCTGTTTCTGGATGAGACGTTAAACCAAGGCCCTGTCTGCCCTCTCAGGTGGATATCATAGATCTAATGGCACTATTTTGAAGAAGAGCAGGGAAATTATCCTCCATGTCCTGACCATCATTTAGCCCACAATCAACATCACAAAAAATAGATCATTATTACATTGCTGTTTGTGCTGTGTGAAAATTGGCTGTGACATTTCCTGTGTTACAACAGTGACTACACTTCAAAAGTACTTCATTAGCTGTGAAGTGCTGTGGGACATCCTGTGGTCATGAAAGGTGCTACATAAATGCAAGTTTTTCTTTCTTATGATTCCCTCTTTATTTGGCATTAATTCTATATATGAAAGATGTAGTTTATATTTCACTGCACACAGCTGCTTATATCACTGCTGTAGTTCCGGTTGATGCATATACTTAGTTACATGATCTACAATGAAATGCAAATTGTAGAAGTGTAGTCACTGAAGGTGTACTTAAACTATTTAAGAGTGAATTCTAGGACAGTAGTCTTAGATTTCCTGTGAAATATGGCAACTTTCAATCATGTGGAACATTATCTCAATGTAATCATGGTCATCAATTAACACCTGTGGCCAAGAAATTGGTTTTGCCTTCAGTTTTTACTGAATTTGATATTGGTGTTCTGAAACTGGCATTAAGCCCTGATCAGCATATTCAAGGGCTCTAACATCTGCTTTAGGTGGGCACACTGAACACTCAAAATCACTGCCTTTCAATTAGGCAGCTGGCACACTTCCGGGGTGAATTTAGGCATGGGATACTACCATCTAAAATTAATCTCAGAAGCAATCATTTAGCATTCAGAACTAAAGCGTGATGTGAGCCATATTCTCCCCCTGTATTTGTATTTCATAGTGAATCATCCATTTATTTTCTTTTTACTCTTCCACCTCCTTCCTCATATCCTACCATAACCTAGCAGTAATACAGAATGCCAACAGCAGGAAGGAAGAGTAGAACAGATTTCTTCACAGCTTCCACTGTCAACACTGTTCTGTAGGTCAACTGACAGCTAATGCACCTCTGTGGGATAGGTGGAAACTGTTGCTTCAGTTTAATGAGATGTCATCCCAAGTAGACCTTCTGATTGATCATTTTCTTCATTGACTTTGGGCTGGTACGGTGGCAGTGGGGTGGAACCTTTGCCTGTTGTTGTCACTCTGCCGTAACCACAATGCATTTTCCTGGAAAGGGGCTTATTTAGCATGTGGGCAGGGTTTTCAGATGATTCATGCTACCATGAGGGAGCTTGCTGCTGCAACCTGGAAGATTCTGTAGCAACTGAAGAGGTGGTCAGGGACTTAAATGGTGTGGAAGAACCTCAAAGAGGAACAGAACTTATTTTAGCATCAGACGGAGATCAAGGCCTAAAAAGGCTAATAGTTGAGGCTGTTATGGAATGAGAGAGCGAGAGTAGCCCACTCTGGCCCTCACCATTCATGCAATGACTTATGGAGCATGAAGGGGTGGGGGGGGGGGAAGTTTCTGGTGGTAGTGTGCTTTTTGCTACTATCCAAGGGACTACTGTCACCTTTCGTCTGCTGGGACAGCTTACTAGCTTCCTCTTCCCATCGACTTGCAGGGAAGGGGTGATCGGGGGCTGTCACAGTGGGGCAAAGGGAGGGAAATCGAGATAGGCCTCATCACTGATTGTGCCACACTTTCCCCCCACTGTCCTCCCTGAGAGTGGAGGACAATGTAACCCTAAGAACTGGATTCCACTGGTAAATGTAAGTGATTGGGACCAATTCACATTTTTAATACATTGTGATATTTTAAAAAGATGATAAATTATTTAATTTTACAAAAGCTTTGTAAGAAATCTAGCAAATTATCATTTGTAATTGATATATGAATGCTTTATGGTCATATAAAAAAAAGTTTAAAACATCCTCTGAAATGTTTTTGTCAGGCTAAGCCAATTGTTATAACTTGTCATCATTGGGCAATTTATAGTGGAATAGTTCAGTTTGTTTCAAGCCATGAATTTAATATGGAGACTATGTTCTGCTATTTCTTTCCCCCAGGATTGTCAGTGTTACAAGCAGTCCTGGATGCTGCTGCTGAAAACAAATGGCAAGTCACAGCAATCAACGTCGGAAATATAAAAGATGAGAGAAAAGATGAAGCCTACCGCTCACTTTTTCAGGATCTGGAAAATAAAAAGGAAAGACAAGTGATTCTTGATTGTGAGCGTGACAAAGTTAATGACATCATGGAACAGGTATTATTTGTATATTTTGAGTAAATAAAGACATTGTGTTAAGATTTATAGTGTTATTAATAAATTAAATCATGCGGCTAGACATTCACAGCATGTGAAACTCCACTTTGCTAGATCTATAATAAAATCTATCCTTGTAACCACAGTATGTATTAAATTATCAAGTAAGCAATATATTGTTACGACCGAGGAGTGCACTGCCTTTTCTAGTTCCACTTCTCCACAGGTCACAACATACATTTAAATGGTTACCGTTACTGATGCAGTCAATCATATATTCTACTCTTTATCCCAGAATAAAATACATCAACCTGGTTTCATTAATAAACAACAAAAATATCAGTTTATTATCAAACAAAACTTATCCAGTAATGAAGCAAAGCATTAACACACAGATTAAAATATAAAAGTTCCCTTTTAAAATTCCCCACATACACTCACACACACTGAAAAACATACAGAAATTCTCTCTGCAGAGGTGTGTTACAAGAAGCAGAATGCTTTGGCCAAATATTTGCTAATTCTTGAAGAAAAAAGAGAAGAAATGGAAGGAAGTCAGTTCTCCCTTTTGGTCTGGCATCCGGGATATGGAGATGGGTCACTGGGATCTGTTCTAAATCAGTTCTTTTCAGGCAGCGTTGAGAATTACTCTGGCAGGTTTTTCCAGCTTCTCAGGAGAGATGCAGCACCAGGGATTTTAGCTCTCCCACACTGGATCTTTGCAGCGTTTCTTCAAAGAAGTAGAGAAAGAGTGAGCTGGGTGGTTTCTTTTTCCTTGGCAGGCAAAACACCAACTGTCTTCCAAACAGTTCACACTCCAACTGACTTGAAAACAATATTTAAACCCCAAAACAGAAAGTCAACCTCCTGACCATCACAAACCTTGACATGTGGCTTCTCTGTAAACATCTTTCCCAAGTCGCCATGGTTTGTGTTGTTTACTTTGCTTAACGCACATGATTTCCAGCACAGGTTGTTTTCAAACAACATTTCAGTGTCCTTTCAGTGAACTGTCAACAACAAAGCAAAGTCCAGCTTTTATGAAATCTTCAGCCTTCCGGTGAATTATCTCCACAATTTAAGTATGAGTCCTCAAAAAAAAAACTAACAAAAAATAGAAGCACTTCCGTAACAATATATCTTTCGCATCCCTTTGCTTTTTTAGTGATAATAATTATGGCACTATAGGTATCCTGTCTGATGATTGGATAATTATCTTTCACCAAACATTTACTGTGACAAAAGAAGGGCTTTCATTGATCCTTCACGCACTATGATATTCCCAGGAACATGCATGATACAGGCCCATCTTATTGCCTTACTCCTGTGGTATGTGTATAAGTTTCCATGCATAATGATTGGTAACAGGCCTTTTAAGGGGTAAGATAAAAAATGAAACTTTGCACCAAACATTTGCTTTATGCAAATAGCTTTCAGATCTGACAATTCTAAAAAGTGATTCAGGGCACAGCATGGAAGTTGAAGCAGTCTTTGCAAAATGTTACACTATTTCATGTTAGGTTATAGGAAACAATGGAAGACCCAAAAACTTACTGATAACCAATGCCGAATATTGACAAAAAAAAAAATTCTATATCTTAAAGTCTGTCTATGCAATGTACTTCTTCCCAACCGAGCATAGTTCAGTTGATATATTGCCAGGCCAATTCCAATCAGTGCTACTTTTAATATGACTGCAATGTCACTTAATACCAGGATGACTGGATGTTCAATTTTGCATTCCTCCCCAGGGGAGTGTCTGGCTTACATTCAACTAACCTCCTGATAAAACAGTCAAGATTGGAAACTTACGCAAAATGGAAATTGCTACAGGATAGCACGTTGGAACACCATTGGAGTTCTTACTGCAACATCTCATAACTTGGATAATTTTTTATTCAAACATTGTTGCTGTGTTGAACTCTGTCTCCTGTGATCATTCATCTGATCTAAAATTATAATCAGACTTCTCCGTCAGCTACATTTTAATTTGATTATACTTAGTAAGCCACTGGAAAATTGTGCAAATAATTTATTAGTGTATTAGTAACATCAATATTTGTGATTTCAAAAGTTGTCACACTAATTCAAACTATCTACTGGGCTGAGTTGCTGAAGTTCCATTTTAATCTGAGGCATAGAAACATAGAAAATAGGAGCAGGAGAAGACCATTCGGCCCTTCAAGCCTGCTCCACCATTCATTATGATCATGGCTGATCATCCAACTCAGTAACCAGTTCCCGCTTTCCCCCAATATCCTTTGATCCCTTTCGCCCCAAGAGCTATATCTAACACCGACGCACAGTGGCAGCAGTGTGTACCATCTGCAAAATGCACTGCAGCAACACACCAAGGCTCCTTATACAGCACCTTCCAAACCCGCGACCTCTAGCATCTAGGACAAGGGCAACAAATGCATGGGAACACCACCACCTGCAAGTTCCCCTCCAAGTCACACACCATCCTGACTTGGAACTATATCGCTGTTCCTTCACTGTCACTGGATCAATGTCCTGGAACTCCCTTCCTAACAGCACTGTGGGTGTACCTACCCCACATGGACTACAGCGATTCAAGAAGGCAGCTTACCAGCACCTTTTCAAGGGCAATTCGGGTTGGGCAATAAATGCTGGCCTGGCCAGTGACACCCACATCCCATGAACAAATAAAATAAACTCTCCTCTTACGCCATCCCAGAAATCAGTCTGGTAAACCTTCGCTGCACTCCCTCTATAGCAAGAACATCCTTCCTCAGATAACTGCACACAATATTCCAGGTGTGGCCTTACCAAGGCCCTGTATAATTGCAGCAAGACATCCCTGCTCCTGTACTCGAATGCCCTCGCTATGAAGGCCAACATACCATTTGCCCTTTTTACCACCTATTGCACCTGTATGTTTACCTTCAGAGACTGCTGTACAAGAACACCCAGATCTCGTTGCATATTCCCCTCTCTCAGTTTATAGCCGTTCAGATAATCATCTGCCTTCCCATTTTTGCTACCAAAGTGGATAACCTGACATTTATTCACATTATACTGCATCTGCCATGCATTTGCCCACTCACTCAAATTGTCCAAATCACCCTTAAGTGTCTCCTCATCCTCCTCACAACTCATCCTCCCACCCAGTTTTGTGTCATCTGCAAATTTGGAGATATTACATTTAGTTCCCTCATTTAAATCATTAACATATGGGCAGCACAGTGGTGCAGTGGTTAGCACTGCAGCCTCAGAGCTCCAGGGACCCAGGTTCGATTCTGGGTACTGCCTGTGCGGAGTTTGCAAGTTCTCCCTGTGACTGCGTGGGTTTTCGCCGGGTGCTCTGCTTTCCTCCCACATCCAAAAGACTTACCGGTGATAGGTAAATTGCTCCTAGTGTAGGGAGGTGATAGGGAATATGGGATTACTGTAGGGTTAGTATAAATGGGTGGTTGTTGGTTGGCACAGACTCAGTCAGCCAAAGGGCCTGTTTCAGTGCTGTATCTCTAAATAATAAATAAAATATGTTGTGGATAGCACTGATCCCTGTGGTACACCACTAGTCAGTGCCTGCCACTCAGAAAAAGACCTGTTTATTCCTACTCTTTGTTTCCTGTCTGCTAACCAATTTTCTATCCATCGCAATACACTACTCCCAATCCCAAGCACTTTAATTTTACACGCTAACTTCTAAGGTGGGATATTGTCGAAAGCCTTCTGAAAGTCCAAATAAACCACATCCACTGGCTCCCCCACATCAACTCTACTAGTTACTTCCTCGCAGAATTCGAGTAGATTTGGCAAGATGGTTTCACAGGTCGGCGCAACATCGAGGGCCGAAGCGCCTGTACTGCGCTGTAATGTTCTAATTCTAATTCTAAAATAATTTTCCTTTCATAAATCCATGCTGACTCTGCCCAATTCTACCACTGTTCTCCAAGTGCTCTGCTATAAGATCTTTGATAATGGACTCTAGAATTTTCCCCACTACCATGTCAGGCTGACTGATCTATAATTCTGTTTTCTCTCTACCTCCCATTTTAAATAGTGGGCTTATATTAGCTACCCTCCAATCTGTAGGAACTGTTCCAGAGTCTATAGAATCTTGAAAGATGACCACCAATGCATTCATTGGTGGTCATCTTTAGGGCCATTTCCTTAAGTACTCTGGGATGTCGATTATCATCAGGCCCTGGGAATTTATCGGCATTCAATCCCATCAATTTCCCCAACACCATTTCTCTACTAATACTGATTTCCTTCAGTTCCTCTCTCTCTCTCTAAGCCCTGTGTTCCCCAACATTTCTGGTATGTTATTTTTGTCCTCCTTTGTGAAGACAGAACGAAAGTACGCATTTAGTTGGTCAGCCATTTCTTTGTTCCCATAATAAATTCCCCTGTCTCTGACTGTAAGGGACCTACATTTGTCTTCACCAATCTTTTTCTCTTCACATACCTGTAGAAACTTTTGCAGTCAGTTTTTATGTTCCCCAGAAGCTTACTCTCATACTCTATTTTCCCCTCCTTAATCAATCCCTTGGTCCTCCTTTGCTGAATTCTAAACTGCTCCCAATCCTCAGGTCTGTTGCTTTTTCTGACGAATTTGCATGCCTCTTCCTTGGATCTAACGCTATCTCTAATTTCCCTTGTAAGCCATGGTTTGGATACCATTCCTGTTTTACCTTTGCGCCAGACAGGAATAAACAATTATTGCAGTTCATCCATGCACTCTTTGAATGTTTACCATTGCCTATCCACTGTCATCCCTTTAAGTAACGTTTCCCAATCCATCATAGCCAACTCACGCCTCATACCTTCATAGTTTCCTTTTATAAGATTCAGGACCCTAGTCTCAGAATCAATACGTCACTCTCCACCTTGATGAAGAATTCTATCATATTATGGTTGCTCATCCCCAAGGGGTCTCACACAACTAGATTGTCAATTATTCTGTTCTGGTCGCCACATTACCATAAGGATGTGGATGCTTTGGGGAGGGTGCAGAGGAGGTTCACCAGGATGTTGCCTGGTATGGAGGGCACTAGCTATGAAGAGAGGTTGAGTATATTAGGATTATTTTCATTAGAAAGGCAGAGGTTGAGGGGGGACCTGACTGAGGTGTACAAAATCATGAGAGGTATAGACAGGGTGGATAGCAAGAAGTTTTTTCCCAGGGATTCAATTACAAGGGGACACGAGTTCAAAGTGAGGTAGGGAAATATAGGGGACAGGTGGGGATGTGGTAGGAATATGGAATTAGTGTAGGATTAGTATAAATGGGTGGTTGATGGTTGGCACAGACTCGGTGGGCCGAAGGGCCTGTTTCAGTGCTGTATCTCTAAACTAAACTAAACAAGGCACAAGTCAGGAGTGTGATGGAATACTCTCCACTTGCCTAGATGGGTGCAGCTCCAACAACACTCAAGAAGCTCGGCACCATCCAGGACAAAGCAGCCCGCTTGATTAGCACCCCGTCCACAAATATTCACTCCCTTCATCACTGACGCACAGTGGTAGCAGTGTGTACCATCTACAAGATGCACTGCAGCAATGCACCAAGGCTCCTTAGACAGCACCTTCCAAACCCACGACCTCTATCACTTAGAAGGACAAGGGCAGTAGACGCATGGAAACACCACCACCTGCAAGTTCCCCTCCAAGCCACACACCATTCTGACTTGGAACTATATCGCCGTTCCTTCACTGAAGCTAGGTCAAAATCCTGGAACTCCCTTCCTAATAGCACCGTGGGTGTACCTACCCCACATGGACTGCAGTGGTTCAAGAAGGCAGCTCACCACCACCTTCTCATGGACAATTAGGGATGGGCAATAAATGCTGGCCTGGCCAGGGACACCCACATCTCATGAAACGAATAAAAAAAATCACCCTTGTGCATTCCCGCAGTACCTGTCTTACATGTATCTTTGCCTGTCCGAGTACGTCTATGCACTGCTACCCCAGTGGCTGCATTATGCTTGGTGGAACACTCCTGACTGTCAGTGGAGGAGACTGTGGATGACCTGGAGCAATTCTGGCCTTGGAAGGTGCAACTTCAGACTGCACCATATCGGCATGGGCATCAGCTTTCATGGCTGGCTGATTTGAGAGGCAAGAGCAAGAGCACTGACAGAGTGGCTGTAGTGGAAGGATGAATGTTGTCATCTTGAGAAAGGACAGCAGGTTTATAGTCAACAAACCACTGCCACTCCCCATGGCAGCACCTCAGCTATCCTTGCAATCTGTTGGAAGACAATTTGCTGGAGTGCTGCGAAATCTTGCAAGACCATTGATGACAGCAGTCTGAGCTTGCATGGCAGCAAGCTGAGCTTACATGAGAGCAGCCTGTGCTTCCAGGGCAATAGGCTGAGACCGCCTGACTTCAGTCTGAGCTTCCACTGCAACACCCGGATTTTGGGTGGGAGCTGCTTGTGCTGTAATGGAAGCTGAGACATCAGCTATTACATGCTGCATCATGGTTGAGTCCACAGGTTTGCTAATGGAGTTGGCCTCCATTTCCATGCTGGAAAGGCTGGGCTTTAAGCTCTGTGCAAAGCCTTGTGCAAAGTTGATGCCAGATTCTTCCATGCTTCTTGACATCGCACGCAGGTTTTCTGGCAAGTCTGTCAATGCACTAAGCATTTCATTTTGCATACCATCAAACTTCTTCCATAGCCCACTCCACTGATGTGCACATCTCAGTCCTCTGCTGTCAAACTCATGTGGAGCCTTGCCCTCTGGTGAGCTGGCACCTGTACTATCCTAGCCCCAAGCCCTGCTTGCAGGCCACTGAGGCCCAGTGTCTCATCACATGCACATCCCGCCTCTATTCTCTCCTCTAAATTATGTACCGCGGCAGTATCTGAGCTGGTGGCTGCGAGTATTAAATAGAGTGACTGAGTTTCTTATCATCAGTGTTTTGTTGCTCTTCCATCTATTATAAATCCATTATTGCCTGGCCAGGTGGCAATTCTGGGTATCTGAAAGTCACAAGGGTACGATTGTGGTGAAGGGAGGGGGGGAAAAGAGTGTATGCCTACGTCATCTGCAGCCTGTAAATCAGAAGAGATTTTGAGATGAGCAGGAAGTGGGATGTGAGGAGGAGGATTAGGTATGAAGATACCATCCTCTTCCCTGGTTACAACCCCACCGCTAGCCATGGCCTCAGCAATGGCCACTCCAATGATGCCAAGCACTGTCTCCTCCATGGAGCCTGTTTGCTCCTGCTGCCTCTAGTTGTACGCCACCTGTCCCAGTGTTTCAGTGAGTGTGGTGAAATGTGATTGAGGGATGTGGCTGTCATGGTTGAATAGCTGGCAGCGTACACAAGCTTGGAGATGTGACTGTGAGGCTTGAAGCAGTGCTAATTGTGGGAGGGTGAGTGCAACTATGAATATTAGGTAGGAGTTATGATTAATAGAGATTGTTGGTAGGTGAGTGATTGAACAATGTGTGAAGCTAGTGATGCAGTTGTGGAATATAGCAATTCACTGACTCATGAGGTTGTTGAACTTTTTGTGACACTGCATCCAGGTCCTTGGAGCTTGACTCCTGGCATTGACCACCATGGCTATCTGGTCCCATTGCCTTCTGAGCACTTGTATGGAGGGCTTCCTGCCCCTCTTTGTGTGTTGAACTTCTCTCCTCCTTTCCACCTTGCCCACCATGACCTCAAGTGCAGCATCTCCCAGGTAGTCCCATTATTCAGTCATTTTCCATATTAGAGTGACTTGAACAAGTCTACCACCTGCTGCAGCCACAATATATCTTCCTTTTAAGAGATGAAAGCTGCCTTTAAGTAATGCAGGTTATTTTTAATTCATGCTAGCCTCACAATTTTGGGCCTCCTGCTGAGGTCTGCAGCCACTCAACAGTGCAGTTAGCAATGGCTACACACTATATTCATGGGATTTTCGGGGGCTGTTCAATTAAGTACCCCCAAGTATCAAGTAGCTTCACCTGTACAATGTCAGCTGCTGCCAGCTGGTGTTCCACTCAACTCGACTCCTCCAGCACTGTGATATTTAAATGACAATTTCCCTCCTGACTTTAGTCAAAGCTCCTATGGCTCACGCAAAATTGAAGGCAGCCCAGCAGAATGGATAGAGGGAAGAGGCAATTTTAAATCATCAAGGGCTGTCAGGAGGGAAGAGTTGACATTTAAGAATTCACCAGTAGCAGATAGGAAAATATATTTGAACGTAAGTCAATGTGAAGGTGAGAATCATGGTGGTCAGAAAGTCTCTAGTATTTTACAAGAGTCAAGGATTTTATTGGGGGGTGTCAGTTTATTTGTGGTTTCCTTATACATAAATGCGTGTGGTATCTCCAGTTAGATATTAGGGAATTTTACCAATTCATGTGAATTAAATATTTACTTACCATTTGGCAAGCATCCTCCTTTCTTTGTTTCTGTGCATAAATTAAAACAAAATAGCTACAGCAAAAGCATGAGTGTTCCCTTCATCATTAGAATATCAGTTTGGCGCTACATAGTATAGGAGTGAAAGATCTGGATACAAATCAGGTATGTTTGCACTTGACTTCAATAGTTAATTTAGTGACTGTTCTGAGAAATGGGAATATTGGACCGACTGGTTCAGTGATTTCAGGAGGTGGAAAATTGAATTTCTCACAGTAGTTGTTTATCATATTTAATATGAAGCTGGAGGAGCCTTTTGGTACAGCAACAAGCAGGTAAACTAATGGTTTTATCCAGATACTTTGGGAGAATTTTAACCCGAATAAACAGGTGGATTTAGGCGAGTGGAAATGTAAAGTGTTAAAAATCTGAATCCCAGCTCCAACCTGCCCACTTTCAGTTTTAGCAAAGGCGGAGGCAACCAACTCACTTGCAGGAGGTGGGTTACCAATTTAAATATTATAATGAGGCTCTCTGCTTCATATTTATTCCCATTTCAAATTTAACTCAGCTGGCCGGGCTTCCCGTGCCTTGAGAAAACCCAACAGCTAAAAGAAAGCGAGGACTGCTGGATTCAGGAGATAAGTGCCTTTGCAATTGCTTGCTGGATTCAGCGTAGCTGCCTGACCAGCCCCACACGATCGTCCCCCCCCCTTACTGCCGGTCCATGACCCTTCCCATCACCCCAAGGCCCCCGACCTCCCCGCAAGACCTCCGACCTCCACCCAACTCCACCAAGGCCTTGATCTCCTAGTGCTCTAACCTCCAGTTTCAGACAAACCCAACCCTGCCCTCTGATCCTTCAGGCCTCTGGTCTCTCAGGCCTCTGATGTCCGCAATCTTTGTCCCCTGCTCACCTCTTTCAGGATCGGACACCTTCCCCACTTCCACCCACCCCGGTTTCAGGGATTTGACTCCCCTCCCTCTCTGATCTACCTGGTGCTGCCGCCTCTTCGATATCGTACCCCATCCAAATGGAATCCAAGCCTGGCAATCCTTATGCAGGAAACCCTAACTTCTGGCTTTCCCATATGCTACTGCTACCCGCACCACTTCTCCTGGCAAGTCAACATGCTAAAATTTCATTCACTGAGTCAGTGGTTCAGCCTTATTGTTCAGACAATGATAACCTTCTCAATAAAGAACAGACCTGATAATGACCAGACTCCATATTGCTTATTTTAAAGAATAATTCCATGATTATACATGAGCATAAGTTGAATAATCAGCATTGAATTTGGTGCATGCAACTGTGCAAAGTTATACGTGTCAGAAATCATACAGGACATATAAGGATAATGTGATTATTCCTCCTTTTTTCAGATGCTGAACTTGAAGTTAGTAGCTATCTTAGTGTTTCATAATAAATCCACTCTGGCAATTTTTTTTATTTTGACTTTTGTGTTGGAAAGGATAGTATTGGGTATGGTTTAAGTTTCATGTATGTTTCTGCTCTTCAGTACCACATGTTTTAAGTAGCAAACTAATTTCTCAATTTCTTCATCACAGGTCATAACTATTGGGAAGCATGTTAAAGGATATCATTACATCTTTGCTAACCTGGTAGGTAACCTACACTCTGTCATGGAATCCTACCAAATGTAATAGTCTAAGGACAGGCAAATTAAAGTTGCCAATACAAGGTTTGTCCATAATAGAATTGGCTCTACCAGCACTGGCTGTGGAAGATACATTTTGAGATTCACTGAAGAGCTTTGGTTTGCAGTTTTAACAATTTCCTCTTGCTAGCAAAAAAAATATTTTTTAGTAAATTAATCTGAGTTAAGAAATGGCAAAAATCCAAGTAACAGCAAATGGATTAATTGTAAAACATAAGAAAATGTAAAGAATTCTTTCTACCTATTAAAATCAAACTGCTCGCCAGAACAAATATATGACAATGTTAGACTTAGTTAATTTATTCACTATGTGTTGTTATTGTGATGCTCATTTGTTGAATCCAACCTACTGGTGCATATTTGCAATAAGAATGTCACCAAGAGCTCTCCTGACACCACAGAAGTACACGAGTGGGAATGACTCCAATTTTGTACTGAATTAGTATTTCTGAGACCTAAGAGAAATAATGACTGCCTTAAAATCTGCAGAATGCAAGAGATCGTCTTCGGTAAAGTTTGATGTAAATAGCATGATCAAAGTTATTAATTATCAATGTTTAATTTATTGAATAATTCCTTGAAACGGAAGGTTATAATAGGCTGAAATTAAATCTTAGAATGTCATAACCCAGGAGAACATATTAGTTCAAAAAATATAATATGCAGCAGAATAAAATAAACAGCTGAATAATTTGTTGATGTCTTCAGAACATGTTTTTTCTACAAGTTCTTTAAAAGGATTAAGGACTAATTGAAAAATGAGGCATGTCTTACCACGAAAGGCACTATCATTAAATTGAATTAAAATGCATAAATGAGGCTTGTGGTGATTTTTTTAAAATGCTGATTGATTGGACGAAAGTGTTTGGAGTTTCTTCATGATAATAGGTTTCAAAGCCAATGTTTATCAAGAATGTATCTCACAGAACAGTCATAAAATGAGGCAAGAATACCACAAATAATAGGGTTGAAATTCCATGGCTCTTTCAGTGCATTCCTGCTGTAACCCTGGTGGGAGTGTGTTAGAAGGACCAAAAATTAATCCTGGATATGAATATGTTGGATCCCGGCCCCTTGTTTGGATATTATAAGCTTTTGTAAAGTGCAGAGCCTCTGTCTGCTCCTTACCTAGTGATATAGGAGGAGGGAGGGCAGAGGGTGGAGTGCCTAATGTGGTATTTCCCACATCTTGGCCCCCCATTAACTCGGCCAATTCTGGTGAACCTGTATATACAGGCCAACAAATGGTACATGCAGGCCCCACCTGGGCTGCAGTCTCAGATCATGGTCTTCAAACCAGATATTTCTTTAAGAGCATTTTTAATTGACTCCTTTTAGCAAAGGGTCCCAACACCGATCCCTGTGGTACACCACTAGTCACAGACTTCCACTTGCAAAAACAACCCTTGACCATCACCCTCTGCCTCCTGCCACTAAGCCAATTTTGGATCCAATTTGCCAAATTGCCCTGGATCTCATGGACTCTTACCTTCTTAACCAATCTCCCACAAGGGACCTGATCAAAAGCCTTACTGAATTTCATGTAGACTACATCAACTGCTTTACCCTCATCTACACATCTAGTCACTTCCTCAAAAAATGGAATCAAGTTTGTTAGACATGATCTCCCCCTGACAAAGCCATGCTGACTATCCTTGATTAACCCCTGCCTCTCCAAGTGGAGAGTAATCCTGTCCCTCAGAATAAGCCTAAATTCTTTGGGTAGTCGGCAGCTAAAGCAACCTCTCTGATGTTGGCACATATCGGAAAATCAAGGGCATCATTGCTACATGCTTAGAAAATGACCTCCATAGTTTCCGCTGTGATTTTTTTTTGCCTTTCTTAGACTTAAAATACAGTACCACATAAACAAGATGTGAAAAGTTTCTGATCTGTAATGATGCCGATTCAGCAGTACACCTTGGGAGTCAGAAGGTATTCTATCTCCCAAATGCTCTGAAGCTAGAAGGTTTTCTTTTTTCAGTCCATCCTGGGCCTACCCCATCGGAGCTGCAGGGTGATACTTTAACGTCCACCAACTCATTGGGACAGGTGCTTCTGTTGTGCCCTTTCTATTGTGCTGCCCACCCTGACTACAGAAATGACCTTGTCCCCAGGATCTGGGTTGGGGGTGTCAATACCTGGGCTGGATGGCAACCGCAAGTCTTCTGGGTGGCAGTGGAGCAGGGATTGGGAATTTTAGCCACTTATTCAGTATTTTTTTCTGGCTGATGACTTCATTGACTACTTATGTTTTTAAACAAAATATTAAACCTAATTGTCTCTTTTAGTCTAATACAGGATAGTTAAGATTTCAAGTTTAATTATGGACAGTGATAAAGGAGTCATAGCTCATCTTTGTGGCAGCACATCTATGTTTTTGGTGAAGATTCAAGGAATAGATCATCAACCAGTAGGTTGACTAAACAATTTTTTGGATCTAACATTCTGTTTAGGTCCTGGCTGCTTCTCTGATATAATTGATGGACAGGGACCAGAAATGGGTAGAGCCCAGTTTTGCCAGGATACTGCATTGCAAGAAGAGGCTGGGGAATTTAAGTTGGACAGGAGAGGGTAGATCTTCTATCTGCTGCCATATGTCGTGGTGGTACATCTGGTGGAAAAGCTAGGGTATGTTGAGAATTGAGCTCTTATTAAACCTCAGTAGAACACTTGCCAGCTGCGATTTTGAGAGTCCTATTGAGAACTCTTGAAAGGCCCCAAATATTCACCAAGCAAAGATAATCAATCTGAGAGGTGATTGAATGTCTTTGAAAATCACCCTACTACTTCCATTCGGAGCTGAAAATAGGGAGAACAGAGCTGGTCATTGGGCTGTTGCAAGCTGTTTCTTTTGCCCTCAGAGATGCATGCTTGGAGTTGCTTGGAGTTGCTCTGAGTTTATGGGGAAATATCAGAATTGGTGCTGCTAATACCCCCTTGCAGGAACTGTTGGCCCACCCTGTCCATGTAAATGCTTCTGTCCATACAGATGGCTTTGTCTCTGGGAATTGATTCAGTGTCTGGACCTGTCCACTTGGGCAGATTTAGGGTAGAGTGCCCCGACCAGAATTTTAAGGGCTTTATCAATATATCTGATAGGAGAAAATGCAAGTTTTGCTGTCAACATACAGCCTAACGAGACACAAGTACTGGATACAGAATTAGAGTCATAGTGAGATACAGCATTGAAACAGGCCCTTCGGCCCACCGAGTCTGTGCCAACCAATAACCACCCACTTATACTAATCCTAATTGGAGATGCAAGTTATCTCAGAGGCACATTTGTACCTAACGAGGCTTCATAACAGCTTTGGAATCTCACTTTTTCTCACCTATGTTTCCTAACTTGAAATGGCTGGATATTCCACCACCCCCCATTGACTATGAATGAGGGAGATTTAGCATGTTTCAATGCTCAAATAATATCTGCTTACTACTTGCTAACAGCTAGATACAGAAAAGAAGTGAATAATTAAAAATCTGGGATAAAAGGGAGCCAATCTTTCAAACTCAAGTCTAATTATACTCCCAACACTTTCAAATACATGAAGTCTCACTGACTGAGCTAATACTTTTCTTTGTAAACAATTTAGTGAGTGGATTTGTTCTGACCAGGTGAGAAAGGGGTCTCTGGTTCCCTCTCAGTCTTCACCTGGTCTTAACGTAACAGGGTTTAATTTTAAACACATTGTAGTTTTAGCTCCCCCTGAGTGAATGCTTGTTCACTGACTTCCAATCATAAGGCAAGGAAACCAGCCAAACAGGTTTTCTTAGGTTTAAAGAAATAAAGTTGAACTTTATTAAAATTAAACTCTAATTCAGTTAACGCCTACGGATATGCAACACACCCACGCGAGCATGCATATGTGATACACACATGCAAATAGAGACAGAAAAGAAGTAAAGTGGAAATGTTTGAGGCAATGTCTGAAGATGGTTTTGGTTACTGTTCTTAGAACTCGCTGTCGAGTCCTTGATTGGAGGTAGGTCTTGCTTTTCATTGGGGCCTAGTATTCTTCTTAAACCTTGTTCAATGTAGGAGACTTTTCTCTCTTGAAGTTCATGTGTCCTCAGTGGGTCCAGAGGCTTGTGAGAAAGAGATGGGAGCAGACAGGAGAGGTCTTCCCACTCCAGGGGCATTCTGCAGTCTCTCTGATCAAAACCCTTTGTACAATTCAGAAAAAACAGGTTACCAAGCCGGCTAGTCACATGACCAGCTGGTCTGACCACATCTGTTTGTGGATTCGGCCATCTCAGCATTCATCCTGAAATTTGAGCTCCCTCACCTTCAATGTCTGGTGCTCAAAGTCCATTGTGGGTTAAGTTGGATAAGGGAAGTAACCCCTTTGTCTCCACAAGCACTGTCCGTTAATATGCAAATGTCTTTCCAGTCAAGGGCTTGCTGATTTATTTTTAAACAAGTCCTTTCTTCACTTCAGCAACAGTTTTCAAATCAATGATCATATGACAAAATTAATGTGTCTCAGTCTTGCCAGATGGGGGTGGGGGGGGGGTGCGTCTGCATGACACCTCCACACCCAATGGAATGAAATGCGATTTGAGAAAAGGGTCGAGAGAAAATATAAGATACAGAAGAAATCATGCAATTCTCTCATTCGTAACCATTTATTCAGAAATCCTAAAACTTATTACAGCATGTCTTTTCTTGGCAGCAGAATTGCTTTAAACTGCCCTTTTTTGGCATCCCAAAAAACAAAGAACAAAGAACAGTACAGCACAGGAACAGGCCATTCGGCCCTCCAAGCCTGCGCCGATCTTGATGCCTGCCGAAACTAAAACCTTCTGCACTTCCGTATCCCTCTATTCCCATCCTATTCATGTATTTGTCAAGATGCCTCTTAAACGTCTCTATGGTACCTGCTTCCACCATCTCCCCCGGCAAAAAGTTCCAGGCACTCACCACCCTCTGTGTATAGAACTTGCTTCGCATATCCCCTCTAAACTTTGCCCTTCTCACCTTAACACTATGTCCCCTAGTAACTGACTCTTCCACCCTGGGAAAAAGCTTCTGACTATCCACTCTGTCCATGCCGCTCATAACTTTGTAAACCTCTATCATGTCGCCCCTCCACCTCCGTCGTTCCAGTGAAAACAGTCCGGGTTTATCCAACCACTCCTCATAGTTAATGCCTTCCAGACAAGGCAACATCCTGGTAAACCTCTTCTGTACCCTCTCCAAAGCCTCCACGTCCTTCTGGTAGTGTGGCGACCAGAATTGCACGCAATATTCTAAGTGTGGCCTAACTAAAGTTCTGTACAGCTGCAGCATGACTTGCCTATTTTTATACTCCATGCCCCGACCGATGAAGGCAAGCATGCCGTATGCCTTCTTGGCTACCTTATCCACCTGCGTTGCCACTTTCAGTGACCTGTGGACCTGTCCGCCCAGATCTCTCTGCCTGTCAATACTCCTAAGGGTTCTGCCATTTACTGTATACTTCCCACCTGCATTAAACCTTCCAAGATGCATTACCTCACATTTGTCTGAATTAAACTCCATCTGCCATTTCTCCGTCCAAGTCTCCAACCGATCTATATCCTGCTGTATCCTCTGACAATCCTCATCACTGTCTGGAACTCCACCAACCTTTGTGTCGTCCGCAAACTTACTAATCAGACCAGCCACATTTTCCTCCAAATCATTTATGTATACTACAAACAGCAAAGGTCCCAGCACAGATCCCTGCGGAACACCACTAGTCACATCCCTCCATTCAGAAAAGCACCCTTCCACTGCTACCTTCTGTCTTCTATGACCGAGCCAGTTCTGTATCCATCTTGCCAGCTCCCCTCTGATCCCATGTGACTTCACCTTTTGTATCAGTCTGCCATGAGGGACCTTGTCAAAGGCTTTACTGAAGTCCATATAGATAACATCCACCGCCCTTCCTTCATCAATCATCTTCGTCACTTCCTCAAAAAACTCAATCAAATTAGTGAGACACGATCTCCCCTTAACAAAGCCATGCTGCCTCTCGCTAATAAGTCCATTTGTTTCCAAATGGGAGCAAATCCTGTCCCGAATAATCCTCTCTAATAATTTCCCGACCACTGACGTAAGGCTCACTGGCCTATAATTTCCTTGATTAGGGCGGCACAGTTGCGCAGTGGTTAACACCGCAGCCTCACAGCTTCAGCGACCCGGGTTCAATTCTGGGTACTGCCTGTGTGGAGTTTGCAAGTTCTCCCTGTGTCTGCGTGGGTTTTCTCCGGATGCTCCGGTTTCCTCCCACAAGCCAAAAGACTTGCAGGTTGGTAGGTAAATTGGCCATTATAAATTGCCCGTAGTATAGGTAGGTGGTAGGGAAATATAGGGACAGGTGGGGATGTGGTAGTAATATGGGATTAGTGTCGGATTAGTATAAGTGGGTGGTTGATGGTCGGCACAGACTCGGTGTGCCGAAGGGCCTGTTTCAGTGCTGTATCTCTAAACTAAACTAAACTAAACTAAATCCTTGCTACCCTTCTTAAACAAAGGAACAACATTGGCTATTCTCCATTCCTCTGGGACCTCACCTGTAGCCAATGAGGATGCAAAGATTTCTGTCAAGGCCCCAGCAATTTCTTCCCTTGCCTCCCTCAGTATTCTGGGGTAGATTCCGTCAGGCCCTGGGGACTTATCCACCTTAATGCTTTGCAAGACACCCAACACTTCCTCCTTTTTGATAATGAGATGACTGATACTATCTACACTCCCTTCCCTAGGCTCATCATCCACCAAGTCCTTCTCTTTGGTGAATACTGATGCAAAGTACTCATTTAGCACCTCGCCCATTTCCTCTGGCTCCACACATAGATTCCCATCTGTGTCCTTGAGTGGGCCAATCCTTTCCCTGGTTACCCTCTTGCTCTTTATATACGTATAAAAAGCCTTGGGATTTTCCTTAATCCTGTTTGCCAATGACTTTTCATGACCCCTTTTAGCCTTCCAACTCCTTGCTTAAGTTCCTTCCTACTGTCTTTATATTCCTCAAGTGCTTCATCTGTTCCTGGCCTTCCAGCCCTTACAAATGCTTCCTTTTTCTTTTTGACTAGGCTCACAATATCCCGTGTTATCCAAGCTTCCCGAAACTTGCCAAACTTATCTTTCTTCCTCACAGGAACATGCTGGTCCTGGATTCTAATCAGCTGACGTTTGACAGACTCCCACATGTCAGATGTTGATTTACCCTCAAAGAGCCGCCCCCAATCTAAATTCTTCAGTTCCTGCCTAATATTGTTATAATTAGCCTTCCCCCAATTTAGCACCTTCACCCGAGGACTACTCTTATCCTTATTCAAATGTACCTTAAAACTTATGGAATTATGGTCACTGCTCCCGAAATGCGCCCCCACTGAAACTTCGACCACCTGGCCGGGCTCATTCCCCAATACCAGGTCCAGAATGGCCCCATCCCTAGTTGGACTATCTACATACTGTTTCAAGAAGCCCTCCTGGATGCTCCTTACAAATTCTGCCCCATCCAAGCCCCTAGCACTAAGTGAGTCCCAGTCAATATTGGGGAAGTTAAAATCACCCACCACCACAACCCTGTTACCTTTACATCTTTCCAAAATCTGTCTACATATCTGCTCCTCTACCTCCCGCTGCCTGTTGGGAGGCCTGTAGTAAACCCCCAACATCGTGACTGCACCCTTCCTATTCCTGAGCTCCACCCATATTGCCTCACTGCATGACTCCTCTGAGGTGTCCTCCCGCAGTACAGCTGTGATATTCTCCTTAACCAGTAATGCAACTCCCCCACCCCTTTTACATCCCCCTCTATCCCGCCTGAAGCTTCTGAAGCTTGGAACATTTAGCTGCCAATCCTGCCCTTTCCTCAACCAAGTCTCTGTAATCACAACACCATCATATTTCTAAGTACTAATCCAAGCTCTAACTTCATCTGCCTTACCTGTTAAACATTTGGTTCTTTGGGAAGGTTTTTCTTCGGTTTGTCTATTTCCATGACTGCCTAGGGTGCCTTTGAGAAGGTTAGGTCTAATTAATTTTTTTTCAAGAGAGTCAGTAGTGAGCAGGTCTATCCTGAACTCTCTTTCAGGGCTTTGCTGAGTCATGTAAAAGCTTTTGACTTCAGGGGATGGGTGGTTCTCTTTTTTTTCTGACTGTGGGGAGGATTCTTTGCTAATCTCCCCTTTTGTCCTCTGGGACACTCCTGTCTGCAAGTATTTGTGCAGACTCTGCTGTACTCCCCTGTGGCACATCGACTAGGTGAGGCATCAACCCATGGTTTCTCTGCCCCCTGTAGGTCTCTGCAGGTTCTTGTAAATGCTGTTCGCAACTCTGGTGGGGTGCTTCTGATATCTGCATTTACATAGGAGGATATGGGGTCTACCTTTTCACATTTTTTGGGATTGGCTCCCGTACTTCCTTTAACCTGCCTTCTTGGTCGCTTTTTCCCCTTCCCTTTCTAATCTTTTGCCAGCCTTGTGCCTGCCTGTCCCCTTTTGCTCTCGGTGAGGGTCCCTTACAGTTCACCAGCCCTCTGCCGGAGGGTCCTCCTAACACTGGTACAGGACTTAGGGGTGCAGATTTCACTGTGGATTGGGGTTTCCCCTCAACCTGGCACATGTGGCAACTCCCGCAGTACTCCACCACATCTTCAAGGAGTTTTGGCCAATCAAACTGCTGTCTAATGCGGGATTTGATCTTTTGTATACCAGCATGTACAGCCACTGTAGTCTCATGGGCCTTTCTTAATATTTCTCTCTGGTACCTCTGTGGCACCACTAACTGGTGAACTACTGTCCGCTCCTTGCCTTCAGGTCTGTGAGGAGAACTCCATTTCCTCATCAGTACCTTCGTCTTTAAATAATAGCAATTGGGGGGTCCCTCTGCTTTACTTTCAGACTGGGCAACATGTGCTAACTCTCGCAACACTGGGTTGGCTCGCTGAGCCTCAGCTAGGGAAAATGTATTTAATTCACTCCTTGGGTTTTCCAACTTCCCAAAGAAAGTCTCGGATGGACAGACAGACCTCATGGTCATCTGGCTGCAGTGCCAATGCAGTCTCCTCTGGGGGAGCTGGTTTGACCATGGCCTGATTCATTACACATTCAGGAAACTGCAGGAGACTGTCTCCTCTCATTGCCCTGTCTCTCTGACCTCCTGCGGTCTTTCTTTCACTACTGGGGTGGCTACCATCTTTACCCCTGCCATATCATTATCTAGGAGCAGGTCAACCCCATCCACAGGCAAACTAGGGACAATGCCTACGGTCACCGGTCCCTAAACTTGGTCGCACTCTAGGTGTACCCCGGTGTACAGGTATAGGCATGCACTGACCTCCAATACCATTCACCACCATTTTGGTGTTTACTGCACTCTCTGGGGGAAAGGTCAGGTCTTTTCTCAGGAAAAGGGATCTAGTGGTACATGTGCCCCTGAGAATTGCTATGGGCTTGTTTGCCCCACTTGAAGGGTATGGAGTTTACTTTCCCTTCAAATATGAAACCCTGATAACCTTCAGGAATCCTATTGAATTTTCCTGCACTTGCAGCCGTAAGCTTCCTGCATCTCTCACTTACTGTAGTTAAAGCCACAGCTTGTTCTGCTGTGCTTTCCATCAGGTTTGCTTCTTCGCTGAACTGACGTGCCCTGATTAACCCTAATTTCTAGCAGTCAGCTTATTACAATGGAAGCACACAGGTCTCCGGGTCTCATTCCTGCTCACCGCACCTTCCTTTTTGGCTGGAAGAGGACCCCCTGTGTCTCCTGCTTTTCTTTCTCCCCCAGGACTGCTTGGACTCCTATCACCTTCCTACCCTCTGTCCTTTTTGGATTTGTAGGAGTGAGTAGGAAAGGTTCTTCCCTGGGAAACCGACTTATAAATTAAAGCAAACTCATCAGCCAGAATGGCTGCTTGCCGGGCTCTCTGAACCCGCTGCTCCTCTACATTGGTCTTTATGGAGAGTGGGAGAGAGTGTTTAAATTCCTCTAACAGAATTACTTCTCTGAGAGTCTCATAGCTGTATCTTAAGAGCCCTCAGCCACTGGACAAAAGCTAGTTGCTAACTTCTTTCAAACTCCAGATAACTTTGGTTTAACTTGCTTCTTGAGGGTTCTAAACTTTTGGTGATAGGCTTTGGGTACGAATTCATATGACCTGAGGATAACATTTTTGGTCAGTTCATAATTTGATGAACTCTCATTTGGCAACAGGGAATAAACCTCATGGGCTTTTCCGGTTAGCTTGCTTTGTAATAAAAGAGACCAGGTCTCAGCTGGCCATTTTAGCTGCCTTTTCAGTTTCTGAAAAGACACAAAAAGCACTTCTACATCTTCCTCATTGAATTTTGGGATTAGTTGAGCTAGTTTTAACAATTCTGTACCCAGCCTTGAGGTACGCTCCTCCATATTGGCCATGCTTTCACTGAGGTTCGTCTGTCGCCCCCTAATTAACTCAAGCTGTTTTAGCTCTCTCTCTTCGCATTCCTTCCGGAATATTCTTTCTCTATCTCTCTCCTGTCTCTCTCTTTCTCTTTTCCCCTCTCTCCTGTTCCTTCTCCTGTCTTTCTGTTTCACGTTCCTCCTGGGATGCTCTTTCTTTCTCCCTCTCCTGCCTCTCTCTCTTTTTCCCTTTCGTCAAATTCAAGTTTCCTCTGTTCTATTGTATCTTGGCTAACAATACCCTGTCGGAGTCTGCTTCTAACCCTGTTTCTGCTTCTTCAGATTCGTGGGAAAAATGGTTAGCCACTAGTCTTATGAGTTCAAACTTTCTAGACATGGCTTGGACAGTGACCCCACACTGCTCAGCCATTTTTCTCAGCTCCTCCATAGACAGTACTTTTAACTTATCCCAGGTTACTTCAGCCTGGCTTGAGGAGCTACGAGCTTCAGTCACAGACATGCTAGTATTCAAGCACACACAACCAGAAGAAAACCTGTATTGGAATCTTGCTCTTTTTTGACTAGGAACAATTTGGCTTCCCACTTCCAGTTTCTCTTGTTTGTCTGTGGGTAAAATCTAGAATGGTAGCCCCCAAATTTCTGTTACGACCAGCTGAGAAAGGGGTCTAGGGCTCCCTCTCAGCCTTCAATTGGTCTTACCATAACAGGGTTCAATTTTAAACAACCCGTTAGTGAATCCTTGTTCACTAACTTCTGATTATAAGGCAAAGAAACTAACCCAACAGGTTTTCTTAGGTTTAAAGAAATATGGCTGAACTTTATTAAACTTAAACTCTAATTCGGTTAGCGCCTACGGTTACTTGATGTGCCCACGCTAGCATGCATATGCGATACACACATGCAGATAGAGACAGAAAAGAGCAGAATAAATAAAGTGGCAAAGTTTGAGGCAACATCTGAATATGGTTTTGGTTACTGTTCTTAGAACTGGCTGTAGAGTCCTTGATTGTAGGTGGGTCTTGCTTTTCGTTGGGGCCCAGTATTTTTCTTCAACCTTGTTCAATGTAGGAGACTTTTCTCTCTTGAAGTTCATGTGTCCTCAGTGGGTCCAGAGGCTTGTGAGAAAGAGATGGAAGCAGACAGGAGAGGTCTTCTCACTCCAGGGGCATTCTGCTCAAAACTCTTTGTACAATTCAGAAAAACCAGGTTGCCAAGCAGGCTAGTCACGTGACCAGCTGGTCTGACCACGTCTGTTTGTGGATTCGGCCATCCCAGCAGTCATCCTGAAATTTGAGCTCCATCACCTTCAATGTCGGGTGCTCAAAGTCCATTGTGGGTTAGATTGGATAAGAGATATAGCCCCTTTGTCTCCACAAGCACTGTCTGTTACTATGCAAATGTATTTCCATCCAAGGGCCTGATGATTTTTTTTTAAACAAGTCCCTTCAGCAACAGTTTTCAAATCATATGACAAAATTGATGTGCCTCAGTCTTGGCAGGTGGGGAGGGGGTCTGCATGACAACTTTTTTTATTCGTGCATGGGATGTGAGCATCGCTGACTAGGCCAGCATTTATTGCCCATTCATAATTGCCCTTGAGATGATGGTGGTGAGCCACTTTCTTGAACAGCTGCAGTCCATGTGATGTAGGCACACCCACAGTGCTGTTGGGAAGGGAGTTCTAGGTTTTTGACCCAGCAACAGTGAAGGAACGGTGATATACTTCTGAATCAAGATGGTGTGTGACGTGGAGGGGAACTTACAAGTGGTGGTGTTCCCATGAGTCTGCTGCTCTTGTTCTTCTCGGTGGTACAGGTCACGAGTTTGGAAGGTGCTGTTGAAGGACCCTTGACAAGTTGCTGCAGCGCATCTTGGAGATGGTATACACTGCTGCCACTGTGTGCCAAGGAGTGAATGTTTAAGGTGGTGGATGGGGTGCTGATCAACCGGGATGCTTTGCCCTGGATGGTGTTGAACTTCTTGAGTGCTGTTGGAGTTGCAATCATCCAGGCAAGTGGAGGGTATTCCATCACATTCCTGACATGTGCCTTGTAGATGGTGGACAGGCTTTTTTGGGGGTCAGGCGGTGAATTCTTCACTGCAAAATTCCCAGCCTCTAACCTGCTCTTGTAGCCACAGTATTTATATGGCTGGTCCAGTTAAGTTTCGGTCAATGGTGACGCCCAGGTTGTTGATGGTGGGGAATTCAGTGATCATAATGCCATTGAATGTCAAGAGGAGATGGTTAGATTTTCTCTTGTTGGAGGTGGTCATTGCCTGGAACTCCATGTGTGGAGTAAATGTTACTTGTCACTTGTCATCCCAAGCCTGAATGTTGTTCAGATCTTGGTGCACAGACAATTTCAGTATCTGAGGAGTTGTGAATGGTGCTGAACACTGTGCAAACATTGCAAACATCTCCATTTCTGACCTTGTGATGGAGGAAAGATCTTTGAAGTGCTGAAAATGGTTGTGCCTAGGACAGTACCCTGAGGAACTCCTGCAGCAATATCCTGGGGCTGAGATGATTGGCCTCCAACAACCACAAACATCTTCTTATGTGCTAGGTATGACTCCAACCAGTGGAGAATTTTCCCCTGATTCCCATTGACTTCAATTTTGCTGGGGCTCCTTGATGCCACATTTCGTCAAATGCTGATGTCAGGGGCAGTCAGTCTCATCTTACCTCTGGAATTTAGCTCTTTTGTCCATGTTTGAACCAAGGCTGTAATGAGGTCTGGAGCTGGGTGGTCCTGGCAGAACCCAAACTGAACATCAGTGAACAAGTTGTTGCTGTTTAAATGGCGCTTGATAGCACTGTCAATGACAGTTTCCATCACTTTGCTGATGAAAGAGAGTAAACCGATGGGGCGGTAATTTCCAGATTGGATTTGTTCTGTTTTTGTGGACAGGACATACCTAGGCAATTTTCCACATTGCCGGGTGGATGACAGTGTTGTAGCTGTACTGGAACAGCTTGGCTAGGGGTGCGGCTAGTTCTGGAGCCCAAGTCTTCAGTGCTATTGCCAGAATGTTGTAAGGACCCATAAGCCTTTCCTGCATCCAGTGCTTTCAGCCGTTTCTTGATATCATGTGGTGTGAATCGAAGTGGCTGAAGACTGGCATTTATGATGGTGGGTCCTCAGGAGGAGGCTGAGATGGATCATGCACTCTGGATTTCAGGCTGAAGATGGTTGCAAATGCTTCAGTCTTGTCCTTTACATTGATGTCCTGGGGATGTTCATGGAGCCTCCTCCTCCAGTAGTTTTTTTTCCATGTCCAGCACCATTCATAACTGGAAGTAGCTAGACTGATCTGATATGTTGGTTGTGGGGTCACTTAGATTCCGCTGTCTAGCATACATGTAGTCCTGTGTTGTAGCTTCACCAGGTTGGCACCTCATTTTTAGGTATGCTTGGTGCTGCTCCTAGCAGGCTCTCCTGCACTCCTCATTGCACCAGGGTTGACCCCTGGCTGGATGGTACTGGTAGAGTGAGGGATATGCAGGGCGATGAGGTTACAGATTGTGGTTGAATACAATTCTGTTACTGCTGATGGCCCACAGTGTCTCATTGATGACCAGTTTTGAGCTGCTAGTTCTGTTCTGAATCCATCCCATCTAGCACAATGGCAGTGCCACACAACATGATGGAGGGTATTGTCATGCAGGCCCCCACCCGCCAAGAATGAAGCACATTAATTTCGCCACATGAACATTGATTTTTAAACTATTACTGGAGTAAAGAAAGAACTGCTTTTTAAAAGAAAGCAACACGAGACCCTTGACTGGAGAGACATTGGTATATTTACAGCAGTGCTTAAAAGGGACAAGAGACCATGCCCTGACACATTCAATCCACAATGGACTTTTGATTACCAGATATTGAGGGTGGAGGAGCTCGCATTCCAGGTTCACTGCTAAGATGGCTGAATATACAAACTGATGTGGTGACACCCCCTAGTCACATGACTAACCTGCTAGGCAACCTGAGTTTTTTGAATTTGAATTTGGCACAGAGAATTTGAACTCAGAAAACTGTTTGCTCCTGGACTGAAAAGACCTCTCATGATTAGCTCAGTGCAGCCTCTCCTGTCTGCTTCTCTCTCTTTCTCACGGAACTGAAGACACATGAACCCCAAGAGAGAAAGGTCTCCTACAGTGAAAAAGGTTTAAGAAGAATACTGGGCCCCAATGAACAGCAAGACTAGCTACAATCAAGGCCTCTACAGTGAGCCTGAAGTACAGTAACAAACCCCCTTCAGAGATTGCCTGATATATTTTCACTTTATTTTTCTTCTCTTTTCTGTCCCTATTTGCATGTGTGTATCGCGTGTGCATGCTAGTGTAGCCGTAGGCATTAACCGAATTACAGTTTAAGTTTTAATAAGTTTCACTTTTTTTTTCTGAAAACCTAAGAAAGCCTGTTTATGCTCATTTCTTTGCCTTATAATTGGAAAGCGGTGAACAAGGATTCACCAAAGGAGGAGATCAAAACAGTGTGTTTAAAATTGAATCCTGTTACAGTAAGACCAGGTGAAGGCTGAGAGATACCCCTAGACAGCTCCCTTACCTGGTCGTAACAGAAATTTGGGTGCTAATATTCAGAATTTTAATCACAAACAAATGAGAGAAATTGGAAGTGGGAAGCCAAATTGTTCCTAATCAAAAAAGAGTAAGTTGTCAAACAGATTTTCTTGTGGTTGTGTGTGCTTGAAAACTAACATGTCTGCAACTGGAGTGAATAGCTCTCCAAGCAAGTGTGAAGTAACTTGTGATAAGTTAAAAACACTGTCGATGGAGGAGTTGAGGAAAATGGCTGTGCAGTGTGGGATCACTGTATGTGGCAAGGCTAGGAAGTCTGAACTCCTGAGACTAGTGGCCAACCATTTTTCCCTTGAATCTGAAGAAGCAGAAGCAGTGTTAGAAGCAGACTCCGACAGGGTATTGTTATCAAAGATACAATTGCAACAAAGGAAACTTGAATTACAGGAAAAAAAAGAGAGAGAGGCAGAAGAGAGAGAAGGAGGGATCCTTCCAAAAGGAATGTGAAGAGAATGAAGGGAAGGAGAGAGAGAGAGAAAGAATATTCCAGAAAGAATGTGAAGAAAGAGAGTTGAAGTGGCTTGAGTTAACTAGAGGGCGACAGAGTAACCCCAGTGAAAGCATGGCCAAAATGAAGGAGCATAATTCAGGGCGGGTTACAAAATTGCTAAAACTCACTCAACAAATTCCAAAATTCAATGAGGAAGATGTGGACATGTTTTTTATGTCTTTTGAGAAACTGGCAAGGCAGCTAAAGTGACCAGCTGAGACCTGGTCTCTTTTAGTACAAAGCAAGCTAGCTGGAAATGCCCATGAGGTTTATTCCTTGTTGCCAAATGAGAGTTCATCAAATCATGAGCTGACCAAAAATGCTATCCTCGGGGCATATGAATTAGTACCCGAAGTCTATCGCCAAAAGTTTAGAACCCTCAAAAAGCAAGCCGATCAAACTTATCTGGAGTTTGAAAGAAGTAAGCAGCTGGCTTTTGACCAGTGGCTGAGGGTTCTTTAAATACAGCTCAGCTATGAAACTCTCAGAGAAGTAATTCTGTTAGAGGAATTTAAAAACTCTCCCCCACTCTCAATAAAGACCCATGTAGAGGAGCGTCCGGTTCAGAGAGCCCGGCAAGCGGCCATTCTGGCCGATGAGTTTGCTTTAATTTATAAGTCGGATTCCCATAAGATAACCTTCCCTAATCACCCCCACAAATCCAAAAAGTTCAAAGGGTTGGAAGGTGATCTCTGCCCAGGCAGTACTGGGAGAGAAAGGAAAGCAGGAGACACAAGGGACCCTCCTCCAGCTAAAAAGGAAGGTACTTTTTTAAAAAATTCATTCATGGGATATGGGCATCGCTGGCTAGGCCAGCATTTATTGCCCATCCCTAATTGCCCTTGAGAAGGTGGTGGTGAGCTGCCTTCTTGAACCGATACAGTCCACGTGGGGTAGGTACACCCACAGTGCTGTTAGGAAGGGAGTTCCAGGATTTTGACCCAGCAACAGTGAAGGAACGGCGATATAGTTCCAAGTCAGGATGGTGTATGACTTGGAGGGGAACCTGCAGGTGGTGGTGTTCCCATGCATTTGCTGCCCTTGTCCTTCTAGTTGGTAGAGGTCGCGGGTTTGGAAGGTGCTGTCTAAGGAGCCTTGGTGCATTGCTGCAGTGCATCTTGTAGATGGTACACACTGCTGCCAGTGGTGGAGGGAGTGGAGGGAGTGAATGTTCGTAGATGGGTGCCAATCAAGTGGGCTGCTTTGTCCTGGATGGTGTCGAGCTTCTTGAGTGTTGTTGGAGCTGCACCCTTCCAGGCAAGTGGAGAGTATTCCATCACACTCCTGACTTGTGCCTTGTAGATGGTGGACAGGCTTTGGGGAGTCAGGAGGTGAGTTACTTGCCACAGGATTTCTTGCCTCTGACCTGCTCTTGTAGCCACGGTATTTATATGGCTACTCCAGTTCAGTTTCTGGTCAATGGTAACCCCCGAGGATGTTGATAGTGGGGGATTCAGCGATGGTAATGCCATTGAATGTCAGGGGAGATGGCTAGATTCTCTCTTGGAGATGGTCATTGCCTGGCACTTGTGTGGCGCGAATGTTACTTGCCACTTATCAGCCCAAACCTGGATATTGTCCAAGTCTTGCTGCATTAATACACAGACTGCTTCAGTATCTGAGGAGTCACATTTACAAGAATGTTGCCAGGGCTTGAAAACTGCAGCTATGAGGAAAGATTGGATAGGCTAGGGTTGTTTTCCTCGGTATAATGGAGGCTGAGGGGTGACAACTGAAGTGTACAAAATTGTAAGGGGCCTAGATAGAGAGACAGGAAGGACTTGTTTCGCCTAGCCGAGAGGTCAATTACTGGGGGCACAGATTTAATGTGATTGGTAGAAGGAGTAGTGGGGACACGAGGAAAAACCTTTTCACCCAGAGGGTGGTGGGTGCCTGGAACTCACTGCCCGGATCTGTATTGGAGGGAGAAACCCTCAACTCATTTAAAAGGTACCTGGACATGCACCTGAAGTGCTGTAACCTGCAAGGCTATGGACCAGGTGCTGGAAGGTGGGATTAGATTGGGCGGCTAGTTTTTTCAGCCGGCGCAGACACAATGGGCTGAATGGCCTCTTTCTGTGTCCCAACTTTTCTATAAGGCAGGGCATTTAAAAGCTGACTGCTGGAAAATAGGGTTAACCAGTGCACACCCGCTCAGTGAAGATGGGACCCTGATGGAAAGCACAAAGCTGTGGCTTTAACTGCAGTCAGAGTGCAACCCAGGAAGCTTACTACAGCCAGTGCAGGAAAAGTTAATAGGACTCCTGAAGGTTATCAGGGTTTTGTGTCTGATGGGAAAGCAACCCCATAATCCTTGAGTCGGGACACAGGGACCACTCAATCCCTTTTACTGGGAAAAGGCCTGCCCTTTTCCCGAGAGAGTGCAGTGAACACCAAAATGGTGGTGAATGGTATTGGAGGGCAGTGTATGCCTGTACCTGTACACTGTGTGCACCTGGGGTGCGACTTAGTTTTGAGACTGGTGACCGTAGGGATTGTCCCCAGTTTGCCTGTGGACGGGGTTGATCTGCCCCTCTGTAATGATCTGGCGGGGGTGAAGGTGGTAGCCACTCCAGTAGTGAAAGAAAGACAGCAGGAGGTCAGAGAGACAGGGCAATGGCAGGAGCCTGCCTCCAGTATTGTCCCTGAATGTGTAGTGGGTCAGGCCATGATCAACTCAGCTCCCCCAGAGGAGATTGCATTGGCACTGCAGGCAGATGGCCGTGAGGTCTGCCTGTGCGAGACTTTCTTTGGAAAGTGAGGAGACCCAGGGAATGAATTCAATGAACTCAACGAGCCGACCCAGTATTTCAAGAGTTAGCACAGGTTGCCCAGTTTGAAAGTGAAGCAGAGGGAGTCCCTGACTGTTGCTATTTGAAGAATGAGGTACTGATGAGGAAATGAGATCTACTCACAGACCTGAGGGCAAGGAGTGGACAGTCGTTCATCAGTTAGTGGTGCCACAGAGGTACAGGGGAGAAGTATTAAGAAGAGCCCACAAGACTACAGTGGCTGTACATGCTGGTATACGAAAGACCTGCCAAAATTCCATGAAGATGTGGTGGAGTAATGCAGGAGTTGCCACATGTGCCAGGTTGAGGGGAAACCCCAAGCTACTGTGAAACCTGCACCCCTAAGTCCTGTATTGGTGTTAGGAGGACCCTCAAGCAGAGGGCTGGTGAACTGTAAGGGACCCCTGCCGAGAACAAAAGTGGACGGGCAGGCACAAGGCTGGCAAAGGTTTGGAACGAGAAGGGGAAAATGTGACCACGAGGGCAGGTTAAGGGAAGTCCGGGAGGAATCCCAGATGAAAACCCCTACTGTCTGGTCAGCCAACCTCAAAATGTGAAAAGTTAGATCCCCACATCCTCCTATGTAAATGCAGACACCAGAAGCACCCCACCACTGTCGCTAACAGCATTTACAGGAACCTGCAGAGACAAAGAGAGACCTCGAGGGGACACAGCAACCATGTGTATGATGCCTCACCTAGTCGAAGTGCCACAGGAAAGTGCAGTCAAGTCTGCACACAGACCTGCAGGTAGGACTGTCCAGAGAACAAAGGGGAGATTAACAAAGAATCCTCCCCCGCACCCCACAGTCAGAGAAATTGGGAACCACCCTTCTCTGAAGTCAAACGTCTTTGCATGACTCAGCAAAGCACTGAAAGAGAATTCAGGATAGACCCGCCCACTATTAACTCTCCTGGAAAAAAAAATTACCTCAGCAGGACCAAGACCCTGGGCAGCTATAGGAGGTTGGTTAAGAGGGTAAGAGCCCATGGGATCCAGGGCAATTTGGCAAATTGGATCCAAAATTGGCTTAGTGGCAGGAGGCAGAGGGTGATGGGTGAGAGTTGTTTTTGAGAGTGAAAGCCTGTGACCAGTGGTGTACCGCAGGGATTGAATCTGGGACCCTTGCTGTTTGTAGTGTACATTAATGATTTAGATGCGAATATAGGAGGTATGATAAGTAAGTTCACAAATGACACGAAAATTGGTGGTGTTGTAAATAGTGAGGAGGAAAGCCTTAGCTTACAGGACAATATAGATGGGCAGATAAGATGGGCGGAGCAGTGGCAGATGGAATTTAATCCTGAGAAGTGTGAGGTGCTTTTTGGGAGGACGAACAAGGCAAAGGAATATACAATGGATGGTAGGACCCTAGGAAGTACAGAGGGTCAGAGGGACCTTGGTGTACTTGTCCATAGATCACTGAAGGCAGCAGCAAAGGTAGATAAGGTGGTTAGGAAGGCATATGGGATACTTGCCTTTATTAGCCGAGTCATTGACTATAAAAGCAAGGAGGTTATGATGGAGCTGTATAAAATGCTAGTTAGGCCACAGCTGGAGTACTGTGTACAGCTCTGATCACCACACTGTAGGAAGGATGTGATTGCACTGGAGAGGGTGCAGAGGAGATTCACCAGGATGTTGCTGGAGTATTTCAGCTATGAAGAGAGGCTGGATCGGCTAGGGTTGTGTTCCTTAGAGCAGAGAAGGCTGAGGGGGGACCTGATAGAGGTATACAAAATTATGAGGTGCATTGATAGGTTAGATAGGAAGAAACTTTTTCCCTTAGCGGAGGGGTCAATAACCAGAGGGCATAGATTTTGGGTAAGGGGCAGGAGGTTTAGAGGGGATTTGAGGAAAAATCTTTTCACCCAGAGGGTGGTTGGAATCTGGAATGTACTGCCTGAAGGGGTAGTAGAGCCAGGAAGCCTCACAACATTTAAGAAGCATTTAGATGAGCACTTGAAACGCTATAGCATACAAGGCTATGGGCCAAGTGCTAGAAAATGGGATTAGAATAGATAGGTGATTGATGGCTGGCACAGACACGATGGGCCGAAGGGCCTGTTTCTGTGCTGTATAACTCTACGACTCCAAGGCAATGGGGAAACTGAAGAAAAGCTTCCCCAAACAACCACAGGGTTACTGGGATGCCAAAAACAGGAAATTAAAGCACCCAGAAAAGACAATTTTAATAAGCTTTCAGATTAATGAATGGAAATGAATGCGAGAAATGCTTGTTTTTTCTTTCTGTATCTTATATTTCTCTTCAACCTTTTAATGAATTGCGCTTTTTTTTTCAAATTGCATTTCATTCCCCTGGGAATGGAGGTGTGATGCAGGAGCCCACCAGCCAATTAATTTCGCCACATGGACATTGATTTTTAAACTATTACTGGAGTGAAGAAAGAGCTTACTTTTTAAAAGAAAGCAACTCCAGATCCTTGACTGGAAAGACATTTGCATATTTACAGACAGTGCGTAAATAGGACAAGAGACCACGCCCTGACACATTCAATCCACAATGGACTTTTGGTTACCAGATGTTGAGGGTGGAGGAGCTCGCATTCCAGGTTCACTGCTAAGATGGCTGAATATACAAACTGATGTGATTACACGCCCGAGTCACATGACTAACCTGCTGGGCAACCTGAGTTTTTTTTTATTTGAACTTGCCACGGAGAATTTGAACGCATAGTTGTTTGCTCCTGGACTGAAAAGACCTCTCGTGTGTAGCTCGGTGCAGCCTCTTATGTCTGCTTCTCTCTCTTTCTCATGGAACTGAAGACCCATTGAAGACACATGAACCCCAAGAGAGAAAGGTCTCCTACAGTGAACAAGGTTTAAGAAGAATACTGGGCCCCAATTAAAAGCAAGACTACCTACAATCAAGAACTCTATAGAGAGCTCGAAGCACAGCAACAAACTCCCTTCAGAGATTGCCTGAAACATTTTCACTTTATTTTTCTTCTGCTCTTTTCTGTCCCTATTTGCATGTGTGTATCGCGTGTGCATGCTAGCGTGGGCGCGTCGTGTATCCGTAGGTGTCAACCAAATTAGAGTTTAATTTTAATAAACTTCACTTTTCTTCTTTAAATCTAAGAAAGCCTGTTTATGCTAATTTCTTTGCCTTTTAATTGGAAAGCGGTGAACAAGGATTCACCAAAGGGGGAGATCAAAACAGAATAGGTTTAAAAATTAAATCCTGTTACAGTAAGACCAGGCGAAGGCTGAAAGAGACCCCAAGACACCTTTCTCACCTGATAGTAACAGTCTGCTCAGTGTGAGGACGGGACTTTGTCTCCTCAAAGACTGTGGTGGTCACTGCTGCCAATTCTGTCATGGACACATGCATCTGCAACAGGTAGATCGATGAGGGTGTGGTATATAGTTTTTTTTCCCTGCCGCAGACTCACCTGTGGTAGCTATGTCCTCAGGAGTCAGACAGCTCGGTCAGTACTGGTGCTACCGCGCCACACTTGGTGATGAGACATTGAAGTCCCCCACCCAAATTACATTCTTTGCCTTTGCTACCCTCAGTGCTGCTTCCAGGTGGTGTTCAGCATGGAGGAGTACTGTTTCATTAGCTGAAGGAGGTGGTAATCAGCAGGAGGTTTCCTTGCCAATGTTTGATCGGATGCCATGAGACTTTGTGGGATCCGAAGTTAATGTTGAGGACTCCCAGGGCCACTCTCTCCCAACTGTGGACCACTGTGCCCCCATCTCCTGTGGCTCTGTATTGCCGATGGGGCAGTTCATGCCCAGGAATGATGGTGGAGGAGTCTGGGACATTGGCTCTCAGGTATGATTCCATGAGTATGACTATGTCAGGCTGTTGCTTGACTCGTCTGTGGGGCAGCTCTTCCAATTTTGGCACACATCCTCAGATGTTTGTGGAGAGGACATTGCAGCGTTGACTGGACAGGGTGTGCCTTTGTAGTTTCCAGTGCCTAGGTAGATGTTGGGTGGTCTGTCTGGTTTTATTCTTATTCGACTTTTCTGTAGCAGCTTGGTACAACTGAGTCATTTCAGAGGGCAGTTAAGAGTCAACCACGTTGCTGTAGGTCTGGAGTCATATGTAGGCCAGACTGCAGATGGACAGAAGATTTCGTCCCCTGAGGACATTAGTGAACCCGATGCGTTTTTACGACAATCCGATAGTTTCATGATCATCACTCCTGAGACTAGGGGCAGTATTTTTCTGTGGGCTTCGGGACCCCAGTGGGAGCCTGCACTCGTCAGGAGCCAGCCTGGGGAAGCTATTTTCCTGGAGGTGACCTCCTAATTGGCCACTTCTGAGCTCACTGTCTAAATAAGGACAGTGGGTGGGCTTCTGATGCTGCCGGCCCTATCAAAAGACCAGCAGTCCTAGAGCCTCGATAGCCCCACTGAGTGAGGTGAGCACAGCTCAATCAGCTAGGAGAATGCACCTCAAAATGGACGTGCCGTCGGAGAGTTGATAATTAAATATTTTTGGAAACCAAGCAGGCCCCTACAATTGGAGGGTAAACCATCTGGTGGCAGCTTTTGGGCTGTGGATGTGCCTTTGCTGCTGGCAGCCTCCTCTTTGGAAATGCAGCCTTTGGCTCTGATGGTCCCTCCATCTCCATTGAGATGGTGGCTTCCCCACATGCTTGGTGGGGGGTGGGGGGGAGTGGGGTCGCTCCATCGCGGGAAAAATGCCAGTGAGCACAAATCATCACCCTTAATTACTTCATCTGGTGGACAGCCAATCCAAATGTCAGCCCACCCCTGTGAAACTTTCCCACACAGCACCTGCTATTTTTCCTGCCCATGCCCCCACCCAACTTTCACTCCAGGGCTAGGAAAATCCTGCCGTAGGTTTTTTTAATTTCAGATTTATGAATTAATTGAATTAAATTCCTACAGCTGTTGTGGTGGAATTTAAACCCATGTTTCTGGTGCATTAGTCCCGACTGCTGAATTACTAGCCCAGTAACATTTCCATTATCCTACCATTCCCATGCAGCTGCATACTGAAACCCATCTGAAGCCTGATTCTTGGTAGCTCATAGTGTCGTGATAGATGCACATATTTCTTCTTTCACCCCAGCTATCTTAACATAAGATAGGAACACCAGTGTTAAAGATGCAGTAGGACAATTGTGAACAGATAATTTAAAAAATACAGTTGTGATGGCATATTTAACTGATATTTAAAATAGACAAATAAAATTATGGCACACTGCTTCTTCAATTTTTTGAAATATTAATTATACCTGTAATAATACCTGCTTAAAATAAATTAGTTAAATCCTTTCTAAGTATCTATTTTTAGCACTTGTGAATGTTGTATTGAAATCTTGAAATACCTCTGTGATTGTTGGGAGCGACCTTTAATTTTTGTTAGCAACAGAAGTTACTGTTTAAAAATGTCAGCTAGACTGGAAAAGAACTAGGATAGTTGTACAAAAAGAAATTGAACATTCAATGATTTTTTTCCGTTATTATGATCTTTCTCAATCCAAAGTGTTGTACTTTGTTACAGAGGCAAAATACTTAATTGACGACTTCCCTGAGGGAGTACTTAAGTTGCTGCCTGAAAGTTGCAGACTAAATTAGCAGCTATCACAACAAGGTTGCAGACCCCAGTTTAGCCTTCACAAATACCTTGTTAAGATGCGCTAGTCTGAAGTAATTTGTTTCTGTAAGATTCACAAATATGTTGTCTATACATTTTCCGCAGTGAATATTTTATAATCTATCCAAGCTATATTATAGCTGTTCATGTAATAATAAATTAATTACAAAAGTTCATGAACATGACGTTACTGATGATTAATAGAACTTAGGTGATATCTATAGTAATAGAATCTGGCTTATTTCCAAATTTAACAGAGCATCCAAGTATTTTCATTGCGAACTTAATTTTTAAAACCATTAATTTCCAGCATTATAACAACAAGCAATTTATGTTAGAAAGGATGATCCTGCAGATTAGCAATGACAGAATTAACAGTATCACTCTTATTATTTGCTGCAGGGATTTACAGATGGAGACTTATCAAAAATTCAATATGGTGGAGCAAATGTGTCTGGATTTCAAATTGTTGATTATGATGATCCGGTTGTTATGAAGTTCATGCAGCGATGGTTAGCATTGGATGAGAAGGAATATCCAGGGGGGAAAACAAGCAAAATTAAGGTAGGTTTACTATCAGTGTTATTTTTGACAACAAATGTGACTGCCATAATACCAAATGGTGACAATGGGTGTGAGGTTGAGTCTGAAAACGCACTGTGCAATAATCAGAATACTAATTTAGAATAAGAACAAGGGAGTGTGATCACTATTTATCCCTCAACCAGCATCGCTAAAACAGATTATCTGGCCATTATCACATTGCTGTTTGTGGGATATTGCTGTGCACAAATTGGCTGCTGCATTTCCTACATTACAACAATGACTACACATCAAAAGTACATAAGTGCCTCTGTGAATGTAAGGAGTGACATTTTATTTATATTAGCGGAAAATAATTACTGTTTAAAAAAACCCAGCCAGAGTGGCAAAATAATTCGGAGATCTGTACAAGAAGAATTAAACATTCAATAAGATTTTTTTCAGTTATTATGATCATTATTTCACCACAGTGATGAATAAATTCAGTGACCATATGTTTTTTGTAAATATCTTTAATGTTATCCTTAAATCCTTATATCCTCAAATCCTTACATCCTTAGAAGATTTATTCTGGTTGTAATGTGTTAGTGAAAAGGAAGGCTTGCTATCGAGTGCAATGGCTATAATTTTTAAAAGTGTTGAGCTAGTAATTAGAGCAATTCTTGCTCTGTTTATGATGTCACAAACATTTTGCGACCATTAATGACTAACTGTGAGCTGTGGGCATCTAACTGCTCATCATATTTTAGGGACATCAATGAAAATAGGCAAATTTATTGTACTGAATTAACAAATAACAACACTATGTTAAACCATAGCGAAATTAAAACAAAAAAGTTTTATGTTTGTGCTTGCACCCTGGATGGGCTACACTTTTTGACTTTCCATAGCAGGTGCTAACTTGAATCTGTCTGACTGAACATGAACTGATAATCTCAAAACCGCTAACATGTTTCTTTAACCTTCGATCAAAATTAGTGGATACTTTATTCATCTTAAAAAGAACCATGACCTCGATTTTTAACTCCTGGTGGGAATGCAACAAAGTGACCCACATGCCTGTCTGTGACACAGCAAACAGATTTCAATGGTCATGCCTCATTAAAGTGCTGCTGGGCAACTTTCCAATTTTTTGGCCAAAAGGGCCAGAAAGTGGTGCTTGTCCATTGAGCAGCAGGACATTGTCACCGAGGACCTGTAGGAGCAGGTAAGTGTTCCAAAAGGAGAATTTCATTTGCAGGTTTAAGGTTCAAGGTTTCTTTGTGGAGCTCAGAGGTTTACTCCTGCTCCCCGGCCCACAAGGAGATTTAAAAAAAATTAAACTTATCTGATGAGCCTTTTCTAACCTTGGCTCCTGTTCCCATTGGAGAAGCCATCACTGCTCCTCACTCAGGCCTCAGGTTAAAACAGTGGATCATCGGAGGTTTCCGCCAGACGACAGAAAAATCAACCCTGAGGAGTTTGTTGTAATTCTCATCCTTCAAAAGGATTGTTGATGCTGATGAGCCAGATCAGCTTTAAAAAAGCAGTAATATTTATGTGTAAGATGCAATTATATAAATCAAATATTGTGAGAGGTAATATTCAGGATTTACAGACAAAGCTTCAGTGTATAGCAAATCTTATTATAAAGCAGTACCTTGTATTACAATTTATTGTCCTAAATTTTATGTATTAGTTACATATGAACAGAAGTATTGGTTGAACTATCTACATATTCAGGAAGATTTTGCAGATACACACAAACTTGCAAATCCAAACCAATGTTTGTTAGACAATACTGAACATTCTTATGATTTAAACATTAAATAGGTTGAGGAGAATGATAGTTTAGCAATCACAATTTGCAATTTCAGCTACCTGTTTGCAGTCTCAGGACAGACCTTTATTTTAATTTTGCAATGCAATGCTGATGCAGCACTATAATATCAGAACGGCTCTATGTTTTTGATTTTGAAGCTGCAGCTTTCTGCTGACGTAGACACTCTTCCATTAAAATAATGCAATGTCTAATACTGTTTGCATCAATGTAATTTCCTTCTTCCCAAAGATCATTTTGTAATTTATGACAGCCTTACATGTAGGAAAGTGACAGTCTGAGAAATGCTTCCAGGTTGCTTTGACTTCAGTTCTATTCTGCATAGCCTTATCACAACCATATGTAAATTAGTGCTAACTGAATATTTGAAACATGTACCTCATCTTTGTTTTATCCTTCCACTGAAAACTGATGATATTTTTATCCCCTGACTTGCCTCACAAAAGATAAATAAATAACCTCAGGGTAAGGTGTAACATCATATTTTCAGAGACACAAGAACAGGAGTAGACCATTCACCCCATCAAACCTCTTCCACCATTCAATTGGATCATAGCTGCTTTTGTTACCTATCCCTTGATACCTTTACCTAACAAAAAAACTATCAGACTTCATGTCCTCTCCTGAAGCAGTCTCAAATTAGAAAACTGAAGATCATTCCAGTGATCCACAGAGATTGTGCAGTCTGCGGTACATCAAAGAGGTCACCAATGCCCTGGTCAGGAGGGCTGGAGATTATGTGCGCTTCTTCATAGATCCCAACTCACAAAGAGAGAGGTCCATTGGTTTTGGGCCATTGCAGGATTCTCCTAGATGCAGGGGGTCATTGACTGCACGCATGTGGCCATCAAGGCTCCAAAACACCAGCCAGCGGCCTTCATCAACAGGAAAAGTTTTCACTCCCTCAATGTACAACTGGTGTGCGACCACCGTAAATGGATCTTGCAGGTCTGTGCACGCTTCCTGGTAAGTTGCCATGATGCCTACATTTTGAGGCAATCCCAGGTTCCTGAACTTTGCCTTCCCTCCAGCCTTCAGGGATGTATCCTTGGAGACAAAGGCTACCCAATGAGGACATTGTTGCTGATGCCTGTGGGGAACCCACACTAAAAGGCTGCTCTGGTCTGGAAATGAAACCCGACCCAAGCCCGACAGAAACACATCCTACCCAAACCCAACCCAGCCCGAGTCCTTTCATTTTTCCTGTGCCTTACCCAACCCGACCCGACCCGAACACCGGAATAAAATTGGTTATATTAAAGAGGTTGTGTTCTACCTTGGATGGAATCGCTCCCTGCAGACTAGTTCGGAGTAGTTCCCGCCTTGACGTCCTGGCTGGCACTGTGTCCGACCCAGCCCGACCTGACCTGAGCCCGAATGCCAGACCCGGAAGAGTGACCCGACCCAAACCCGACACATATCGTCAGGTCCCGTCAGGTTCGGGTCGGGTAGCCATGCTCTAACCCACACATAGATGCAAAGGAGAGGTACAACACCTGCCATGGGACAATGTGAGTGACCATTGAGCAGACCATTGGTCTGCTGAAGATGCGATTCAGGTGCCTGGATCAGTTCGGGGGAGCCCTTCAGTATGCCCCACTGAGGGTCTGTTGTATCACTGTTATTTGCTGTGTGCTGCACAACCTTGCCCTGCAGAGGCAGGAGCCAATGAACAATGAGGAAAGTGAGGAGCAGACTGCCTCCTCAGATGATGATGATGAGGATGTGGAGTGGGAAGATGGGCAGGCTAAGCCAGATCAAGAACCCTAAGGGCAACATGACATTGAACAAGAGAGACGCACAAGGGAGGCTCATGATGCCTTTTATACATTCATGTTTCATTCGATCCTTTATGGCCCTTGTACCTTTACCAATAAAGTCCTTGCTCTATGCAACCATCTTTCACCATTCTTTCCTTAACGATGCATTGGCTTATTGAACATTCACACATAGCTGACCTGGTAGGTCTCTAGAGATGAGCCCTTGTAGCATCTGTGATTGACTCCAGCTTCTTACTAGAGACTGGGTGCAGTGATGGCTCTAGCCTTTGATGGAGGAAAAAGGGAGGGAGTCCATGCCTAGCAGTAAAGATTTATTTCCTGTCATAATGGAGGTGGACATTGTAATGATAAACGCTCACCCGTGAAACCCAATGAACATAAGAAAATGCAAAATAGGAGCAGGAGTAGGCCATTCAACCCATCGAGCCTGCTCTGCCATTCAGTAAGATTGTGGCTGATCTGATTGTGGCCTTAACTCCACTTTCCTGCCTGCCCCCGTAACTCTTGACACCCTTGTCAATCAAAAATCTGTCTAACTCAGCCTCGACTATATTCAATGACCCAGTCTTCACTGCTTGCTAGAGTAGAGAATTCCAAATACTAATGATCCTCTGAAAAAGAAATTCCTCCTCATCTCCATCTTAAATGGGAGACCCCTTAATTTGAAACTGTGCCCTCTAGTTCTTGACTCCCCCAAAAGGGGAAACATCCTCTCAGAATCTACCTTGTCAAGTTGCCTCAAAATCTTATACGTTTCAATAAGATCATCTCCCGATCTTCTAAACGGCAATGAGCATAGATCCAACCTGCTCAACCTTTCCTCATAAGACAAACCCCTCATTCCAGGAATTAGCCTAGTGAACATTCTCTGAACTGCTTCCAATACAAGTATGGCCCTCCTTAAATAAGGAGAACAAAACTGTACACAGTACTCTCGGTGGGGTCTTACCAATGCCCCGTATATTTGTAGCAAGACTACCCTACTTTTATACTCCATTCCCCTTGCAATAAAGGCCAACATTCCGTTTACCTTCCTAATTACTTGCTGTACTCACATGCTGACTTTTTGTGATTCATGTACAAGGACACACAGGTCTCTCTGCACCACAGCATTCTGCCTCAGAGAGGTGGAAGTCCTGCCCCAGGCCAAATAAGGGCCTGAGCCACGCAAAATCATAGCGTGGCTTCCAGGCACAGTGGAGGTGGGCTCGTCACCAACTTTTTTGGCCGTAGGACAGGGGCTCCAGCTCTCTGAAATGGCCTAACAAGCCACAGTTCTAGTTAGGAAGCCACTCACCATCGCCTTCTCAATGGCAATGTGGGATAGAATCATAGAATGGTCACAGCATTGAAGGAGGTCATTTGGCTTGTCGAGTTCCTGCCGACTCTCTGCAAGATCAATTTCGCTAGTCCAAATCACCTGCTCTTTCCCCATTGCCCTGCAAATTCTTTCTCTTCAGGTGCTTATCCAATTGCCTTTTGAAAGCCCAATTGAATCTGCCTCCACCACACTTTTAGGCAGTGCATTCCAGATCCTAGCCACTTACTGTGTAAAAAGGTTTTTCCTAATGTTGCTTTTGGTTCTTTTGCCAATCACCTTAAATCAATGTTCTCTGGTTTTTTGACCCTTCCACCAATAGGAACGGTTTCTCTCTATCTCCTCTGTAGACTCCTCATGATTTTGAACACCGCTATCAAATCTCCTCTTAACTTTCTCTTCTCTGAGGAGGCCAACCCAACTTCTCCAATCTAACCTTCATCCCTGGAACCATTCTCATAAATCTTTTCTGCACCCTCTCTGAAGTTTGCCCATCCTTCCTAAAGTAGGTGCCCAGAATTGGACACAATACTCCAGCTGAGGCCAAACCAACATTTTATAGAGTTTCCTATAACTTCCTTAGAGTCAGAGAGTCATACAGCACAGAAACAAGCCCTTCGGCCCATCATGTCTGTGCCGGCCATCAAACACCTACCTATTCTTATCCCATTTTCCAGCACTTGGCCCATAGCCTTGTATGCTATAGCGTTTCAAGTGCTCATCTAAATACATAAATGTTGTGATGGTTCCTGCCTCTTCAGGCAGTGCGTTCCAGATTCCAACCACCCTCTGGGTGAAATTTTTTTTCCTCAAACCCCCTCTAAACCTCCTGCCCCTTACCTTAAATCTATGCCCCCTGGTTATTGACCCCTCCGCTAAGGGAAAAAGTTTCTTCCTATCTACTCTATCAATGCCCCTCATAATTTTGTATACCTCAATTATGTCCCCCCTCAGCCTTCTCTGCTCTAAGGAAAACAACCCTAGCCTTTTCAGTCTCTCTTCATAGCTGAAATGCTCCTGCCCAGGCAACATCCTGGTGAACCTCCTCAGCACCCTCTCCAGTGCAATCACATCCTTTCTGTAGTGTGGTGCCCAGAACTGTACACAATACTCCAGCTGTGGCCTAACTAGTGTTTTATACAGCTCCATCATAACCTCCCTGCTCTTATATTCCATGCCTCGGCTAATAAAATAATAAACTTCCTTGCTTTTGTACTCTATGACTCTATTTAAAAAGTTCAGGATCCCGTATGTCTTTTTAACCACTTTCTCAACGTGCCCTGCCACCTTCAATGATTTGTGCAAATATATCCCCAAGCCTCTCTGTTCCTGCACCTCTTTTATAATTGTGCCCTTTAGTTTATATTGCCTCTCCTCATTCTTCCAACCAAACTATCACTATACGCTTCTCTACATTAAATTTCATCTGCCACGTGTCTGCCCATTCCACCAGCCTGACTATGTCTCTTGAGGCCTGTCACTATCTTCCTTACAGGTTTGTGTCATAAGTAAATTTTGAAATTGTGTCGTGTATACACAAGTCTAAGTCATTAACATATATCAAGTATACTTTCCTGCAGTTTGAAAAACAGCCATTCATTAGTCTCCTGTCACTCAGCCAACATCATATCCATGCTGCCACTGTCTGTTTGATTCCATAGGCTTCAACTTTGCTGGGAAGCCTATTATGTGGCACTTTATCAAACAACTTTTGGAAGTCCATTTACACCACATCAACTGCATTACCCTCATCAACCCTCTCTGTTACTTCATCAAAAAACTCAATCAAGTTGGTTAAACACAATTTGTCTTTAAAAAATCCATGCTAGCTTTCCTTAAATAATCTACAGTTGTCCAAGTGACTGTTAATTTTGTTCTAGGTTATCGTTTCTAAAATCTTTCCCACCCTTGAGGTTAAACTGAATGTAGTTGCTGGATTTATCCTCACACCCTTTTTTGAACAAGGGTGTAACATATGCAATTCTCTAGTCCTCTGGCAACATCCCCATGTCTAAGGAGAATTGAAAATATCATGTCCAGTACTTCCGCAATTTCCACCCTTACTTCCCTCAGCATCCTCGGATACATGCCATCTGGTTCTGGTGGCTTAACTTTAAGTGCAGCCAGGCTTTCTAATACCTCCTCTTCATCAATTTTTGGCCCATCTAATATCTCAACTTCCTCTTCATTCACTGTGATTCTGCCAGTATCTTCTTCCTTGGCAAAGACAGATGCAAAGTACTCATTTAGCACCTCAGCCATACCATCTGCCTCCATCCGTAGATCCCCATTTTGGTCCCGAATTGATCACACATCTCCTTTTCCTACCATTTTACTATTTATATGCCCATAGAAGACATTTGGATTCCCATTTACATTAGCTGCTAGTCTCTTTTCAGACTCTTTCTTTGACTCTCTTATTTCCTTTTTCACTTCTCCTCTGAACTTTCTATATTTGACCTCGTTCTCAACCAGTATTGTCAACCTGATATAAAAACAAGAAATGCTGGAATCACTCAGCAGGTCTGGCAGCATCTATGAAAAGAGCAGCAGAGTTAACGTTTCGGGTCAGTGACCCTTCTTGTCAACCTGATACCTGTCATGCACAACCTTTTTCGGCTTCATCTTACTCTCTATCTCTTTTGTCATCTGGCTTTGATTGCTCTACCTTTGCCCCTTGTGAGAATGTACCTCACCTGGGCACAAACCATCTCCTCTTTAAAGGCACCCCATTGTTCTGTTACAGCTTTGACTGTCACTCTTTCATTCCAAGTTACCCAGGACAGGTCCGTTCTCACCAAACTGAAAATGGCCCTCCTCCAGTTAAGTATTTTTACTCTTGATTGCTCCTTATCCTTTAACATAGCTAATCTAAACCTTATGATAATATGATCACTGGCCCGTAAATGATCCCCTACAGATATTTGGTTCACTTGGCCCAACTCATTCCTCAGAACCAGATCCAGCAATGCCTCCTTTCTTGTTGGGCCAGAAATGTTGTGATCATGAAAATTTTCCTGAACATACTTGAGAAACTCTTCTCGCTCTTTGCCCTTTACACTATTATTATCCCAGTCCATATTAGGATAATTAAAGACTCCAATTATCGCCACTCAAGACTTGTGCCTCTCTGTAATTTCTGTGTAATTCCCTGCAAATTTGCTCCTCCATATCTTTTCCACGAGTTGGTGATTATTGAATCCACCCAATCGTGTACCTGGACCATAAAATCCAACCCCGTGGTTTTAGGGTTCCTGCCATTCCTTTTCCACTATACTAGTACAGAACTAGCCTTACCTCTCGCCCAACTGTTCCGTACAGCTACAACAGGGGCATACCCAACAATGTGGGAAATTGCCTAGGTATGTCAATAGACGAGCAACAGAATCTGGCCTTGCCAGTGACATCAACATCCTGTGAATGAATAATATAAAGAATTCTTCTGTTGGAAATGCACATTTTCTTTTTTTTTAAAAGTACAATAATATGTCATGGTTGAGTTTTTTTGATTAAATTTTGACCATAAGAGGTTGAGCTATTTGCAGGAATGACTGAGTTGACAATGAATGGGCAGAAAAAGAGCATTTCAGATTTATTTTGAGTAACTTAATTTGTGCAATTCCAATCATTTTGGATTGATATTTTTACAAAAGGTGATATACATGTACAAAAAGCTATAAAACTTCACCGACATAGGCACAAAATGGGCAGGATTTTTGTGTAGGAGCACGGGCTCTCATGCTGGCCAAAAAGGGGGACCCATGCCTCAGCCTTTTCATGCCCCATCCCCCTGGAGCGATCCTCAGTTGTTTTTCTGCCTAAATGTCGTGGAGGGAGGGGTGTCCATGGAGGTGGAGGTTTTGCTGGTGGGGTCTTCTGTGGGCTATGGATTGCCCACGAAGGAGGGACTCCCCACCCCCCCACAAAAGCATGCAGGGAGGGCACCACGTTTTAAAGAACAAAAGAACAAAGAAAATTACAGCACAGGAGCAGGCCCTTCGGCCCTCCAAGCCTGCGCCAATCCAGATCCTCTATCTAAACATGTCGCCTATTTTCTAAGGGTCTGTATCTCTTTGCTTCCTGCCCATTCATGTATCTGTCCAGATACATCTTAAAAGACACTATCGTGCCCGCGTCTACCACCTCCGCTGGCAACGCGTTCCAGGCACCCACCACCCTCTGCGTAAAGAACTTTCCACGCATATCCCCCCTAAACGTTTCCCCTCTCACTTTGAACTCGTGACCCCTAGTAATTGAATCCCCCACTCTGGGAAAAAGCTTCTTGCTATCCACCCTGTCTATACCCCTCATGATTTTGTACACCTCAATCAGGTCCCCCCCTCAACCTCCGTCTTTCTAATGAAAATAATCCTAATCTGCTCAACCTCTCTTCATAGCTAGCGCCCTCCATACCAGGCAACATCCTGGTGAACCTCCTCTGCGCCCTCTCCAAAGCATCTACATCCTTTTGGTAATGTGGCGACCAGAACTGCACGCAGTATTCCAAATGTGGCCGAACCAAAGTCTTATACAACTGTAACATGACCTGCCAACTCTTGTACTCAATACCCCGTCCGAGGAAGGAAAGCATGCCGTATGCCTTCTTGACCACTCTATTGACCTGCATTGCCACCTTCAGGGAACAATGGATCTGAACACCCAAATCTCTCTGTACATCAATTTTCCCCAGGACTTTTCCATTTACTGTATAATTCACTCTTGAATTGGATCTTCCAAAATGCATCACCTCGCATTTGCCCTGATTGAACTCCATCTGCCATTTCTCTGCCCAACTCTCCAATCTATTTATATTCTGCTGTATTCTCTGACAGTCCCCTTCACTATCTGCTACTCCACCAATCTTAGTGTCGTCTGCAAACTTGCTAATCAGACCACCTACACTTTCCTCCAAATCATTTATGTATATCACAAACAACAGTGGTCCCAGCACGGATCCCTGTGGAACACCACTGGTCACACGTCTCCATTTTGAGAAACTCCCTTCCACTGCTACTCTCTGTCTCCTGTTGCCCAGCCAGTTCTTTATCCATCTAGCTAGTACACCCTGGACCCCATGCGACTTCACTTTCTCCATCAGCCTACCATGGGGAACCTTATCAAACGCCTTACTGAAGTCCATGTATATGACATCGACAGCCCTTCCCTCATCAATCAACTTTGTCACTTCCTCAAAGAATTCTATTAAGTTGGTAAGACATGACCTTCCCTGCACAAAACCATGTTGCCTATCACTGATAAGCCCATTTTCTTCCAAATCGGAATAGATCCTATCTCTCAGTATCTTCTCCAGCAGCTTCCCTACCACTGACGTCAGGCTCACCGGTCTATAATTACCTGGATTTTCCCTGCTACCCTTCTTAAACAAGGGGACAACATTAGCAATTCTCCAGTCCTCCGGGACCTCACCCGTGTATAAGGATGCTGCAAAGATATCTGTTAAGGCCCCAGCTATTTCCCCTCTCGCTTCCCTCAGTAACCTGGGATAGATCCCATCCGGACCTGGGGACTTGTCCACCTTAATGCCTTTTAGAATACCCAACACTTCCTCCCTCCTTATGCCGACTTGACTTAGAGTAATCAAACATCTGTCCCGAACCTCAACATCCGTCATGTCCCTCTCCTCGGTGAATACCGATGCAAAGTACTCATTTAGAATCTCACCCATTTTCCCTGACTCCACGCATAACTTTCCTCCTTTGTCCTTGAGTGGGCCAATCCTTTCTCTAGTTACCCTCTTGCTCCTTATATATGAATAAAAGGCTTTGGGATTTTCCTTAACCCTGTTTGCTAAAGATATTTCATGACCCCTTTTAGCTCTCTTAATTCCTCGTTTCAGATTGGTCCTACATTCCCGATATTCTTTCAAAGCTTCGTCTTTTTTCAGCCACCTAGACCTTATGTATGCTTCCTTTTTCCTCTTAGCTAGTCTCACAATTTCACCTGTCATCCATGGTTCCCTAATCTTGCCATTTCTATCCCTCATTTTCACAGGAACATGTCTCTCCTGCACGCTAATCAACCTCTCTTTAAAAACCTCCCACATATCAAATGTGGATTTACCTTCAAACAGCTGCTCCCAATCTACATTCCCCAGCTCCTGCCGAATTTTGGTATAGTTGGCCTTCCCCCAATTTAGCACTCTTCCTTTGGGACCACTCTCGTCTTTGTCCATGAGTATTCTAAAACTTACAGAATTGTGATCACTATTCCCAAAGTAGTCCCCTACTGAAACTTCAACCACCTGGCCGGGCTCATTCCCCAACACCAGGTCCAGTATGGCCCCTTCCCGAGTGAATCCCAGTCAATGTTGGGAAAATTAAAATCTCCTATCACCACCACCCTGTTGCTCCTACATCTTTCCATAATCTGTTTACATATTTGTACTTCTATCTCACGCTCGCTGTTGGGAGGCCTGTAGTACAGCCCCAACATTGTTACCGCACCCTTCCTATTTCTGAGTTCTGCCCATATTGCCTCACTGCTCGAGTCCTCCATAGTGCCCTCCTTCAGCACAGCTGTGATATCCTCTTTGACCAGTACTGCAACTCCTCCACCCCTTTTACCTCCCTCTCTGTCCCGCCGGAAGCATCGATATCCTGGGATATTTAGTTGCCAATCATGCCCTTCCCTCAACCAAGTCTCAGTAATAGCAATAACATCATACTCCCAGGTACTAATCCAGGCCCTAAGTTCATCTGCCTTACCTACTACACTTCTTGCATTAAAACAAATGCACCTCAGACCACCAGTCCCTTTGCGTTCATCATCTGCTCCCTGTCTACTCTTTCCCTTAGTCACGCTGACTTCATTATCTAGTTCCTTACAGGCTTTAGTTACTACCACCTTACTGTCCACTGACCTCCTCATTTGGTTCCCATCCCCCTGCCACATTAGTTTAAACCCTCCCCAACAGCGTTAGCAAAAGTACCCCCAAGGACATTGGTTCCAGTCCGGCCCAGGTGTAGACCGTCCAATTTGTAATAGTCCCACCTTACCCAGAACCAGTCCCAATGTCCCAAAAATCTGAACCCTTCCCTCCTGCACCATCTCTCAAGCCACGCATTCATCCTGACTATTCTTTCATTTCTACTCTGACTATCACGTGGCACTGGTAGCAATCCTGAGATTACTACCTCTGAGGTCCTACTTTTTAACTTGGCTCCTAACTCCCTAAATTCTGCTTGTAGGACCTCATCCCGTTTTTTACCTGTATCATTGGTGCCTATGTGCACAACGACAACTGGCTGTTCACCCTCCCCTTTCAGAATGCTCTGCAGCTGATCTGAGACATCCCTGACCCGTGCACCTGGGAGGCAACATACCATTCGGGAGTCTCGTTTTCGACCACAGAACCGCCTATCTACTCCCCTTACAATTGAATCCCCGATAACTATAGCCCTTCCACTCTTTTTCCCGCCCTTCCAAACAGCAAAGCCAGCCACAGTGCCATGAACCTGGCTACTGCTGCCTTCCCCTGGTGAGCCATCTCCCTCAACAGTATCCAAAACGGTATACCTGTTTTGGAGGGAGATGACCGCAGGGGACACCTGCGCTGCCTTCCTGCTCTTTCTCTGCCTTTTGGTCACCCATTCCCTTTCTCCCTCAGCAATCCTAATCTGCGGTGTGACCAATTCGCTAAACGTGCTATTCACTACCTCCTCAGCATCGCGGATGCTCCAAAGTGAGTCCATCCGCAGCTCCAGAGCCGTCATGCGGTCTAACAAGAGCTGCAGCTGGACACACTTCCAGCACGTGAAGGAGTCAGGGACATCAGCTGTGTCCCTGAGCTCCCACATTGAGCAAGAGGAGCATGTCACGGGTCTGAGATCTCCTGCCATTTTTAATCTTAAGCTTAAGTTAGTCTTAACTTAGATAAACGAAAAAGGAACGAAAAGTTTTCACCTACCACAGGTAAAAAAAAATAGAAAAAGCCTTACCTTATCTGCACACCACCGAGTCCTTTTTTTTTTGGTTAGAGGAGGAGGGCGGGTGGGAGACACGACAGGTGTAGTGTCTCGGGTTAAGCCGCTGCCCAAATATATAGGACTTACTTACCCAGCTGCCACTTCGCTCTCCCTGTCGCCGCTGCAAAAAGAAACCGCCAAAACAACAAAGCACCTTCCCCGCGTGGCGGAGGCACCCCCCTGCTGGTTAGATTCCAGAGGAAGGAAGGAAGAGGGCCTTAAGTGGCCGTTAATAGGCCACTTAAGGACTTCTGAAATAAAAAACAAAGTACTGGAAATACTCATCAGGTCTGGCAGCATCGATGGAGAGAGAAACACAGTTAATGTTTCAGCTTTGTGACCTTTCATTAATGGTCTCCATTGGCCTCTGGGTAGGAAGGCTGCCATCGGCCCATCTCGCCTCCTGCAAAATCACTTGGTGATTCGGACAGTGACAGGCCCTCTGCCCCTGCCACCTATCATGATTCTATGGGTCCCCCCCTCAAGGGGGCCCAGAAAATCCAGCCCTGTGTTTTTAGGGTTCCTGCCATTCCTTTTCCACTATACTAGTATGGAACTAGCCTTACCTCTAGCCCAACTGTTCCATACAGCTACAACAGGGGTATCTACCCAACAATGTGGGAAATTGCCTAGGTATGTCCTGTCCACAAAAGCAGGACAAATCCAAACTGGACAATTACCACTCCCTCAGTCTACTCTCATTCATGAGCAAAGTGATGGAGATTGTCATTGATAGCGCTATCAAGCAGCACTTACTCAACAATAATCTGCTCACCAATGCTCAGTTTGGGTTCCACCAGGACCACTCAGCTCTAAATCTCATTATAGCTATGATTCAAACAGGGACAAAAGAGCTGAATTCCAGAGATGAGGTGAGACTGACGGCCCTTGACATCAAGGCAGCATTTGACCAATTGTGGCATCAAGGAACGCCAGCAACATTGAAATCAATGGGAATCAGGGGGAGAGCTCTCCACTGGTTGGAGTCATACCTGGCACAAAGGAAGATGGCTGTAGTTGTTGGAGGCCAATCATCACAGACCCAGTACATCACTGAAGGAGTTCCTCAGTGGAGTGTCTGAGGCCAGTCAGCTTCAGTTTTTTCATCAATGACCTTTCCTCTCTCGTAAGATTAATCGTTGGCATGTTCGCTGATGATTGCACAGTGTTCAGTACCATTCACAACCCCTAAGATACTAAAGCAGTCTGTGCCTGCATGCAGCAAGACCTGGTGGACAACATTCAGGACGGGCTGCAAAGTGGCAAGTGACATTGGCGACACACAAGTGTCATGCAATGATGATTTCTAACAAGGGAAAATCTAACCATCTTCCCTTGACATTCAATCACTGAATCTCCCACCATGAACGTTCTGGGGCATTACCATTGACCAGAAACTTAACTGGACCAGCTATACAAATACTATGGCAACAAGAGCAGGTCAGATGTTGGGAATTCCGCAGCGAGTAACTCGCCTTCTGATGCCCCAAAGCCTGCCCACCATTTACAAGGCACATGTTCGGAGTGTGATGATTACTTTCCACTTGCCTGGATGAGTGCAGCTCCAAACACACTCAAGAAGCTCGGCACCATCCAAGACAAAGTGGCCCACTTGATTGGCAACCTATCCACCACCTTAAACATTCACTCCCTCCAACACTGGCACATAATGACAGCAATGTGTACCATCTACAAGATGCACTGCTGCAACTCTCAAATGTTCCTGCGACAGCACCTTCCAAGCTCAAGACCTCTACCACCTAGAAGAACCAGGGCAGCATGGTAACACCACCACCTGAAAGTTCCCCTCCAAGTTACACACAATCCTGACTTGGAACTATATCGCCGTTCCTTCACTGTCGCTGGGTCAAAATCCTGGCACTCCCTCCCTAACAGCACATGAATCGCAGCGGTTCAAGAAGGCAGCTCACCACTATCTTCTCAAGGACAATTAGGGATGGACAATAAATGCAGGCCTTGCCAGCAACAACGGCATCCCATGAATGATTGAAAAAAATACTCATATGGGTCCGTTTTAATGCAGTGCATAGATCAGGCTGATGGCATTTAGAACAGTCCTTCCATCCTCCAAACAATGTTGGCGGGAGCCCCGATCTGTTTTCTTTGTTGAACCTCAGTTTCATTGACTAGGTGGTCTCCCCATGTTAATCTTTTGGAAGGGTGGAAAATCCAGCAGGACAACCAATCATCATGGGCCTCCAACAGTAGCTTAATGGGAAGGGATGGAAGCATCAGGAGTGAAATGGAGCTGTGGCTTTTAACAACTGGGAAACATTGCAGCACCTGCCACAGTAATGAGGTGAAATAATGGAACCCTTTCTGGCTGTACACACAAGAGACTGCAGAAGTAGTGCTGTCCCTGTTTCCAAATTCTCTTGAATGGAGCTAAAATCTTCTTTAAATGCCATTGGAAATGGCTGCCTCCTGATGTACCAACCACTGTCAGTGGAAGCTTGAACTAGTGAACTAGTGGTAACAACACATGATGAGATAGGAATGGTGTCTGGGCCTTACTGTGTGAGTTGATACTAATTTACATACATTAATGAGATCTTAACTTCTCATTGCCCTGTTTCTGGATTCTTAAATAGATGCCCATTTTAATATTGGGACAGGTGGATCTTTAGCAATAAGTCAGCAAGAGACTATTCATTTCTGTCCTACTACCACTCCATTTCTAAGCATAAACAGGGTGATAGCAAGACAAAAATTGTCCCCATAATGACTATTGTTATTCTTAGGACCCATCAATTGTGTGTTCTTAATTTGATTTATTATAAGTCATATATATTCCAGTGAAATGAAGAGATGCACAGAGACTTGATTCCTTATCTTCTAGGTCTGGCATGTCATCCTTGTTTCACTAATTGGAGGGAAGGATGTTTTGCATAATTATTTCTTGGTAGTTTAGTGATTAGTGTAATACCAATCTTTGACATTATTTTAGTGGGATTCATTTATATATTGAGGTTGAAGGACTTTCATTAAATCATTGGCTTTCTAGTAAATATTTCCTTGGCTTTTGGGCTTTGAGGAACTGGAGTTAGATTTTAGTCCAGACACATTCTTGGGCTTCAGAAGCTGATTGCACCTGATGATGGAGGCCTGAGCATGGTCCTCAGTTTTCATCTACATATTTGCGGTGTCCTGCTGTGGTGCCTCTGCAGGCAACTCCCCTGATGAGATAAACAGTTTTGTCTCTCTCTGTTGCTGACAGCAGGCTTCAGTTAAGTCCGAGGAGGGCTTTTGGAGCAGGATATGTAGTGGTGGTGGCGGGGGGTTGCGTATTTGCAAGACTTGTAGAACTGGGAGAGTTCCTCCTGGCTTCCAAGGAACATTTGTTTTGCATGTGCAACTGAAAGAATTCCGAACAGAGCAAGCTAGATAGTTCCGATGAAGGGTCACTGACCCGAAACGTTAACTCTGCTTCTCTTTCCACAGATGCTGCCAGACCTGCTGAGTGGTTCCAGCATTTCTTGTTTTTAAGCCAGATAGCTTCCCTGGCCATCCTCGATGAAGTTCAATAAAGGTTCCTTCACAGAGATGAGTCCACTAATTAACATATACAAGACTTCTACGCCCGTTTTAGGCATTTGCCCGGGGTATTTAAAAAAAAGGGATCCATGATTTTAGGAATTGGCCCAAAGCCTATGCATATTGGGTGCAGGCTGACTCATTGCTAGTACTTGTACTTCACAGTCCATGATGTCTGCTTTTAAAGCTGAAACTTTGTGGCTTAAAGAGAATCTAGGGAGATTAACACAGAGCATGATTTGTGATTGGTCTTTTGTGTCTTGGCCACCATTTACCCCTCAGCCAACACCATCAAAACAGATTAATTGGTCAGTTATCTCAATGCTGTTTATGGAAGCTTGTCACAATGATCTCCAAAACAGCAGAGCCTACTCATCAGTGTGTATTTCATGGTCTGTAAAGCACCTTGGGACATCTGGAGGTTATAAAAGGTGCTGTATAAATTCAAGTACTTTCTCCATTCATCCATTTGTTTGTTTTTCAGTATACTTCTGCTCTGACCTATGATGCTGTTCAAGTGATGACTGAAGCATTCCGCTATCTACGCAAACAGCGAATAGACATTTCTAGGAGAGGTAGTACTGGAGATTGTCTTGCAAACCCTGCTGTACCCTGGGGACAGGGAATTGAAATAGAAAGGGCATTAAAACTGGTAGGTACCTTTTGGTTTCTAAGGAACAGAGCTATTTAAAATATACAAATTATAACACAAGGGGTAAAAAGTAGTCTCAGGTGGTGGCACAAAATGGGTGATATTGGATTAGTTGTTTGTTATATGCAGCACCTTCTATTCACTTCCATTGCAGTCAATAGAACTGAATATCAGGCACTGCATATAATGGGCAGCTGATCCAAAATCACCCACTTGTGCCACCGCCCAAGATGAATTTCTACCCCAAGGTTTGCTGAACCTGGACCATAAGCTCACGAATTGACACTTCTTTGACAATAGTTTACATCTTGTGCATATGAAGGGAATAGATGGACGTGAACTAATATCTTCTGGTATTGCTGTCTGCTTTGAGTTCAGGGCTATAATTCTTCAACTAGCTGAAAGGCTGTTCTTCTGCAACTTACCATATGTTTGTGTATTATCTATTTTTAATTCACATTCGGGGCCGGATTTTACTGAGCCCCTGACGTTGGGCTCCATGGTGGGGGGCCGGAAAATCAGTCCAGCAGACGCCCACCACAAAGCTCGATGCCAGGAGGGCCCGGCCAGATCCTCCCGGCAGCGGCGAGGCTCCGTGGCAGCACCCCTGCTGTTGGCCAACGGGACCTGCATATAGATATTTGAATCAATAAAATGAATTCATTTAAATATACTTACCAGCAATCTTCCGAGCCCGCCACTGGCGTGGCGGCCAGCACTCCTGTGCCTTCAATTCTCTGTCTGGGGAAAGCAGGCGTGACACTGGTGGGGACGGGGGAGAAGTTAATATTTTCAGTGCGGCGGGGTGGGGGTGTGGTGAACAGAATCAAATAAATGTAATGGGAGTAGTGGATGGTGGGAAGGGATGAACTTTAAACTTTGTGCAATCTGGAGGGGAAGGTCAGATTTAAAAGGTAAGTGTTTTTTTTGGGGGGGAAGGGCAAATAGTTAATGCAATTGTTATTGGGGGGTGGGAAAGGAGCATTGAATTATATTTGATAAATTTTGGGGGATGTATCTTTAAAAATTTAAATGTGCCAGCTGGGCTGGTTGCCCTTTAAAAATAGTACTAGCGCCTGTGCACAGGCAGCTGACGCATTGCTGGCATCGGTCAGCCCGCCTCCTCCATGTGATTGGGGGTGGCGAACCAGCCCGGCTAAAACGTGCTGCCGCACGGGAGATTGCGGCAGCTCTGCGGCGTGTGTCCCGTGTGTGCGGGCTGCCATTTTTTGAGCTCGCCACCGCTCTTGGTGGCGGGCTTTTAAAATCCAGCCCAGGATGTAGGCATTGCTGGCAAGACCAGTATTTATTGCCAACCCCAATTTTCTCCTGAGAATGTGCTGTTAAACCTTCTTCTTGAATTACTGCAGTCCATCTGGTGAAGGTAATTCCACAATGCTTCTCTCTGCATAGATAAGATATAAGGAGATTACATTTACTTCCTGGCTGAGAACCTTAGAAACTGTTTATGCGATATGGTAAAAGATCCAGACTAATTGACTGGTTATTCAGTGATCATCAGATGCAACAATCGGTATTCACTGAATTAAATTAGTCTGGATACCTTTTCTTCCCTGCAGATTATAATCCATAAATAGTTTGACAACTGTTGAAGCTCCTATACGCAACACCTCTTTGTCACTAGGCTAACCGCATTTATGGAAACAGTGAAAAGTATGACGAATAAGCTGGTTTGCAAATTACACTGCTCGATTCTGTGTTGTGAAATATAAGGGACTGTTATGGTCCAAAGCTATTTTCTTTCTGACTGTGTGGTATTTCCCAGAAGAGACTTTTGTCATTGTCAGATACATTTTTCATGTTGGGTGTTAGGCGATGGAAGTTCAATTAACTACAAATTGCCAAGGGGTATTAGTGAGATCTGTTCCTTATGTGTCAGCACCAACATCATAAAAGGAAACAATTTTCTTCAAAAAAATTAAATCCAAGGAATAATTAGATTGCCAAAAAGTACTCCTCATGGGTAACTTTCCAACTCTGTCTTGATAATTGAACCTGCACAGTGCTTTTATTGACAGTGCAATCAGTTGTTAAAATGTGACACATATAACTTGTTAAGTGAAGCCTTACACAAAGATTCAAGGAAGTTTTTTTCCTCCTCATTTCCTAATAATAGGTCCGTATTGATGGTTTAACTGGAAATATTCAGTTTGATCAATTTGGAAGAAGAGTCAATTATACAGTTAATATCATGGAACTCAAAAATAATGGTCCCCGGAAGGTAATAGCGCTGCATGCAATCAATCTTTACGACAACAAAATGTTTCAGATTTATTCTTTGATTATCAATAAATACTGTATTGTTAACTTGTTTACAGCTGGGAACAAGCTTACCCCCTTCTAGTATGGATCTTTAGATGCCAGCTAATAATAATGCCATGCTTAGTTATCTAATCTAATTGTAGGCACTTTTTGTGAGTGAGTTGTGTAATTTCCTGATGGGACATTTACCATATTGCTATTGGACATTTACAGAAGGCACAAAGCTTGGAATATTTGACTTGTTTCAGCTGTGGCTAGCAACTATGACACAAAGAGGAGTATGCATGTATGATGTAAACAGGGCATGATACGAAATATCTTTAACAATTGTATTATGAAACTGGCAGATTGGATACTGGAATGAAGTCGACAAGATGGTTGTCACAGCCACAGATTTTCTTGCTGGGAATGAGACTGCAGGAATGGAGAATAAAACTGTTGTAGTAACAAGTATCATGGTATGTTGACCACATTTTGAAAATAATTCTCAATCTTGATTAAAGGAGCAATCTGAGTATATAAGGGTTAGTGAGAGTAACTAGAATATTCTAGCAATATTAATAAATCTATCATTTTACAGTTTGTGTTATTTTTTGTAAATTTTAACCATTTAAAAAATTTTTAAAGTTTTTTTTAATCTCTTTCGAAAATATTTTATTTTACTATAAATGCATCAATTATGAACTATGTTATAACTTTGAACTTACAACTGCCTCTAAGTATGTTTTCTGCCTGTTTTCAGCCTTTGGTTCTGGGACAGTCAATCTCACTGTTTTAGGGGTATATTATTGTTAATATTCTTCATTGTGAAACCCAGGTGTATTGGCATTGGTGTTCCACATCTGGCCAATTCTAATTTATACAAATACCGATTTCACACATCAGAGTACAGCAGCTCAAGGGAAGAAAGTTCTCATACTGGCAGTCATACTACTTTTTCACTTCTGTCATATAAATGAAAATCAGACATTTTTGTATAATGGGCAGTAGATTTATATTACTAGTTCTGTGCTCGGTCAGCAATTTGAAAATCTATGTCAGGCATTCTAACTCTGGTCAAAAGCAACAGGTGGAAGTCGAGAATTTAATTCACCAAATGGAAAATAACACTAAGCAATATTAAGAAACTTTAAAAGCCTTTAATTGGCCTGAGTAAGCAGTGACAATTAAAATAATGACAGAAAAATTTGCCTTATTTATGACTTCTTCACAGAATGGAAAACTCAGTTCGAAAACCATTAGCTGAGGCTGCTAACAATTGTTTTCATAGTCATAGAGTCATAGAGTTATACAGCACAGAAACAGGCCCTTCGGCCCATCGTGTCTGTGCCGGCCATACAGCACCCAACTATTCTAATCCCATATTCCTGCACTTGGCCCATAGCCCTGTATGCTATGGTATTTCAAGTGCTCATCTGAATACTTCCTAAATGTTGTGAGAGTTCCTGCCTCCACCACCTCTTCAGGCAGTGCGTTCCAGATTCCAACCACCCTCTGGGTGAAAAAATGTTTCCTCAAATCTCCCCTAAACCTCCTGCCCCTTACCCTAAATCTATGCCCCCTGGTTCTTGACCCCTCGCTAAGGGAAAAAGTTTCCTCCTATCTAACCTATCAATGCCCCTCATAATCTTGTACACCTCAATCATGTCCCCACTCAGCCTTCTCTGCTCCAAGGAAAACAACCCTAGCCTTTTCAGTCTCTCTTCATAGCTGAAATGCTCCAGCCCAGGCAACATCCTGGTGAATCTCCTCAGCACCCTCTTCAGTGCAATCACATCCTTCCGATAGTGTGGTGCCCAGAACTGTGCACAGTACTCCAGCTGTGGCCTAACTAGCGTTTTATACAGCTCCATCATAACCTCCCTGCTCTTATATTCTATGCCTCGACTAATAAAGGCAAGTATCCCATATGTCTTCCTAACCATCTTATCTACCTGTGCTGCTGCCTTCAGTGATCTATGGACAAGTACACCAAGGTCCTTCTGACTTTCTGTACTTCCTAGGGTCCGACTATCCATTGTGTATTCCCTTGCCGTGTTAGTCATCCCAAAGTGCATTACCTCACACTTTTCAGGATTAAATTCCATTTGCCACTGCTTCACCCATCTTAGCAGCCCATCTATATCTCCCTGTAATCAAAGGATTTCCTCCTCACTATTTACAACACCACCAATTTTCGTGTCATCTGCGAACTTTATTTTTTCCATGCTTTCTTTTAATACTACTTCCTCAGGGTCGTGTCCTAGGCCCAACCATCTTCAGCTGTTTCATCAATCACCTTCCTACAGTCATAAGATCAGAAGTGGGGATGTTCACAGATGATTGCCCAATGTTGCACCATTCGCAAATCCTCAGATACTGAAGCAGTCCATGTAGAAATGCAGCAAGACCTGGACAATATCCAGGTTTGGGCTGATAAGTGGCAAGTAACATTCGCGCCACACAAGTGCCAGGCAATGATCATCTCCAATAAGAGAGAATCTAACCGTCTGCCCCTGACATTCAATGGCATTATGATCGCTGAATCCCCCACTATCAACATCCTGGGGGGTTACCATTGACCAGAAACCGAACTGGAGCAGCCATATAAATACCATGGCTACAAGAGCAAGTCAGAGGCTGGGAATCTTGTGGTGAGTAACTCACCTCCTGACTCCCCAAAGCCTGTCTACCAACTACAGGGCACAAGCCAGGAGTGTGATGGAATACTCTCCACTTGCCTGGATGGGTGCAGCTCCAACAACACTCAAAAAGCTCGACACCATCCAGGACAAAGCAGCCAGCTTGATTGGCACCCCATTCACAAACATTCATTCCCTCCACCACCGACATACAGTGGCAGCAGTGTATACTATCAACAAGATACACTGCAGCAACTCGGTCCTTTGACAGCACCTTTCAATCCTGTGACCTCTTGCAACTAGAAGGACAAGGGCAGCAGATGCATGGGAACATCACCACCTGCAAGTTCCCCTCCAAGCCACACATCATTCTGACTTGGAACTATATCGCCATTCCTTCACTGTCACTGGGTCAAAGTCCTGTAACTCTCTTCCTAACAGCACTGTGGGTGTACGTACCCTACATGGACTGCAGCAATTCAAGATGGAAGCTCACCACCACCTTTTCAAGGGCAATTAGGGAAGTGCAATAAATGCTGGCTTAGCCAGCGATGCCTATATCCCATGAACAAATAAAAAAATTACTAATCTAGGTGACCTAGTGCTCAACCCAGCACTCTGGTTGAAATTCAAATACTACATTCTTAGTCCTGCCACTTCTCTGTTAGGGGGCTAGATGAAGTTCCACATGTTGATAGAATGCTCATTCTGCACAAAGAGATAATAGTAGCTGTATCAAGTTTGCCTTCTGTCAGTGGATCGTGGACCTCCACAGGGTGTCACAAAGAAGTTTGTCCCAGACATTGTCATATTTGGAGGATGGACTTTAATCATAGGAGACAGCTACAGTGGCCTAGAGAAAATTTTTAAATGTGAAATTTGTATACAAAGAGCTGTTCCTGAAAAGCATCACAAATATGTATTTATTTTAGTTTTTAAATTGCATTAATTAGGTCATGTTTTACATTAAAGGAATATTGCCTGTAAAACCCACATTAGTATTAAATTCAGGGTTAGGAAAAAACACATAAGGCTGGATTTCATTATGGAGGCAGGATCTAGGAACCAGGAAGAAAAACAAGAAATGCTGTAAATACTTAGCGGGTCTAGCAGCATCTGTGGAGAGAGAAGCAGAGTTAACGTTTCAGGTCAGTGACCCTGGAACTGGGTCTGCTTTTGGGTCAGAAATCCAGTGTGAAACTGATTGAGGTTCAGATTTTCAAATGGCCTGGAGATGGGTTTCCTGTCCACTTTAAAGCCAGTGGGTCTGGGAATGGAGTTGGGTCAGGTCAAGTGTGGGGCTCATATAAACACCCCACAGCAGCCATCATTGAGGCTGCTGGTTGTCCTGAATGAGAGATTTGCATTTTGTGCCAAAACCTTCCACTGCACCAGAGGGGAGTGAGATGTCACAGGGGAGCTGGAGGCCCGGCACCCAGAGCAGCGCAGGTCCTCACTTCATCAATGCTGACCTGGATCTAATGCTGGAGGCCATGAGGGAGAGGAGGGATGTCCTCTTCCCAGAAGGTGGCAGGAGGAGGCCACCTCATTGTGCAGCAGGGGTACCTCTGTTCAGTGTTATCTCCTTCCGCCTCCTCTTCCTCCTCATCTCTTACCTTCTGCTCCTCCCCCAATGAGCTGTCTCCTTCCAGGGCATCACTGTCCTTAAGGTACACACCTTTCTGGAGGGCCATGTCGTGGAGAGCGCAACAGACTATCACAATGACAGAGACCATTGCAGGACGGTATTGGATGGCGCACCCGAGCAGTCCAGGCACCGGAATCACTTCTTCAGAAGCTCAATGGCATGCTAATGGTTGGCCTGCTGAGCAGGTAGCATTGGTTGCATTGCCTCTTTGCCTCTGTCTGTGGCTCCTATAGAGGAGTCAGTAGCTATCTATTCAAGAATTTCCCTTGTCCCCTTGGATGCATCCATGCACTTTGGTGGATGGAGGAAAGATATGAGGCAGGCTGGACTGGTGGAGGATGAAGGAGTCATGGCAGCTGCTAGGAAAGTGAGTACACACGTGGGCTGAATTTAATGGCCTCCCCTCCCCCAGAGACAGATTCGGAGGCGGGGGCCTGTAGAATTGCGGAGGGAGGCAGGGTGTGGAGGGCCCATTGCCTTCCTGTTGCACTGGATAGGCGAATGCGCCTTCTCACCCAGAGGTCAACTGAGGCCCTTAAGTGACCAATTACTGGCCACTTAAGGGCCTCTTTCCACTGCCTCTGGGATTTAACCATTGGTGGTGTGGCGAGGGCGGTGGGGGGGGGGGTGGTGGGGGCGGGCATCTACCACATGGGCAAGTCACCCAGTAAAACAAGGTGACCTCCCTGCGGGCTTGGGGGTCCTCCTCCATGAGAAATCTGTGGCCCACGGAGGGCCCCCTCTGGGAAACACTCCACCTATGTGAAACCCCCTCCCCTTGCACTAAACACCCACCCTCTCCCACCTCGCCGGGAACTGCCAGTCTAGTCCTGGCAACCCTGCCTCACCTACCTTGGGTCTGGGTTCCAACACTGGGCCTGAGTCCAAGGCCTCTTGTAGTACCCACAGTGGCCACCTCTGCCAGTGGCACTGCCAATACTACAGAGCTGCCGTCTGTTTGGCCATCAGCTCTTGGAGGCGGGATTCCCATTGCACCAGGGTGGGAGGCTCTGAAAATTTGAGGCGGGGTTCCCCTCGCCTTTTTGGCCAGGCGCGACAAAATCCAACCTCATAGAGGAAGCTCTTGTTGTGGTCGCAGAACAGTTGGATGTTGAGGGAATAGAAGCCTTTCCTGTTGATGGATCTCACTGGCCAGTCACTGCTGCCTTGATGACCTGCACCTAGGGGAATCCAGCAATGGAGGCGAAACTCACTGCCCTCTGTGCAAATGCCCATAGGTGCCAAAGTGGTTCTTGTTCCCTCATCCTCTTAATATGGCACCTGTGACCTGCCTGATGGCATGATGAGCTGCCGACTGCAAGATGCCACCTAGTTCCGCAGCTGATCCCTGAAACCACTCGGTTGCATAGAAATTCAGGGCGACGGAGACCTTGATGGCTGTAGGTAAAGGACTGCCATGGGGGCTGTGAGGCCTCAGGTCATTGTGGATCAGAGCACAAATGTCCAAGGCCATATGCCTGGGTATGCATAGCCTCGTACGGTGCTCTGTCACTTTGAAAATCTCAAACTGTTGCTGACAAGCCTGTTAATGAGCTCAGCAGGCACTTAATTGGAGGCATGCAGGGTTGCCGTTCCCTCCCTTTAAAAATGCAAAAATGGCTTCATGTTCCAGAGGTGGCTGGACCCAGTGCCGACCTCCAAGAGCATGATCTTCAAATTGTGCGCGTGCCCGCTCCCACCCCCCAGAGGGCTTTAAAAATCTGCCCTTTAGTGATTTTCTGAACACTAATGATAAATATGTTAATCTGAATTTGAAAATGGACATCAAGGACATTTCTCTTGATAAAACAAATAGCATTGAAACAATAATGTCAATTTTTAGTAATTTTAGTGGTCCCAACTCATCGAAGTAAATGCTACTTTTTGCATTTAATGCAAACCTTTATAGCTTGGAAATACATTAATTTTCATGGGGCTGTTTGGTAACACAGTTCATTGGAGTGCTAAGGTGATAATCCATGAAATGGTTAAAAAATGGGTTCACATCCATACTTTTCCATAAGGCAAGCTTCTTTCCTTAGCTATGTCATGAAGATGAGGTATCAAATGAAGTTCATGCATTCCCGCAAAGGGTTGGGAGATAAAGTCAAGCTGTTGTGTAATTTCTATCTGCCAGGTCAAGGATAGCTGAGGCAAAGTATGTCAGGCTGCCATCTTGTTCAGAGAATGCTGTATGACATTGAATTGACCTTAAAAAGTTGTGTTTTTTGACACAAGCTTTCTGTCATAGGAATCGCCCTATGTTATGCTGAAGAAAAATTATGAGCAGTTTGAAGGAAACGACCAGTATGAAGGCTATTGTGTAGATCTAGCTGCGGAAATAGCCAAACATTGTGGCTTTAAGTACAAACTTTCCATAGTGCCCGATGGGAAGTACGGTGCTAGGGACGGGGAAACAAAAGTTTGGAACGGAATGGTGGGAGAGCTGGTCTATGGGGTAAGATAACAAAATATTAAGTGAATTTATTACAGTTCATTCAATGATTAAAGTGCTGTGCCTTTAATACACAACAGATGATTTCCAAGAAGAGAATAAGGTATAGATGCTGATTTTACCACATGGGCAACATGTCTATTGTCAGAACCTATGGAAATGTAACTGTTTTAATTCTGTCTCGACTATATATAAGTAAGATACTCTTCTATTATTTCCAGAAATGAAGGAATAAAGGAAATCATGTGATGATGATGGATAATTACATTTCCTAAAGTAACAAGATATATTTAATGAAAGATGAATATAAACTATTTTCACATTACAGGTTTGATAGCACAAATGCAAACCTTTGAATAAAAAATTGCTATTGATCTGCATTTGAACAGTATTTGTTGAATAACATTTCCTTTTGTGATGTTGGATCAAACACCTCTGCATCATATCATGATAAACAAACTTATCACCCCTCTGGATGCAAAGGTTTCCACATCATGAAGAACAATTCATATGCATGCTTAAATTATTACATAAAGTGTAAATTCAATAAGTAGTGGGATGCAATGGGGCACTGAGTTTATCTTCTTTGTAATTTTGAAGAACTTAAGGCAGTTCTAATTTTATGGTATTGTATTTTAATTTAAATAAATTACAGCCCTATATGGTATCTAATATTAAGATGCATCAGCCTTAGACCAACTAGATTCAGCTATGTGCCAATTATTGAACTCAATTATATTTAAAATTAGAACAGTAAATACATAGCAGTATCTATGAAGAGAGAAGATAAATTAATCTCTTGGCAGAGAACCTTCATCAGAAGTGAATAATTATATTTACAAGACAGTTTAAAAAAAAAGAAAGACTGAAAAATGCCAGTGGTTGAACATTGTTTTTACTTAGCAAAAAGTATATTGTCAATCTATTACTATCTTACTCATTAATAAAGATATTAAATGAAACTTTTGTCTCTACCTGTGTTTTTGTTTTTGCAGAAAGCAGATATTGCGGTAGCTCCACTGACAATAACATTGGTAAGAGAAGAGGTGATCGACTTTTCTAAGCCCTTCATGAGCCTTGGAATATCCATCATGATAAAGAAGCCCCAGAAGTCGAAGCCAGGAGTATTTTCCTTTCTAGATCCATTAGCCTATGAAATCTGGATGTGCATTGTCTTCGCTTACATCGGGGTCAGCGTAGTTTTATTCCTGGTCAGCAGATTTAGTCCATATGAGTGGCACACCGAGGAATATGAAGATGGACGGGAAACACAAAGTAACGACCAAACTAATGAATTTGGGATATTTAATAGTCTCTGGTTTTCTCTGGGTGCCTTTATGCAGCAAGGATGCGATATTTCGCCAAGGTTGGTCATTCAAGCATTTTAGCTTTGTGCATTTTCGGTCCCTATCTGATGCCATGGTGGATATATATTCGCATTTAAACTGGACATTGTTCCTTTTAAACAAAAAAGGGAAAAAAACTGCAAAGAAGTTGATTTGAACTTTTTAGTGCACGAAAAGGAAAAATAAATTTTTTTAAAAGTTTTATTCAGACCAAAGAAGTACATGAATGATGTATTATAATGTCATTCATGTATTTCTGCAGTGAACTTATATACACCATGCCGCCGAGACTGTAAAATGCATAAGGTTACAGTTGTTACATAGTCCTCTTGGAGGGGTACCGTGTTTTTGCTGCATATTCCCATTTTACAGTACACGGTTATGTGTATCTAACAGAGGCGAAAGAGAGGAACGATGACAAATGGTAAGAATTTCCAGCCTAGTTAGGCCATCAATCATCCCATCATCCAATTGTTTTTATTCACACTAACATGTTTCTGGTAGACTTAAAAAAAATGAATATCTTGTGTAATAGTGTATGCTGGCAGACCCCTGACTCTTTACACTCCAACGAGAAATGAGAACTTAATTTATTGACAGAAGTCTTCATTGAGACAGCTGAGATATTTTATTGAGAATCTATTGCTAAGCATCAAATGTGCTAGAATAATTTATCTGAAATAAGTGTTGAGGGAAGACCGGAGTGTCTTTATTTTTCTATTTATGTTCTTTTTAATATACATATATAGCTTTACCTATCTTAAAGATGATGATTGATCAAAATTCTTCAGCTATAAACATTTAATATGAGTTAGTCATTGCATGAAGTAAAGGGTTTAGACAGATCTGTTGCATTTTTAATAGTTATTAACCATGATGTGCTAGAATCAGAATATTTTCTTTAAAGATCTGGTAGTTTCATAAATTTACATAATTGTGATATGCATGCCTACCTTACAAAATGTTTACAATATAATTCATTTGGCTTGTAAAGCAATAGAAATAGATTAGATTAGAAAGTTTTTTCTCCTAGATATGTAACCAAGTATAGTGCTCGCAGTGTTGGCCTGGTAGTATGTGACTCAACTAACTCTTATGTATTTGAAGCATTTCTTCACCTATCTGCATTACAAACATCACCAACTTGAGGAGAGGTAGTCATCTCAGTAGATGTTAAGAAAATAATAGTATTTCCCCCACCCCTTTGCTCAATTAAACGTTTAATTAAATGTTTAATTATTTTGAATATCCAAAAGAATGACTGAGGAATAATTACTTCCAAGCAAGTAGTTTTGCAGTTTATTAACAGCAAATTAGTCACACTTAACCATGTTAATAGGCTACAGGTAAATAATCACTGTAATTAACCATTGTTCATAAGTTCATGATTAGACTGGCACATTAGCTGCTTACTTCATTTTAACCTCTGGTACAAACATTATTTGCTTGATGCTTTCTATTTTCATAGTCCAGGTTTTAAGCAGATAATGAGTCTTCTATTTCTGGTTCTGTTACAGTGCAGTAGAAACAATTGTTCTGTGCATAATCTTATAATTGACACTTTCTGTAACACAAAGCTGGTAGACTTAGCATATTGAAGGTTTCGTGAGAGGGTAGCTGGATGACCTGCTTTCAGCATCTGCATATTCTGCTATTAGGAAGTACATGATCACAGTTGGTGAGGACTCTTACTGCAGTCTTCCCTTCCACCTAATGGGGAGGTGCATGTGTCTCCGAGCTGTGCCTCACCTGGACTGTTTTGTGACTAAAATCAGAAACTCAGCCAAATGGAAGAAACAAACCTGTGTTCACCATTACGTTGCACACAGAATATTCAAATTTTTGTAACACATTTGGAACCTAGGTTAGAAAGTGGAAGGTCGTACTGCAGTTGAGAAATGCTAAATACCACCTCCTTGAAAGGATGAAAATTATTAAAACACACTGACTGTTTTCATTAAAAATTAAATGAACCGTATTTAATTTATATCTGTACCTTTTCCCTCTAATAGGTTATGACAGGTGAGGAAACTTTGACTTCTGATAATTTCTTGAAACCTGGTGTGCTATGTTAGGAATCATACATCCTCATTTTTGAAACTATGTGCATCTGTATATATTCCACAAAAAGAAATAATGTTTTATTGCTAGAATTTTATGTCTTTTTATTTTAATATAATATAGTGCTTTTGCTAAAATTTGGAAAAACAGCCCCGTAAAATTATTCTCAGATTTTTAAAAAAGCATAAAAAAAAACAAAAGTTAAAGCTATAACTGTTATAAACTTCTTAACGAGCATTACAGAAGGAATTTATTTGGTGGTTAGTATTAAATGCACCTTCTGCTGTTTCCTGAGCCTTAGGTACCAAGTCCTATACTGAGTCTGTGCTGAATTAGATGATCTAAGCAGAGGTAACTGTCCTTATGCTATGGCGAGGAAAAAAATCAATGACTCCTATGCTATCCAGTGATCCTTACTGCAAAGTACATGTTGTAGTTTGCGGGGAAGAATTGTTCTGGTTACTATGTTTTATGACTTGTATAAATTCTTTAAAAACAATCATGTTTGCTGTGTTTCTATATATGCAACCACAGGAATTCTTTCCTTTAGGTAAGTACAGGAGTGGCTCAAATATGATGCTCTCATGATTAAATTGCCTGCCAACACTGATTGTTTGGGTTCGCAGATGAAATATCGCCATTTCTACAGGGCACTGCATTTGCTGTAACTTGTGAACTAGTACTTCAAAAAACAATCTATTGAAGCTCGGAGATGAGAGCTGGTGTAAGGTTACCAAGCACTAATCTTTGCTATGATTTGTTTTACATTTGACTTACTGGTACTGAAATATGTATGTAAATTTACAAACTGATAGTTAATGTGATTGACCAGTAGTCCACCTGTCTCTTATGCTATCAGAAGAGAGAGGGCACCGAGTACTCTGTGACTAGATCTGGGATTAGTAAAGAAATTAATTCGGTACTCAAGGATATGCTGAGGGAGTACAGAGTTTTAATTAATGAGGATGTATTCAAAGACTGAAGCTGAAACTAAAAAGACTCTAAAATAGGTTTGCACTGTCATTAGGGTATTTGTTAGAAGTAACATTTGTGGGAATTGACTTTGATTTTTTCCTTTTTTTTAATTTTTCCCCTGAAATCAATTTAAAGAAATTTAACTTATCTTCTTACATTTTAGAGCAGGACAAGAAAATAAGCCACAAATATCGACTTGCTGCAAATAAAGCCTCGGATTTTTGAGTTCTTTCTTTTGCGTTCACACACTTGCGTGCTTGCAACAATTTTGTTCTCGTGCTCGCTGGCAGCTCATGAGATATGTTTCTTTTATTAAGCACCTGGTTTTGAGAAATTATATCATGGCTTTTTAAAGTAATCCACCATGGTCATAGCTCACTGCAAAAATTGCTTGTTGGATGTTGAGCATTCGCATTTTTATGTATTAAACTTCCAGCATAGTGCGTAGCTTCTCACGTCTATGTATAACCTGTTTGTAGACATCATTGAATGTTTTAAATGTCTTTTTCAGATTAAGTGAAACTAATCGTTCAAGCACTTGGTGCAGTTATTGTGTAAGACCGTACTATGTGCACTTGCAGTATAAATATCACAGTTCTGCCTCCATTTTGTTTGCCATGTAAATAACTCATGAAAATTAGCATGGAGGGCTACTAATCTTATTTTATTTTCATCTGACATATTCTCATATTCCCAGTGATTTTTACTGCAGGGACGCACTTTTTACTGTTTATTAGGCCCAAATGATAGCACTTCCCGAAAAATAACTGTCGAGTTGTACAGTTTTAACCGCACTTAAATGTCTTAACAAATCATCCATTCTTTGGAAATAAAAGCTATGAAATTCTTTTTAACTTTTCTCTGAAATGGCCATAATATGCACTTGATGTGCTTCCCTGTAATTAAATGCCGTACACAATAACACGTGATTGATTACTCTGTCCCAGTGAAAGGAATCATTTCATTTTACAAATCCATTTCACACTTGTTATTAGATCCCTATCGGGGCGAATTGTTGGAGGTGTGTGGTGGTTCTTTACCTTGATCATAATATCATCATATACGGCTAACTTAGCTGCTTTCCTGACGGTCGAACGAATGGTGTCTCCCATTGAAAGTGCAGAGGATCTTGCTAAGCAAACAGATATTGCATATGGAACTTTGGATGCTGGATCCACTAAAGAATTCTTTAGGGTAAGATAGGGTGCTTTTATCTGTGTGTTTTGTTTCAGATGTGGAAGAATTATTATAGCGATGATTAGGTTGAGAAAGCATCGACATTTTTAAAGAATAACACTGTTCATGCAAAGGCTTTGATGTTCCAATTAATGATCATAAATTTTCTGTTTATATTTTGTTGTAGCGGTCAATCGGGGAATCAACAGATATTTTTATTCCATTGAGTAGGGGAGCTTCACCAGTAATTGGCTGCCACGTTACCTTCTTTACAACAATAACTACAATTCAAACGTATTTAATTTGTTGTATGTGCTTCGGAACTGAAGTTGTAAAGACGGCTGGTGAAGGAAATGGAAATGTCATACTGGTGTGTAGGGACTCTGGCATGTTATTGGGGTGGAAAAAAGGAAGCTTTATTCTACATCTATAACACTCTACATTTCAGTGGTGGGTGCAGGCACTGGTGTTAAAATGATAAAATATTTCTAAGCACTGGCATCCTCATTCAGATGAACAAAAAAAAAAGAAAAGGAACAAAATATCACGGTGCTATTGGAGAGAAGAGCTGAACTCTCAGAATGCAGGCAAAAAATAATCAGAATATTGATTGAACGAAACAGTACCAAAGGAAATATTCAAATGACCAGAAAAGCAAAAGTTTAACAATTGAAAAGTTCGCTTCTTCAGGGTAAAATCCAAGCAGCTGTGCCTTCATAATATCGAGCTTTGGAAATAACATCCAATTCAAGAAGACTTTACCAACTTTAGCAACCTTTTGCAATATTACACTCTTGCTAATAAGCAAGAAATAAAAGTAGGTTTGTATTAAATATTTATACAATACATTGAGGCAATACTGTGAATGGAAATTGCCAGAGTGTTGCAATCAGATACCTTCTCATTGAGTGAGATGAACACACAATTTGGTGGTAATATAGTAGGGAGTTCATGAACTGATTTTTTTTTACTGTCTGTCTATCAATCTATCTTTCCAACTGTCTGTCTGTTACATTCCAAATGTCACAATCCAAAGTTCTACTCTAGTGGGTAATTTTAACCCAACCAGTGGAGTGGAAACTGAAAGGATTGAATCAGATGCCCATTTTACACAGCAGCCGAGTTTTGCACTCTATTGACTTCAATGAAAAGTAAATTTAGGCAGAGTGTAAATGGGTGGCCACCTGCAGCTACCGTGCCTAATAGGGTTGGTACATGCAGTGACAGTAAAAATCAGCTGTGACCTGAAACTTGGGCGCACCTCCTTACAGACATACTACAATCCTGACCAAAGGGGATAGTACTCTGGAGTACTGCAGAGGACAGCATTCCCTGCAATCATCTCATGCAGCACCACCTCCAAACAACCATGAAACAGGAACTGTCCTTTAACCCTTCAACCTTAACAATAATCAAGGCTGTCAGAACCTGTGTCTTGTCTTTTATAACATTCCCCTCTAATTGTTCCTATCCCTTTATATTTGACTTGCATGCAGCTTTCCTCTGCCAACTCTCATCTGCTCTTTAGATCTGTCCATATCTAATATTTGAAATTATGCTAATGAGCTGACAAAAATTGTGTATAAGCAGCCTATTTTACTTGGGTCTGCTTCAAACCACCAGTAGTCATACTGGCACTATTAATACCAAAAGAGGAAAATCTAGGCATATATATCTACATCTTTCATAAGATTTTGTTGGTAATGCACAGAAAGTTGTGTTTGACAGGTTATTGATTTACTTGTTAAATATTTACATTTATTTTCATGGATGTGTTCATCCAATCTGTTTCACTCACATGTTGATGAAAGATATTGACTTCCTTACTGATTTAGGGAACTAACCATTATATGTGCTAGCATCCTTCATGACCCATTTCATGTGTTGATTTGGTATTAGGGTGGGGATTTACATCTAAGACATACGTTAGCAGTTAATTGAACTTTCATCACTGAATTCTCTTGCACTGCTTTTCTATTTCCTCAGTTTTCTAATACAATTGCAGATCTGTAGATCTAAATCCAAATTCCGAATCTTATCCCAGCCTTTTGCCCTTAAAAATTCTACATTATGTGATTATGTTTTAGGCTGGTAGTCTGAGAAGGCTTTTCAAATTGACATTTTAAAAGGAATTTTCAACATTTGGGCTAATAAATATAGCTTTGTTCTTGGATAAATATATTTTCTTATTTACCAAGTGGGATTTATCTATTTATCACTTTCATACTGTATGACTATATTTTATTTTGCAGTATTATGTAATTACAGAAAATGCTGGAAATATTCGGCAGGTCAGGCAGCATTTGTGGAGACAGAAGCAGAGTTAATGGATGGAATTTTATCTGAACAGACCCGCATACAGTGGGGAGGCCAGTAGCAGGTCAGGAACCCATTTGTACTGTTAGCAGACTTTGTTGTGACTCTGTAACTCAGCCACGACATTAGCATCCCACTTCCGAGTTTCTGAACGATCAGAGCGTGGGCGTAATGATGACCTGCACTCTGGTAATGAAGTCTCTGTATTTAAAGGGACCTGGGCAGGGATCAGAATGCTTCAGGAAACTTTGCTGTGGAGGCAAATAAATGGAAGGAAGATGTGGAAAGACTGCCCACCTGTTCTCTGACTCTTCCCTGGAGGTGCCGAGGGCCAGAAGGAATGTGCTGTTTCCTCAGCACGAGAGGGAGAGGCGAGCCCCCAAAGTAAACAAGCATGACTGAAAGTAGTCAAGGCTGTCAGCAGCAGGAGTGTGGTGTCCAGGACCTTGATACAGTGTCAGAAAAGAAACACTGACCTCATTAGGTCAAGAAAGGTGAGTTACATATCACTTTCAGGTGACGTCCATCACTTTCTGACTTCCCTGGCATTCTTCTGCACAGCAATCCCCTGACCAACACGCCTTGCAGTTCCACACATTCATTTCTCTCCAGGCGCCTCCTCAAATGTCCATCTGAACAGCAAACGTTCACACTCACCCTCATTACTATCTCGCACCCATCCCTCACAGTCACCCTCCACAAATGCTCACTTTTCATCCTCAATATACATTCCACCTCTCACACTCATACCTACTTTCTTTCATTGCAGAAGAGATTCCACAACCCCAGGCAGAGGCAGAGAGCCTGGGTTGGACCTACAGTCATAGTCACCCTGACTGCATTGGAGGAACACGCGTTGCTGATTGTCAGGGTGGTGCAGACATTAAGCATCAGTGATGGAAAGATGGATGCAGCCCACAGACCTGATGGCAGCATTAATTATCACACTGACACTTGACACTTAAGTCACTCATGTTGATTGGATGTCACCATTGACTGAAATGCCATGATATGCACTATGTAGAGTTGGAACCCTTTCCCCATGCCAGCACTAACTTATGATTTGATCTCCCTTCAGGGTTGCTGTGGGAGGAGGCTAAGGAGTCCTCCGGAGAGGGCGAGCATGCTGAGGGTGCATCATCACATGACTCAAGCACATCCTCCACCAGTGCAGCTCTCGGTGGATACTGCATTAGAGATGGCTAGGTTGTGGCATGGTGAGATGTATATCACATCTGAGCAGGAGCAGGTGCCAGAGACAAGGACAGCAGAGGAGAGTCCCCATCTGAGGGTGCAGGAAGCTTAAAGCTCTGCTCTGCTGGAGGTAGATGCTGAACCTCGGGGCCATTCATGAAATGGGAACATGTAGAGCAGCAATGGGAAATGTGTGTGCTTTGTCAGCATTTCCGGAGGAGAGAGACTGTAGGAATCCATCTCTAACATGAGTGCCATGATGTCTTAGGCATTTGCACTGAGGCCACCTCCATGGAATGAGTGGCCACCTGCATGGAGCATCAAATGCAGCAGGCTACAGAGTGCATGCTGGCCCAGACTAATGAGCTGCACACTCAATCTCTCACTTCACACAGGATGGAGGAAAGCCTCGCCTTGGTGGCTCAACACCTCACTGAAAAGCAGCCAAGTGCTCTCCAGCTCTTAGCTCGCAGGGAAGTGCAGGTGGGTCATGAGGGAAGATAAAGAAAGGGCACACAGCAGATGGACTCTATTTATGGTACTCCCACTTCTCATCCCTTTCATTCCCAATCCCACCTCTGACAGCCGCACATGCTGCCTCTGCCTTGATGAGTGAGTCTTCCCCTGCACAGGGGCTGGTAGGGCAGTCTTTTGTGGGGCCCTCAGGGGTCCAAAACCCAGAGGACATCTGCCACGAGCATCTCATGTGTCGGAACAGGGAATGAGCAGCCTGCCTCCAGATCTGTTGAAGCCACAGAAGCTGCACCATGTAGAAGCAATAAGAAGCGAATGAGAGACATAATAGTTGCATAAGGGTGTACAGAGCAATGTTTACGGCATTATGTTAATGTTTATTTCAATGAATAAAACACATTATTTGAACTCCTCATTCTCTTGGCCTTTACTTTGTTGCATCCTCCATTCACTCTGAACAGTAGCCTTCAGTATAATTAGGTTTTATGAGGAGGAAAGGGAGTGAATGTGACTGCTGGATTGTTGACTGTTGGAATGAATTGTGTTTGTGGTGAGGGTACAGGCACAAGGTTTCTGATTGGATTGTCAGATGCCCTCATGCACTCAGAATAGGTAAAGATTAGGCCTGGATGAGGTCGTCTGGGGCTTTTCTGGCAGCCAGATGAGTGGCTGCAGGCACTATATCTGTCTATCTCCGCTGTCCTCTGGAGTGGTATGTGGCTGCACTGAAGGGACGCTGCAGAAGCTGTTTGCTGCTGCTCCTGCTCTTGTTGGTGTAGCTCCTGCTGCTCCTGTTTTTGGTGTGGCTGCTCCTGTTGCTCCTCCTCAGAGATCCATTTTATAGCTACATAAGCTACTCGCATGCTGCAGTGAAGGCTGACAGCAGGGAAGCTGAGATCAAGATAAGTAAAGGCCCAGGTAGGTGAAATGACTTCCAAAAAGTTGGAAATCACCGACAAAGCAGTGAAATGCTCTCAGAACAAGTCCATAAACAAATATTGCACCATTGTTCAAAAAGAGTGTAAGGATAAACCCAGCAACCACGGGCCAGTCAGTTTAACCTCAATGGTAGGAAAGCTTTTGGAAATGATAATCTGGGACAAATTTAACAGTCACTTGGTCGAGGATGGATTAATTAAGGATTTGTTAAAGCCAAATCGTGTTTAACTAACTTAAGAACATAAGAACTAGAAGCAGGAGTAGCAATTCAGCCCCTCAAGCCTGCTCCGTCATTCAATACGATCATGGCTGATCTCATCTTGGCCTCAACTCCACTTTCCTGCCTGTTTATTTGTTTATTTAGAGATACAGCACTGAAACAGGCCCTTCGGCCCACCGAGTCTGTGCCGACCAACAACCACCCATTTATACTAACCTTACAGTAATCCCATATTCCCTACCACCTACCTACACTAGGGGCAATTTACAATGGCCAATTTACCTATCACCTGCAAGTCTTTGGCGGTGGGAGGAAACCGGAGCACCCGGCAAAAACCCACACGGTCACAGGGAGAACTTGCAAACTCCACACAGGCAGTACCCAGAATCAAACCCAGGTCCCTGGAGCTGTGAGGTTGCGGTGCTAACCACTGCGCCATTGTGCCCTTCAACCCTTCAACCCATTACTAATGAAAAATCTGTCTATCTCCTCCTTAAATTTACTCAATGTCCCGGCATCCACCGCACTCTGGGGTAGTGAATTCCACAGATTCATGACCCTTTCAGAGAAGTAATTTCTCCTCATCTCTGTCTTAAATCTGCTACCCCTTATCCTAAAACTATGACCTCTCGTTCTAGATTGCCCCACAAGAGGAGACATCCTCTCTATGTCTCCTTTGTCAATCCCCTTAATCATCTTATATACCTCAATTAGATCTCCTCTCATTCTTCTCAACTCCAGAGAGTAAAAGCCTAAATTGTTCAATCTATCTTCAGAGGACAAGTCCCCATCTCTGGAATCAATCTAGTGAACCTCCTCTGAACTGCCCCCAATGCAACTACATCCTTTCTCAAGTAAGGGGACTAAAACTGTACACAATACTCCAGGTGCAGTCTCACCAATGCCTTGTACAGTTGCAGCAACACTTCCCTACTTTTGTACTCTATTCCTTTAGCAATAAATGCTAAAATTCCATTTGCCTTCCATATCACCTGCTGTACCTGCAAACTAGTTTTCTGCGATTCATCCATGAGGGCACCCAGATCCCTCTGTACCGAAGCACTCTGAAGTTTCTCTCCATTTAGATAATAATTTGCCTTTCTATTCTTCTGACCAAAATGGATAATCTCACACTTATCCATGTTAAAATCCATCTGCCAAATTTTGGCCCATTTATCTAATCTATCCATATCTATTTGTAGATTTCTTTATTGCAACTTACTGTCCCACCTATTTTAGTGTCATCTGCAAATTTGGCTATAGTACCTTCTATGCCTGCATCCAAGTCATTTATATAGATTGTAAATAGTTGGGGCCCGAGGACCAAACCCTGTGGAACCCCACTAGTTACATCTTGCCAACCAGAAAAAGACCCATTTATCCCGACTCTCTGTTTTCTGTTGGTTAGCCAATCCTCTATCCGAGCCAATAAATTGCCCCTTGTGATCTTACCTTGTGTATTAACCTTTTGTGCGGTACCTCATCAAATGCCTTCTGGAAGTCCAGATAAACTACATCAATAGGATCCCCATTATCTTGTTACAGCTTCGAAGAACTCTAGCAAATTAGTCAAACACAATTTACCCTTCATAAAACCATGCTGACTCTGATGGATTGCATTTTGACTTTCTAAATGTCCTGTTATTACTTCCTTAATAATGGATTCTAATAATTTCCCAATGACAGATGTTTGATTGAGTTTTTTGTTGAGGTAACAGAGAGGGAATGTGACTGATGTGGTGGACATGGATTTCCAAAAGGCATTTGATAAAGTGCCACACAACAGGCTTGTCAGCAAAGGCAGAGCCCATGGAATAAACGGGACAGTGGCAGAATGGATAGAAAACAGTGAATATATTTTTATTCAGACTGGAGGAAGGTATATAGTGGGGTTCCCCAGGGCTTGGTATAGGCTTTTCTTGATATAAGTTAATGATTTTAGCCTTAGGTGTACAGGGCACAATTTCAAAATTTGCAGAAGACATAAAATTTGGAAGTATTGTGAACAGTGAAGAGGATAGTGATAAGTTTCAGGAGGACATAGACAGGCCCAGAATCGGCATAAATGTGGCAGATGAAATTTAATGCATTGAATGTGAAGTAATGCATTTTAATTGGAAGGACAATGAGAGGCAATGTAAACTAAAGGGTACAATTCTAAAGGGGGTGCAGGAGCAAGGGGACCTGGGGGTATATGTGCACAAACCATTGAAGGTGGCAGGGTAGGTTGAGAAAGTAATTAATAAGGCGTATGGGATCCTGGGCTTTATAAATAGAGGCATAGAGTACAATAGCAAGGAAGTTATGGTGAACTTTTATAAAACACTGGTTCGGCCTCAACTGGAGTATTGTGTCCAATTCTGAGCACTGCATGTTAGGAAAGTTGTGAAGACTTTAGAGAGGGTGCAGGAAAGATTTACAAGAATAGTTCCGGGATGAGGAGCTTCAGTTGCGCGAATATATTGGAGAAGCTGAGGTTGTTTTCCTTAGAGAAGGTTGAGAGGAGATTTGATTGAGATGTTCAAATTCATGAAGGGTCCAGACAGAGTAAATAGAGAGAAACTGTTCCCATTGGTGGAATACTCGAGAACCAGAGGACACTGATACAAGGTGAATAGCAGAAGAACCAAAGGCAACATGAGGAAAAATGTTTTACACAACGAGCGGTTATGATCTGGAATGCACTGCCTGGGAGAGTGGTGGAGGCAGGTTCAATCGTGACTTTCAAGAGGGAATTGGATAAACACCTCAAGAGAAAAAAAAATATGGGCCAACAGGGAAGGGACAGGGGAGTGGGACTAGCTAAACCGCTGTTAAAGAGAGCCAGCATGGACTCGATTAGCTGAATATCCTCCTGTGTAGTAACCATTCTATAATTCTAAGCCTTTTAAAGATGCAGGCCACAGGTTTTGCAATTTCACTCTTTAAAGGCTTTCCATCCTGTCAGTTTCATTGAACAATGACTCCCTGTTATCCTCTCGCCTTGTTGGCCCTGGCAAGTTCCACACAGCTCTGGAAACCTATGTGCTAATTGTTGAAACCTGAATGCTGGGTTAAATCCTCAGTTAATTGTGGATTTAAATATCAAAATTACTTACCCAACAGCTCCACTGGGGTTTTCTGCTCCCAGAAAACCTGCCCGGGGTAAACCTGGAAGTGTGTGGGATCATGTCGGGTTTCAGACCCGACACTACTTTTCAGGGCTTTAACTCCCCCACCTGAACCCACCCCCCCACCCCCCTCCTCCCCATTTAGCAGTTAAAATTCTCCTCATTGTTTAAGATCGATGACCTTTTGCCAGAACTCTGATGACAGGTCATCAACTTGAAATATAGGGCTGAGTTGTACCATCCCTTTGGGGATTGGCTGAGAGGTGGGAAGGCTGTCAAAATGGTTCAGGAAGATGTCAGGTGGCATGCCTGACATCTTCCTGCCGCCATGACATTTTCCACTGGCGGGAAAGAGGGCAGACGAGCCCCCTTCCCAGACCCCAATCGAGCCACATAAGAGGTGAATTAGGGCCCCTTCTTTCCTCTCCGGGCATTTTGCCCACATTGGGGGGAGGCCGCCACCGCGTGCAAAAACTATCCAGTGAAACCTGACAGCCTACCAGCAGGCTATGGACGGGGGCCTCCTCTTTAGGCACTCTTTGGCCTGTGGAGGGGCATCCAGTGGCAATGGCCGTCCCCATGATAACAGTGCCACCTGTCCATTGAGACCTCCCGCCGATTGCCAGGGCCTGGCTGCCAGGCCCCAACTACCCCCAGCTCCACCTAACCCTCTTCAAGGATGCCAGCCATCGATGAGTCCTCACAGTCCACCTAACAGTGGCACTGCTGAGCTGCCAGCCCTCTGATTGTGGTGGGTCTCCATCCTTAGTAGGGATGGCAGCCCCAGCAGCAGCCATTTAATTGGCAGCCGCTGGCAGAATGTGGCCCCCGTTGTCGCTGCCCTCAAAGTAGGGTCACCTCCACTTCTGGCCCCAGCAGCAGGACTGCTGCCTTTGTCGAAATATTTCAGTGGCTAACTCTTTCTCTCTCCAAAGATGCTGCCTGACCTGCAGCGTATATCCAGCATTTTCTGTTTTTTTTTTCAGATTTCCAGCATCTGCAGCATTTTGTTTTTATATAATTACAGCCTGCTTCTCACACATCCTGTGCAAAGGATTTCAGTCATGCCCTTCACGATGTTTTATGTGTCTGACTGATTAACTTGGATTTGCTGTTCTCCCTCCCATGTCCTTTGTGTGATCTGTTGTTTCTATAAATTCCTCTTACGATAGCTTTCCTTTCTCCGTTTCTTCCCCAATGCATCAGTATATTTTTCCTCTACAGGGGTGACTGTAGCTCCTAACTCTTAGTTATTTCTACAAACCCCTTAA